>NW_025927633.1:335000-670000 GCF_022837055.1 Prionailurus viverrinus | reverse complement strand
CTAACCCTAACCCTAACCCTAACCCTAACCCTAACCCTAACCCTAACCCTAACCCTAACCCTAACCCTAACCCTAACCCTAACCCTAACCCTAACCCTAACCCTAACCCTAACCCTAACCCTAACCCTAACCCTAACCCTAACCCTAACCCTAACCCTAACCTAACCCTAACCCTAACCCTAACCCTAACCCTAACCCTAACCCTAACCCTAACCCACCTAACCCTAACCCTAACCCTAACCCTAACCCTAACCCTAACCCTAACCCTAACCCTAACCCTAACCTAACCCTAACCCTAACCCTAACCCTAACCCTAACCCTAACCCTAACCCTAACCCTAACCCTAACCCTAACCCTAACCCTAACCCTAACCCTAACCCTAACCCTAACCCTAACCCTAACCCTAACCCTAACCTAACCCTAACCCTAACCCTAACCCTAACCCTAACCCTAACCCTAACCCTAACCCTAACCCTAACCCTAACCCTAACCCTAACCCTAACCCTAACCCTAACCCTAACCCTAACCCTAACCCTAACCCTAACCCTAACCCTAACCCTAACCCTAACCCTAACCCTAACCCTAACCCTAACCCTAACCCTAACCCTAACCCTAACCCTAACCCTAACCCTAACCCTAACCCTAACCCTAACCCTAACCCTAACCCTAACCCTAACCCTAACCCTAACCCTAACCCTAACCTAACCCTAACCCTAACCCTAACCCTAACCCTAACCCTAACCCTAACCCTAACCCTAACCCTAACCCTAACCCTAACCCTAACCCTAACCCTAACCCTAACCCTAACCCTAACCCTAACCCTAACCCTAACCCTAACCCTAACCCTAACCCTAACCCTAACCCTAACCCTAACCCTAACCCTAACCCTAACCCTAACCCTAACCCTAACCCTAACCCTAACCCTAACCCTAACCCTAACCCTAACCCTAACCCTAACCCTAACCCTAACCCTAACCCTAACCCTAACCCTAACCCTAACCCTAACCCTAACCCTAACCCTAACCCTAACCCTAACCCTAACCCTAACCCTAACCCTAACCCTAACCCTAACCCTAACCCTAACCCTAACCCTAACCCTACCCTAACCCTAACCCTAACCCTAACCCTAACCCTAACCCTAACCCTAACCCTAACCCTAACCCTAACCCTAACCCTAACCCTAACCCTAACCCTAACCCTAACCCTAACCCTAACCCTAACCCTAACCCTAACCCTAACCCTAACCCTAACCCTAACCCTAACCCTAACCCTAACCCTAACCCTAACCCTAACCCTAACCCTAACCCTAACCCTAACCCTAACCCTAACCCTAACCCTAACCCTAACCCTAACCCTAACCCTAACCCTAACCCTAACCCTAACCCTAACCCTAACCCTAACCCTAACCCTAACCCTAACCCTAACCCTAACCCTAACCCTAACCCTAACCCTAACCCTAACCCTAACCCTAACCCTAACCCTAACCCTAACCCTAACCCTAACCCTAACCCTAACCCTAACCCTAACCCTAACCCTAACCCTAACCCTAACCCTAACCCTAACCCTAACCCTAACCCTAACCCTAACCCTAACCCTAACCCTAACCCTAACCCTAACCCTAACCCTAACCCTAACCCTAACCCTAACCCTAACCCTAACCCTAACCCTAACCCTAACCCTAACCCTAACCCTAACCCTAACCCTAACCCTAACCCTAACCCTAACCCTAACCCTAACCCTAACCCTAACCCTAACCCTAACCCTAACCCTAACCCTAACCCTAACCCTAACCCTAACCCTAACCCTAACCCTAACCCTAACCCTAACCCTAACCCTAACCCTAACCCTAACCCTAACCCCTAACCCTAACCCTAACCCTAACCCTAACCCTAACCCTAACCCTAACCCTAACCCTAACCCTAACCCTAACCCTAACCCTAACCCTAACCCTAACCCTAACCCTAACCCTAACCCTAACCCTAACCCTAACCCTAACCCTAACCCTAACCCTAACCCTAACCCTAACCCTAACCCTAACCCTAACCCTAACCCTAACCCTAACCCTAACCCTAACCCTAACCCTAACCCTAACCCTAACCCTAACCCTAACCCTAACCCTAACCCTAACCCTAACCCTAACCCTAACCCTAACCCTAACCCTAACCCTAACCCTAACCCTAACCCTAACCCTAACCCTAACCCTAACCCTAACCCTAACCCTAACCCTAACCCTAACCCTAACCCTAACCCTAACCCTAACCCTAACCCTAACCCTAACCCTAACCCTAACCCTAACCCTAACCCTAACCCTAACCCTAACCCTAACCCTAACCCTAACCCTAACCCTAACCCTAACCCTAACCCTAACCCTAACCCTAACCCTAACCCTAACCCTAACCCTAACCCTAACCCTAACCCTAACCCTAACCCTAACCCTAACCCTAACCCTAACCCTAACCCTAACCCTAACCCTAACCCTAACCCTAACCCTAACCCTAACCCTAACCCTAACCCTAACCCTAACCCTAACCCTAACCCTAACCCTAACCCTAACCCTAACCCTAACCCTAACCCTAACCCTAACCCTAACCCTAACCCTAACCCTAACCCTAACCCTAACCCTAACCCTAACCCTAACCCTAACCCTAACCCTAACCCTAACCCTAACCCTAACCCTAACCCTAACCCTAACCCTAACCCTAACCCTAACCCTAACCCTAACCCTAACCCTAACCCTAACCCTAACCCTAACCCTAACCCTAACCCTAACCCTAACCCTAACCCTAACCCTAACCCTAACCCTAACCCTAACCCTAACCCTAACCCTAACCCTAACCCTAACCCTAACCCTAACCCTAACCCTAACCCTAACCCTAACCCTAACCCTAACCCTAACCCTAACCCTAACCCTAACCCTAACCCTAACCCTAACCCTAACCCTAACCCTAACCCTAACCCTAACCCTAACCCTAACCCTAACCCTAACCCTAACCCTAACCCTAACCCTAACCCTAACCCTAACCCTAACCCTAACCCTAACCCTAACCCTAACCCTAACCCTAACCCTAACCCTAACCCTAACCCTAACCCTAACCCTAACCCTAACCCTAACCCTAACCCTAACCCTAACCCTAACCCTAACCCTAACCCTAACCCTAACCCTAACCCTAACCCTAACCCTAACCCTAACCCTAACCCTAACCCTAACCCTAACCCTAACCCTAACCCTAACCCTAACCCTAACCCTAACCCTAACCCTAACCCTAACCCTAACCCTAACCCTAACCCTAACCCTAACCCTAACCCTAACCCTAACCCTAACCCTAACCCTAACCCTAACCCTAACCCTAACCCTAACCCTAACCCTAACCCTAACCCTAACCCTAACCCTAACCCTAACCCTAACCCTAACCCTAACCCTAACCCTAACCCTAACCCTAACCCTAACCCTAACCCTAACCCTAACCCTAACCCTAACCCTAACCCTAACCCTAACCCTAACCCTAACCCTAACCCTAACCCTAACCCTAACCCTAACCCTAACCCTAACCCTAACCCTAACCCTAACCCTAACCCTAACCCTAACCCTAACCCTAACCCTAACCCTAACCCTAACCCTAACCCTAACCCTAACCCTAACCCTAACCCTAACCCTAACCCTAACCCTAACCCTAACCCTAACCCTAACCCTAACCCTAACCCTAACCCTAACCCTAACCCTAACCCTAACCCTAACCCTAACCCTAACCCTAACCCTAACCCTAACCCTAACCCTAACCCTAACCCTAACCCTAACCCTAACCCTAACCCTAACCCTAACCCTAACCCTAACCCTAACCCTAACCCTAACCCTAACCCTAACCCTAACCCTAACCCTAACCCTAACCCTAACCCTAACCCTAACCCTAACCCTAACCCTAACCCTAACCCTAACCCTAACCCTAACCCTAACCCTAACCCTAACCCTAACCCTAACCCTAACCCTAACCCTAACCCTAACCCTAACCCTAACCCTAACCCTAACCCTAACCCTAACCCTAACCCTAACCCTAACCCTAACCCTAACCCTAACCCTAACCCTAACCCTAACCCTAACCTAACCCTAACCCTAACCCTAACCCTAACCCTAACCCTAACCCTAACCCTAACCCTAACCCTAACCCTAACCCTAACCCTAACCCTAACCCTAACCCTAACCCTAACCCTAACCCTAACCCTAACCCTAACCCTAACCCTAACCCTAACCCTAACCCTAACCCTAACCCTAACCCTAACCCTAACCCTAACCCTAACCCTAACCCTAACCCTAACCCTAACCCTAACCCTAACCCTAACCCTAACCCTAACCCTAACCCTAACCCTAACCCTAACCCTAACCCTAACCCTAACCCTAACCCTAACCCTAACCCTAACCCTAACCCTAACCCTAACCCTAACCCTAACCCTAACCCTAACCCTAACCCTAACCCTAACCCTAACCCTAACCCTAACCCTAACCCTAACCCTAACCCTAACCCTAACCCTAACCCTAACCCTAACCCTAACCCTAACCCTAACCCTAACCCTAACCCTAACCCTAACCCTAACCCTAACCCTAACCCTAACCCTAACCCTAACCCTAACCCTAACCCTAACCCTAACCCTAACCCTAACCCTAACCCTAACCCTAACCCTAACCCTAACCCTAACCCTAACCCTAACCCTAACCCTAACCCTAACCCTAACCCTAACCCTAACCCTAACCCTAACCCTAACCCTAACCCTAACCCTAACCCTAACCCTAACCCTAACCCTAACCCTAACCCTAACCCTAACCCTAACCCTAACCCTAACCCTAACCCTAACCCTAACCCTAACCCTAACCCTAACCCTAACCCTAACCCTAACCCTAACCCTAACCCTAACCCTAACCCTAACCCTAACCCTAACCCTAACCCTAACCCTAACCCTAACCCTAACCCTAACCCTAACCCTAACCCTAACCCTAACCCTAACCCTAACCCTAACCCTAACCCTAACCCTAACCCTAACCCTAACCCTAACCCTAACCCTAACCCTAACCCTAACCCTAACCCTAACCCTAACCCTAACCCTAACCCTAACCCTAACCCTAACCCTAACCCTAACCCTAACCCTAACCCTAACCCTAACCCTAACCCTAACCCTAACCCTAACCCTAACCCTAACCCTAACCCTAACCCTAACCCTAACCCTAACCCTAACCCTAACCCTAACCCTAACCCTAACCCTAACCCTAACCCTAACCCTAACCCTAACCCTAACCCTAACCCTAACCCTAACCCTAACCCTAACCCTAACCCTAACCCTAACCCTAACCCTAACCCTAACCCTAACCCTAACCCTAACCCTAACCCTAACCCTAACCCTAACCCTAACCCTAACCCTAACCCTAACCCTAACCCTAACCCTAACCCTAACCCTAACCCTAACCCTAACCCTAACCCTAACCCTAACCCTAACCCTAACCCTAACCCTAACCCTAACCCTAACCCTAACCCTAACCCTAACCCTAACCCTAACCCTAACCCTAACCCTAACCCTAACCCTAACCCTAACCCTAACCCTAACCCTAACCCTAACCCTAACCCTAACCCTAACCCTAACCCTAACCCTAACCCTAACCCTAACCCTAACCCTAACCCTAACCCTAACCCTAACCCTAACCCTAACCCTAACCCTAACCCTAACCCTAACCCTAACCCTAACCCTAACCCTAACCCTAACCCTAACCCTAACCCTAACCCTAACCCTAACCCTAACCCTAACCCTAACCCTAACCCTAACCCTAACCCTAACCCTAACCCTAACCCTAACCCTAACCCTAACCCTAACCCTAACCCTAACCCTAACCCTAACCCTAACCCTAACCCTAACCCTAACCCTAACCCTAACCCTAACCCTAACCCTAACCCTAACCCTAACCCTAACCCTAACCCTAACCCTAACCCTAACCCTAACCCTAACCCTAACCCTAACCCTAACCCTAACCCTAACCCTAACCCTAACCCTAACCCTAACCCTAACCCTAACCCTAACCCTAACCCTAACCCTAACCCTAACCCTAACCCTAACCCTAACCCTAACCCTAACCCTAACCCTAACCCTAACCCTAACCCTAACCCTAACCCTAACCCTAACCCTAACCCTAACCCTAACCCTAACCCTAACCCTAACCCTAACCCTAACCCTAACCCTAACCCTAACCCTAACCCTAACCCTAACCCTAACCCTAACCCTAACCCTAACCCTAACCCTAACCCTAACCCTAACCCTAACCCTAACCCTAACCCTAACCCTAACCCTAACCCTAACCCTAACCCTAACCCTAACCCTAACCCTAACCCTAACCCTAACCCTAACCCTAACCCTAACCCTAACCCTAACCCTAACCCTAACCCTAACCCTAACCCTAACCCTAACCCTAACCCTAACCCTAACCCTAACCCTAACCCTAACCCTAACCCTAACCCTAACCCTAACCCTAACCCTAACCCTAACCCTAACCCTAACCCTAACCCTAACCCTAACCCTAACCCTAACCCTAACCCTAACCCTAACCCTAACCCTAACCCTAACCCTAACCCTAACCCTAACCCTAACCCTAACCCTAACCCTAACCCTAACCCTAACCCTAACCCTAACCCTAACCCTAACCCTAACCCTAACCCTAACCCTAACCCTAACCCTAACCCTAACCCTAACCCTAACCCTAACCCTAACCCTAACCCTAACCCTAACCCTAACCCTAACCCTAACCCTAACCCTAACCCTAACCCTAACCCTAACCCTAACCCTAACCCTAACCCTAACCCTAACCCTAACCCTAACCCTAACCCTAACCCTAACCCTAACCCTAACCCTAACCCTAACCCTAACCCTAACCCTAACCCTAACCCTAACCCTAACCCTAACCCTAACCCTAACCCTAACCCTAACCCTAACCCTAACCCTAACCCTAACCCTAACCCTAACCCTAACCCTAACCCTAACCCTAACCCTAACCCTAACCCTAACCCTAACCCTAACCCTAACCCTAACCCTAACCCTAACCCTAACCCTAACCCTAACCCTAACCCTAACCCTAACCCTAACCCTAACCCTAACCCTAACCCTAACCCTAACCCTAACCCTAACCCTAACCCTAACCCTAACCCTAACCCTAACCCTAACCCTAACCCTAACCCTAACCCTAACCCTAACCCTAACCCTAACCCTAACCCTAACCCTAACCCTAACCCTAACCCTAACCCTAACCCTAACCCTAACCCTAACCCTAACCCTAACCCTAACCCTAACCCTAACCCTAACCCTAACCCTAACCCTAACCCTAACCCTAACCCTAACCCTAACCCTAACCCTAACCCTAACCCTAACCCTAACCCTAACCCTAACCCTAACCCTAACCCTAACCCTAACCCTAACCCTAACCCTAACCCTAACCCTAACCCTAACCCTAACCCTAACCCTAACCCTAACCCTAACCCTAACCCTAACCCTAACCCTAACCCTAACCCTAACCCTAACCCTAACCCTAACCCTAACCCTAACCCTAACCCTAACCCTAACCCTAACCCTAACCCTAACCCTAACCCTAACCCTAACCCTAACCCTAACCCTAACCCTAACCCTAACCCTAACCCTAACCCTAACCCTAACCCTAACCCTAACCCTAACCCTAACCCTAACCCTAACCCTAACCCTAACCCTAACCCTAACCCTAACCCTAACCCTAACCCTAACCCTAACCCTAACCCTAACCCTAACCCTAACCCTAACCCTAACCCTAACCCTAACCCTAACCCTAACCCTAACCCTAACCCTAACCCTAACCCTAACCCTAACCCTAACCCTAACCCTAACCCTAACCCTAACCCTAACCCTAACCCTAACCCTAACCCTAACCCTAACCCTAACCCTAACCCTAACCCTAACCCTAACCCTAACCCTAACCCTAACCCTAACCCTAACCCTAACCCTAACCCTAACCCTAACCCTAACCCTAACCCTAACCCTAACCCTAACCCTAACCCTAACCCTAACCCTAACCCTAACCCTAACCCTAACCCTAACCCTAACCCTAACCCTAACCCTAACCCTAACCCTAACCCTAACCCTAACCCTAACCCTAACCCTAACCCTAACCCTAACCCTAACCCTAACCCTAACCCTAACCCTAACCCTAACCCTAACCCTAACCCTAACCCTAACCCTAACCCTAACCCTAACCCTAACCCTAACCCTAACCCTAACCCTAACCCTAACCCTAACCCTAACCCTAACCCTAACCCTAACCCTAACCCTAACCCTAACCCTAACCCTAACCCTAACCCTAACCCTAACCCTAACCCTAACCCTAACCCTAACCCTAACCCTAACCCTAACCCTAACCCTAACCCTAACCCTAACCTAACCCTAACCCTAACCCTAACCCTAACCCTAACCCTAACCCTAACCCTAACCCTAACCCTAACCCTAACCCTAACCCTAACCCTAACCCTAACCCTAACCCTAACCCTAACCCTAACCCTAACCCTAACCCTAACCCTAACCCTAACCCTAACCCTAACCCTAACCCTAACCCTAACCCTAACCCTAACCCTAACCCTAACCCTAACCCTAACCCTAACCCTAACCCTAACCCTAACCCTAACCCTAACCCTAACCCTAACCCTAACCCTAACCCTAACCCTAACCCTAACCCTAACCCTAACCCTAACCCTAACCCTAACCCTAACCCTAACCCTAACCCTAACCCTAACCCTAACCCTAACCCTAACCCTAGCCCTAGCCCTAGCCCTAGCCCTAGCCCTAGCCCTAACCCTAACCCTAACCCTAACCCTAACCCTAACCCTAACCCTAACCCTAACCCTAACCCTAACCCTAACCCTAACCCTAACCCTAACCCTAACCCTAACCCTAACCCTAACCCTAACCCTAACCCTAACCCTAACCCTAACCCTAACCCTAACCCTAACCCTAACCCTAACCCTAACCCTAACCCTAACCCTAACCCTAACCCTAACCCTAACCCTAACCCGAACCCGAACCCGAACCCGAACCCTAACCCTAACCCTAACCCTAACCCTAACCCTAACCCTAACCCGAACCCTAACCCGAACCCTAACCCGAACCCGAACCCTAACCCGAACCCGAACCCTAACCCGAACCCTAACCCGAACCCTAACCCGAACCCTAACCCGAACCCTAACCCTAACCCTAACCCGAACCCTAACCCGAACCCGAACCCTAACCCGAACCCTAACCCTAACCCGAACCCTAACCCGAACCCGAACCCTAACCCGAACCCGAACCCGAACCCTAACCCTAACCCTAACCCGAACCCGAACCCGAACCCTAACCCGAACCCGAACCCTAACCCGAACCCTAACCCTAACCCGAACCCGAACCCGAACCCGAACCCTAACCCTAACCCTAACCCTAACCCTAACCCGAACCCTAACCCGAACCCTAACCCTAACCCTAACCCTAACCCGAACCCTAACCCTAACCCTAACCCTAACCCTAACCCTAACCCTAACCCTAAACCCTAACCCTAACCCTAACCCTAACCCTAACCCTAACCCTAACCCTAACCCTAACCCCTAACCCTAACCCTAACCCTAACCCTAACCCTAACCCCTAACCCTAACCCTAACCCTAACCCTAACCCTAACCCTAACCCTAACCCTAACCCTAAACCCTAACCCTAACCCTAACCCTAACCCTAAACCCTAACCCTAACCCTAACCCTAACCCTAACCCTAACCCTAACCCTAACCCTAACCCTAACCTAACCCTAACCCTAACCCTAACCCTAACCCTAACCCTAACCCTAACCCTAAACCCTAACCCTAACCCTAACCCTAACCCTAACCCTAACCCTAACCCTAACCTAACCCTAACCCTAACCCTAACCCTAACCCTAACCCTAAACCCTAACCCTAACCCTAACCCTAACCCTAACCCTAACCCCTAACCCTAACCCTAACCCTAACCCTAACCCTAACCCTGGGAAAAGCGCCTGGAATCTCCTGGGACCTAACCCTAACCCTAACCCTACCCCGAACCAGGACCCTCCACCGAAACCTAAGCCAGCCTCGATCCCTATTCCTGCATTTGAGCCGCTTTCTGGAATGGGCCCTCACTTCAGTCCTCGAGGGAGATCACGAGACCCGAGTCGCTTCGGCCCTGGCGACGTCCCAGGACCGAACCCTAACCCTAGTTAAGGCTCTCTCCGCATGGGACCCAATTCCTACGTAGGACAGCATCACGAGCCTGGGGTCCAGAAGCGGTGCAGGCTGACTTGCCCAGAAACCTGGAAGCTCACCATGTCGTTTCCCAGGCCCGGCTGCAGCTCCCGAGAGGATTCCGGAGGCCTCCTCGACCAGGGGCTTATTGCCATGTGTGGTCTTGGCAGCCAAAGAGGGACCCTGACCGGCACCGTCCCTTGTGCCCTCAACTCAGCCCTTCGGGGAGACCACTGCCCTGCTGTGAGTTCAGCGCCTGGAACCTCCTGGGACCTAACCCTAACCCTAACCCTACCCCGAACCAGGACCCTCCACCGAAACCTAAGCATGCCTCGACACCTAATCCTGCATTTGAGCCGCCTCCTGGCATGGGCCCTCACTTCAGCCCTCGAGGGAGATCACGAGACCAGAGTCGCTTCTGCCCTGGCGACGTCCCTGGACCGAACCCTAACCCTAGGTAAAGCTCTCTCCTCATGGGGACCCAATTCCAAGGTCGGACAGCATCAAGCGCCTGGGGTCCAGAAGCAGTGCAGGCTGACTCGGCATGGAACTTGGAATCTCACCATGTCGTTTCCCAGGCCCGGCTGCAGGTCCCGAGAGGATTCCGGAGGTCTCCTCGACCAGGGGCTTATCGACGTGTGTGCCCTTGACAGCCAAAGAGGGACCCTGACCGGCACGGTCCCTTGTGCCCTCAACTCAGCCCTTCGGGGAGACCACTGCCCTGCTGTGGGTTCGGCGCCTGGAACCTCCTGGGACCTAACCCTAACCCTAACCCTACCCCGAACCGTTACCCTCCACCGAAACGGAAGCCTGCCTCATTCCCTTATCCTGCATTTGAGCCGCCTTCAGATATGGGCCCTCACCTCAGCCCTCGAAGGAGATCACAAAACCGGAGTCGCTTCGGCCCTTGCGTCGTCCCTGGACCGAACCCTAACCCTAGCTAAGGCTCTCTCCTCATGGGGACCCAATTCCAATGTCGGACAGCATCACGCGCATAGGGAACAGAAGCGGTGCAGGCTGACTCGGCAAGGAACCTGGAAGCTCACCATGTCGTTTCCCAGGCCCGGCTGCTGCTCCGAGAGGATTTCGGAGGCCTCCTCGACCAGGGGCTTTTTGACGTGTGTGGTCTTGGCAGCCAAAGAGGGACCCTGACCGGCACCGTCCCTTGTGCCCTCAACTCAGCATTTCGGGGAGACCACTGCCCTGCTGTGAGTTCAGCGCCTGGAACCTCCTGGGACCTAACCCTAACCCTAACCCTACCACGAACCAGGACCATCCCCCGGAACCTAAGCCTGCCTCGACCCCTAATACTGCATTTGAGCCGCTTCCTGGCATGGGCCCTCACTTCAGCCCTCGAGGGAGATCACGAGACCAGAGTCGCTTCGGCCCTGGCGACGTCCCTGGACTGAACCCTAACCCTAGCTAAGGCTCTCTCCTCATGGGGACCCAATTCCAAGGTCGGACAGCATCACGCGCCTGGGGTCCAGAAGCGGTGCAGGCTGACTCGGCATGGAACTTGGAATCTCACCATGTCGTTTCCCAGGCCCGGCTGCAGCTCCAGAGAGGATTCCGGAGGCCTCCTAGACCAGGGGCTTATCGACGTGTGTGGCCTTGACAGCCAAAGAGGGTCCCTGACCGGCACGGTCCCTTGTGCCCTCAACTCAGCCCTTCGGGAAGACCACTGCCCGGCTGTGGCTTCGGCGCCTGGAACCTCCTGGGACCTAACCCTAACCCTAACCCTACCCAGAAAAAGGACCCTCCACCGAAACCTAAGCCAGGCTCCATCCCTATTCCTGCATTTGAGATGCCGTCTGGCATGGGCCCTCATTTCAGGCCTCGAAGGAGATCACCAGACCGGAGTCACCTCGGCCCTGGTGACGTCGCTGGACTGAACCCTAACCCTAGATAAGGCTCTCTCCGCATGGGGACCCAATTCCAAGGTAGGACAGCGTCACGAGCCTGGGGTCCAGAAGCGGGACAGGCTGACTTGCCAAGGAACCTGGAAGCTCACCATGTCGTTTCCCAGGCCCGGCTGCAGCTCCTGAGAGGATTCCGGAGGCCTCCTCGACCAGGGGCTTATCGACGTGTGTGGCCTTGGCAGCCAAAGAGGGATCCTGACCGGCACCGTCTTTTGTGCCCGCCACTAAGCCCTTAGGGAAGAACACTGCCCTGCTGTGAGTTCGGCGTCTGGAACCTCTTGGAACCTAACCCTAACCCTAACCCTTCCCCCAACCGTTACCTACACTGAAACCTAGCCTGCCTCGTTCCCTTATCCTGCATTTGAGCCGCCTTCTGGCATGGGCCCTCACTTCAGCCCTCGAGGGAGATCACGAGACCGGAGTCGCTACGGCCCTGGCATCGTCCCTGGACCGAACCCTAACCCTAGCTAAGGCTCTCTCCTGTTGGGGACCCAATTCCAAGGTCGGACAGCATCACACGCATAGGGAACAGAAGCGGTGCAGGCTGACTCGGCAAGGAACATGGAAGCTCACCATGTCGTTTCCCAGGCCCGGCTGCAGCTCCCGAGAGGCTTCTGGAGCCTCCTCGACCAGGGGCTTATCGACGTGTGTGGTCTTGGCAACCAAAGAGGGACCCTGACCGACACCGTCCCTTGTGCCCTCAACTGAGCCCTTCGGGGAGACCACTGCCCTGTTGTGAGTTCAGCGCCTGGAACGTCCTGGGACCTAACCATAACCCTAACCCTACCACGAACCAGGACCATCCCTGGCAACCTAAGCCTGCCTCGACACCTAATCCTGCATTTGAGCCGCCTCCTGGCATGGGCCCTCACTTCAGCCCTCGAGGGAGATCACGAGACCAGAGTCGCTTCGGCCCTGGCGACGTCCCTGGACTGAACCCTAACCCTAGCTAAGGCTCTCTCCTCATGGGGACCCAATTCCAAGGTCGGACAGCATCACGCGCCTGGGGTCCAGAAGCGGTGCAGGCTGACTCGGCATGGAACTTGGAATCTCACCATGTCGTTTCCCAGGCCCGGCTGCAGCTCAAGAGAAGATTCCGGAGGCCTCCTCGACCAGGGGCTTATCGACGTGTGTGGCCTTGACAGCCAAAGAGGGTCCCTGATCGGCACGGTCCCTTGTGCCCTCAACTCAGCCCTTCGGGAAGACCACTGCCCAGCTGTGGGTTCGGCGCCTGGAACCTCCTGGGACCTAACCCTAACCCTAACCCTACCCAGAAAAAGGACCCTCCACCGAAACCTAAGCCAGGCTCGATCCCTATTCCTGCATTTGAGCTGCCATCTGGCATGGGCCCTCATTTCAGGCCTCGAAGGAGATCACCAGACCGGAGTCACTTCGGCCCTGGTGACGTCCCTGGACTGAACCCTAACCCTAGATAAGGCTCTCTCCGCATGGGGACCCAATTCCAAGGTAGGACAGCATCAGGAGCCTGGGGTCCAGAAGCGGGGCAGGCTGACTTGCCAAGGAACCTGGAAGCTCACCATGTCGTTTCCCAGGCCTGGCTGCAGCTCCTGAGAGGCTTCCGGAGCCTCCTCGACCAGGGGCTTATCGACGTGTGTGGTCTTGGCAACCAAAGAGGGACCCTGACCGGCACCGTCCCTTGTGCCCTCAATTCAGCCCTTCGGGGAGACCACTGCCCTGCTGTGAGTTCAGCGCCTGGAACCTCCTGGGACCTAACCCTAACCCTAACACTACCCCGAACCAGGACCCTCCACCGAAACCTAAGCCTGCCTCGACACCTAATCCTGCATTTGAGCCGCCTCCTGGCATGGGCCCTCACTTCAGCCCTCGAGGGAGATCACGAGACCGGAGTCGCTTTAGCCCTGGCGACGTCCCTGGACCGAACCCTAACCATAGCTAAGGCTCTCTGCTCATGGGGACACAATTCCAAGGTCGGACAGCATCATGTGCCTGGGGTCCAGAGGCGGTGCAGGCTGACTCGGCATGGACCTTGCAATCTCACCATGTCGTTTCCCAGGCCCGGCTGCAGCTCCCGAGAGGATTCCGGAGGCCTCCTCGACCAGGGTCTTATCGACGTGTGTGGCCTTGACAGCCAACGAGGGACCCTGACCGGCACGGTCCCTTGTGCCCTCAACTCAGCCCTTCGGGGAGACCACTGCCCTGATTTGGGAAAAGCGCCTGGAATCTCCTGGACCTAACCCTAACCCTAACCCTACCCCGAACCAGGACCCTCCACCGAAACCTAAGCCAGCCTCGATCCCTATTCCTGCATTTGAGCCGCTTTCTGGAATGGGCCCTCACTTCAGTCCTCGAGGGAGATCACGAGACCCGAGTCGCTTCGGCCCTGGCGACGTCCCAGGACCGAACCCTAACCCTAGTTAAGGCTCTCTCCGCATGGGACCCAATTCCTACGTAGGACAGCATCACGAGCCTGGGGTCCAGAAGCGGTGCAGGCTGACTTGCCCAGAAACCTGGAAGCTCACCATGTCGTTTCCCAGGCCCGGCTGCAGCTCCCGAGAGGATTCCGGAGGCCTCCTCGACCAGGGGCTTATTGCCATGTGTGGTCTTGGCAGCCAAAGAGGGACCCTGACCGGCACCGTCCCTTGTGCCCTCAACTCAGCCCTTCGGGGAGACCACTGCCCTGCTGTGAGTTCAGCGCCTGGAAACTCCTGGGACCTAACCCTAACCCTAACCCTACCCCGAACCAGGACCCTCCACCGAAACCTAAGCCTGCCTCGACACCTAATCCTGCATTTGAGCCGCCTCCTGGCATGGGCCCTCACTTCAGCCCTCGAGGGAGATCACGAGACCAGAGTCGCTTCTGCCCTGGCGACGTCCCTGGACCGAACCCTAACCCTAGCTAAAGCTCTCTCCTCATGGGGACCCAATTCCAAGGTCGGACAGCATCACGCGCCTGGGGTCCAGAAGCAGTGCAGGCTGACTCGGCATGGAACTTGGAATCTCACCATGTCGTTTCCCAGGCCCGGCTGCAGCTCCCGAGAGGATTCCGGAGGTCTCCTCGACCAGGGGCTTATCGACGTGTGTGGCCTTGACAGCCAAAGAGGGACCCTGACCGGCACGGTCCCTTGTGCCCTCAACTCAGCCCTTCGGGGAGACCACTGCCCTGCTGTGGGTTCGGCGCCTGGAACCTCCTGGGACCTAACCCTAACCCTAACCTACCCCGAACCAGGACCCTCCCCCGAAACCTAAGCCTGCCTCATTCCCTTATCCTGCATTTGAGCCGCCTTCTGATATGGGCCCTCACTTCAGCCCTCGAAGGAGATCACAAAATCGGAATCGCTTCGGCCCTTGCGTCGTCCCTGGACCGAACCCTAACCCTAGCTAAGGCTCTCTCCTCATGGGGACCCAATTCCAATGTCGGACAGCATCACGCGCATAGGGAACAGAAGAGGTGCAGGCTGACTCGGCAAGGAACCTGGAATCTCACCATGTCGTTTCCCAGGCCCGGCTGCAGCTCCCGAGAGGATTCCGGAGGCCTCCTCGACCAGGGGCTTTTCGACGTGTGTGGTCTTGGCAGCCAAAGAGGGACCCTGACCGGCACCGTCCCTTGTGCCCTCAACTCAGCCCTTCGGGAGACCACTGCCCTGCTTTGGGAAAAGCGCCTGGAATCTCCTGGGACCTAACCCTAACCCTAACCCTACCCGAACCAGGACCCTCCACCGAAACATAAGCCAGCCTCGATCCCTATTCCTGCATTTGAGCCGCTTTCTGGAATGGGCCCTCACTTCAGTCCTCGAGGGAGATCACGAGACCCGAGTCGCTTCGGCCCTGGCGACGTCCCAGGACCGAACCCTAACCCTAGTTAAGGCTCTCCACATGGGACCCAATTCCAAGGTAGGACAGCATCACGAGCCTGAGGTCCAGATGCGGTGCAGGCTGACTTGCCCAGAAACCTGGAAGCTCACCATGTCGTTTCCCAGGCCCGGCTGCAGCTCCCGAGAGGATTCCGGAGGCCTCCTCGACCAGGGGCTTTTCGACGTGTGTGGTCTTGGCAGCCAAAGAGGGACCCTGAACGGCACCGTCCCTTGTGCCCTCAACTCAGCCCTTCGGGGAGACCACTGCCCTGCTGTGAGTTCAGCGCCTGGAACCTCCTGGGACCTAACCCTAACCCTAACCCTACCACGAACCAGGACCATCCCCCGGAACCTAAGCCTGCCTCGACACCTAATCCTGCATTTGAGCCGCCTCCTGGCATGGGCCCCTCACTTCAGCCCTCGAGGGAGATCACGAGACCAGAGTCGCTTCGGCCCTGGCGACGTCCCTGGACTGAACCCTAACCCTAGCTAAGGCTCTCTCCTCATGGGGACCCAATTCCAAGGTCGGACAGCATCACGCGCCTGGGGTCCAGAAGCGGTGCAGGCTGACTCGGCATGGAACTTGGAATCTCACCATGTCGTTTCCCAGGCCCGGCCTAGCTCAAGAGAGGATTCCGGAAACCTCCTCGACCAGGGGATTATCGACGTGTGTGGCCTTGACAGCCAAAGAGGGTCCCTGACCGGCACGGTCCCTTGTGCCCTCAACTCAGCCCTTCGGGAAGACCACTGCCCGGCTGTGGGTTCGGCGCCTGGAACCTCCTGGGACCTAACCCTAACCCTAACCCTACCCAGAAAAAGGACCCTCCACCGAAACCTAAGCCAGGCTCGATCCCTATTCCTGCATTTGAGCTGCCGTCTGGCATGGGCCCTCATTTCAGGCCTCGAAGGAGATCACCAGACCGGAGTCACTTCGGCCCTGGTGACGTCCCTGGACTGAACCCTAACCCTAGATAAGGCTCTCTCCGCATGGGGACCCAATTCAAGGTAGGACAGCATCAGGAGCCTGGGGTCCAGAAGCGGGGCAGGCTGACTTGCCAAGGAACCTGGAAGCTCACCATGTCGTTTCCCAGGCCCGGCTGCAGCTCCCGAGAGGATTCCGGAGGCCTCCTCGACCAGGGGCTTATCACGTGTGTGGCCTTGGCAGCCAAAGAGGGATCCTGACCGGCACCGTCTTTTGTGCCGCAACTAAGCCCTTCGGGAAGAACACTGCCCTGCTGTGAGTTCGGCGTCTGGAACCTCTTGGACCTAACCCTAACCCTAACCCTTCCCCGAACCGTTACCCTCCACTGAAACCTAGCCTGCCTCGTTCCCTTATCCTGCATTTGAGCCGCCTTCTGGCATGGGCCCTCACTTCAGCCCTCGAGGGAGATCACGAGACCGGAGTCGGTACGGCCCTGGCATCGTCCCTGGACCGAACCCTAACCCTAGCTAAGGCTCTCTCCTCTTGGGGACCCAATTCCAAGGTCGGACAGCAATCACGCGCATAGGGAACAGAAGCGGTGCAGGCTGACTCGGCAAGGAACCTGGAAGCTCACCATGTCGTTTCCCAGGCCTGTCTGCAGCTCCCGAGAGGCTTCCAGAGGCCTCCTCGACCAGGGCTTATCGACGTGTGTGGTCTTGGCAACCAAAGAGGGACCCTGACCGGCACCGTCCCTTGTGCCCTCAACTCAGCCCTTCGGTGAGACCACTGCCCTGCTTTGGGAAAAGCGCCTGGAATCTCCTGGGACCTAACCCTAACCCTAACCCTAACCCCGAACCAGGACCCTCCACCGAAACCTAAGCCAGCCTCGATCCCTATTCCTGCATTTGAGCCGCTTTCTGGAATGGGCCCTCACTTCAGTCCTCGAGGGAGATCACGAGACCCGAGTCGCTTCGGCCCTGGCGACGTCCCAGGACCGAACCCTAACCCTAGTTAAGGCTCTCTCCGCATGGGACCCAATTCCTACGTAGGACAGCATCACGAGCCTTGGGTCCAGAAGCGGTGCAGGCTGACTTGCCCAGAAACCTGGAAGCTCACCATGTCGTTTCCCAGGCCCGGCTGCAGGTCCCCAGAGGATTCCGGAGGCCTCCTCGACCAGGGGCTTATTGCCATGTGTGGTCTTGGCAGCCAAAGAGGGACCCTGACCGGCACCGTCCCTTGTGCCCTCAACTCAGCCCTTCGGGGAGACCACTGCCCTGCTGTGATTTCAGCGCCTGGAATCTCCTGGGACCTAACCCTAACCCTAACCCTACCCCGAACCAGGACCCTCCACCGAAACCTAAGCCTGCCTCGACACGTAATCCTGCATTTGAGCCGCCTCCTGGCATGGGCCCTCACTTCAGCCCTCGAGGGAGATCACGAGACCAGAGTCGCTTCTGCCCTGGCGACGTCCCTGGACTGAACCCTAACCCTATCTAAGGCTCTCTCCTCATGGGGACCCAATTCCAAGGTCGGACAGCATCACGCGCCTGGGGTCCAGAAGCGGTGCAGGCTGACTCGGCATGGAACTCGGAATCTCACCATGTCTTTTCCCAGGCCCAGCTGCAGCTCAAGAGAGGATTCCAGAGGCCTCCTCGACCAGGGGCTTATCGACGTGTGTGGCCTTGACAGCCAAAGAGGGACCCTGACCGGCACCGTCCCTTGTGTCCTCAACTCAGCCCTTCGGGGAGACCACTGCCCTGCTGTGAGTTCAGCGCCTGGAACCTCCTGGGACCTAACCCTAACCCTAACCCTATCCCGAACCAGGACCCTCCACCGAAACCTAAGCCTGCCTCGACACCTAATCCTGCATTTGAGCCGCCTCCTGGCATGGGCCCTCACTTCAGCCCTCGAGGGAGATCACAAGACCAGAGTCGCTTCGGCCCTGGCGACGTCCCTGGACCGAACCCTAACCCTAGCTAAAGCTCTCTCCTCATGGGGACCCAATTCCAAGGTCGGACAGCATCACGCGCCTGGGGTCTAGAAGCAGTGCAGGCTGACTCGGCATGGAACTTGGAATCTCACCATGTCGTTTCCCAGGCCCGACTGCAGCTCGCGAGAGGATTCCGGAGGTCTCCTCGACCAGGGGCTTATCGACGTGTGTGGCCTTGACAGCCAAAGAGGGACACTGCCCGGCACGGTCCCTTGTGCCCTCAACTCAGCCCTTCGGGGAGACCACTGCCCTACTGTGGGTTCAGCGCCTGGAACCTCCTGGGACCTAACCCTAACCCTAACCCTACCCCGAACCAGGACCCTCCACCGAAACCTAAGCCTGCCTCATTCCCTTAACTTGCATTTGAGCCGCTTTCTGATATGGGCCCTCACTTCAGCCCTCGAAGGAGATCACGAGACCGGAGTCGCTTCGGCCCTGGCATCGTCCCTGGACCGAACGCTAACCCTAGCTAAGGCTCTCTCCTCATGGGGACCCAATTCCAAGGTCGGACAGCATCACGCGCATAGGGAACAGAAGCGGTGCAGGCTGACTCGGCAAGGAACCTGGAAGCTCACCATGTCGTTTCCCAGGCCCGGCTGCAGCTCCCGAGAGGATTCAGGAGGCCTCCTCGACCAGGGGCTTTTCGACGTGTGTGGTCTTGGCAGCCAAAGAGGGACCCTGACCGGCACCGTCCCTTGTGCCCTCAACTCAGCCCTTCGGGGAGACCACTGCCCTGCTGTGAGTTCAGCGCCTGGAACCTATTGGGACCTAACCCTAACCCTAACCCTACCACGAACCAGGACCATCCCTGGGAACCTCAGCCTGCCTCGACCCCTAATCCTGCATTTGAGCCGCCTCCTGGCATGGGCCCTCACTTCAGCCCTCGAGGGAGATCACGAGACCAGAGTCGCTTCGGCCCTGGCGACGTCCCTGGACTGAACCCTAACCCTAGCTAAGGCTCTCTCTTCATGGGGACCCAATTCCAAGGTCGGACAGCATCACGCGCCTGGGGTCCAGAAGCGGTGCAGGCTGACTCGGCATGGAACTTGGAATCTCACCATGTCGTTTCCCAGGCCCGGCTGCAGCTCAAGAGAGGATTCCGGAGGCCTCCTCGACCAGGGGCTTATCGACGTGTGTGGCCTTGACAGCCAAAGAGGGTCCCTGATCGGCACGGTCCCTTGTGCCCTCAACTCAGCCCTTCGGGAAGACCACTGCCCGGCTGTGGGTTCGGCGCCTGGAACCTCCTGGGACCTAACCCTAACCCTAACCCTACCCAGAAAAAGGACCCTCCACCGAAACCTAAGCCAGGCTCGATCCCTATTCCTGCATTTGAGCTGCCGTCTGGCATGGGCCCTCATTTCAGGCCTCGAAGGAGATCACCAGACCGGAGTCACTTCGGCCCTGGTGACGTCCCTGGACTGAACCCTAACCCTAGATAAGGCTCTCTCCGCATGGGGACCCAATTCCAAGGTAGGACAGCATCACGAGCCTGGGGTCCAGAAGCGGGGCAGGCTGACTTGCCAAGGAACCTGGAAGCTCACCATGTCGTTTCCCAGGCCCGGATGCAGCTCCTGAGAGGCTTCCGGAGCCTCCTCGACCAGGGGCTTATCGACGTGTGTGGTCTTGGCAACCAAAGAGGGACCCTGACCGGCACCGTCCCTTGTGCCCTCAATTCAGCCCTTCGGTGAGACCACTGCCCTGCTGTGAGTTCAGCGCCTGGAACCTCCTGGGACCTAACCCTAACCCTAACCCTACCCCGAACCAGGACCCTCCACCGAAACCTAAGCCTGCCTCGACACCTAATCCTGCATTTGAGCCGCCTCCTGGCATGGGCCCTCACTTCAGCCCTCGAGGGAGATCACGAGACCGGAGTCGCTTTAGCCCTGGCGACGTCCCTGGACCGAACCCTAACCATAGCTAAGGCTCTCTGCTCATGGGGACACAATTCCAAGGTCGGACAGCATCATGCGCCTGGGGTCCAAAGGCGGTGCAGGCTGACTCGGCCTGGACCTTGCAATCTCACCATGTCGTTTCCCAGGCCCGGCTGCAGTCCCGAGAGGATTACGGAGGCCTCCTCGACCAGGGTCTTATCGACGTGTGTGGCCTTGACAGCCAACGAGGGACCCTGACCGGCACGGTCCCTTGTGCCCTCAACTCAGCCCTTCGGGGAGACCACTGCCCTGATTTGGGAAAAGCGCCTGGAATCTCCTGGACCTAACCCTAACCCTAACCCTACCCCGAACCAGGACCCTCCACCGAAACCTAAGCCAGCCTCGATCCCTATTCCTGCATTTGAGCCGCTTTCTGGAATGGGCCCTCACTTCAGTCCTCGAGGGAGATCACGACACCCGAGTCGCTTCGGCCCTGGCGACGTCCCAGGACCGAACCCTAACCCTAGTTAAGGCTCTCTCCGCATGGGACCCAATTCCTACGTAGGAGAGCATCACGAGCCTGGGGTCCAGAAGCGGTGCAGGCTGACTTGCCCAGAAACCTGGAAGCTCACCATGTCGTTTCCCAGGCCCGGCTGCAGCTCCCGAGAGGATTCCGGAGGCCTCCTCGACCAGGGGCTTATTGCCATGTGTGGTCTTGGCAGCCAAAGAGGGACCCTGACCGGCACCGTCCCTTGTGCCCTCAACTCAGCCCATCGGGGAGACCACTGCCCTGCTGTGAGTTCAGCGCCTGGAACCTCCTGGGACCTAACCCTAACCCTAACTCTACCCCGAACCAGGACCCTCCACCGAAACCTAAGCCTGCCTCGACACCTAATCCTGCATTTGAGCCGCTTCCTGGCATGGGTCCTCACTTCAGCCCTCGAGGGAGATCACGAGACCAGAGTCGCTTCGGCCCTGGCGACGTCCCTCGACCGAACCCTAACCCTAGCTAAAGCTCTCTCCTCATGGGGACCCAATTCCAAGGTCGGACAGTATCACGCGCCTGGGGTCCAGAAACAGTGCAGGCTGACTCGGCATGGAACTTGGAATCTCACCATGTCGTTTCCCAGGCCCGGCTGCAGCTCCCGAGAGGATTCCGGAGGTCTCCTCGACCAGGGGCTTATCGACGTGTGTGGCCTTGACAGCCAAAGAGGGACCCTGACCGGCACGGTCCCTTGTGCCCTCAACTCAGCCCTTCGGGGAGACCACTGCCCTGCTGTGGGTTCGGCGCCTGGAACCTCCTGGGACCTAACCCTAACCCTAACCTTACCCCGAACCAGGACCCTCCCCCGAACCCTAAGCCTGCCTCATTCCCTTATCCTGCATTTGAGCCGCCTTCTGATATGGGCCCTCACTTCAGCCCTCGAAGGAGATCACAAAATCGGAATCGCTTCGGCCCTTGCGTCGTCCCTGGACCGAACGCTAACCCTAGCTAAGGCTCTCTCCTCATGGGGACCCAATTCCAATGTCGGACAGCATCACGCGCATAGGGAACAGAAGAGGTGCAGGCTGACTCGGCAAGGAACCTGGAATCTCACCATGTCGTTTCCCAGGCCCGGCTGCAGCTCCCGAGAGGATTCCGGAGGCCTCCTCGACCAGGGGCTTTTCGACGTGTGTGGTCTTGGCAGCCAAAGAGGGACCCTGACCGGCACCGTCCCTTGTGCCCTCACCTCAGCCCTTCGGGGAGACCACTGCCCTGCTTTGGGAAAAGCGCCTGGAATCTCCTGGGACCTAACCCTAACCCTAACCCTACCCCGAACCAGGACCCTCCACCGAAACATAAGCCAGCCTCGATCCCTATTCCTGCATTTGAGCCGCTTTCTGGAATGGGCCCTCACTTCAGTCCTCGAGGGAGATCACGAGACCCGAGTCGCTTCGGCCCTGGCGACGTCCCAGGACCGAACCCTAACCCTAGTTAAGGCTCTCCACATGGGACCCAATTCCAAGGTAGGACAGCATCACGAGCCTGAGGTCCAGATGCGGTGCAGGCTGACTTGCCCAGAAACCTGGAAGCTCACCATGTCGTTTCCCAGGCCCGGCTGCAGCTCCCGAGAGGATTCCGGAGGCCTCCTCGACCAGGGGCTTTTCGACGTGTGTGGTCTTGGCAGCCAAAGAGGGACCCTGAACGGCACCGTCCCTTGTGCCCTCAACTCAGCCCTTCGGGGAGACCACTGCCCTGCTGTGAGTTCAGAGCCTGGAACCTCCTGGGACCTAACCCTAACCCTAACCCTACCACGAACCAGGACCATCCCCCGGAACCTAAGCCTGCCTCGACCCCTAATCCTGCATTTGAGCCGCCTCCTGGCATGGGCCCTCACTTCAGCCCTCGAGGGAGATCACGAGACCAGAGTCGCTTCGGCCCTGGCGACGTCCCTGGACTGAACCCTAACCCTAGCTAAGGCTCTCTCCTCATGGGGACCCAATTCCAAGGTCGGACAGCATCACGCGCCTGGGGTCCAGAAGCGGTGCAGGCTGACTCGGCATGGAACTTGGAATCTCACCATGTCGTTTCCCAGGCCCGGCTGCAGCTCAAGAGAGGATTCCGGAGGCCTCCTCGACCAGGGGCTTATCGACGTGTGTGGCCTTGACAGCCAAAGAGGGTCCCTGACCGGCACGGTCCCTTGTGCCCTCAACTCAGCCCTTCGGGAAGACCACTGCCCGGCTGTGGGTTCGGCGCCTGGAACCTCCTGGGACCTAACCCTAACCCTAACCCTACCCAGAAAAAGGACCCTCCACCGAAACCTAAGCCAGGCTCGATCCCTATTCCTGCATTTGAGCTGCCGTCTGGCATGGGCCCTCATTTCAGGCCTCGAAGGAGATCACCAGACCGGAGTCACTTCGGCCCTGGTGACGTCCCTGGACTGAACCCTAACCCTAGATAAGGCTCTCTCCGCATGGGGACCCAATTCCAAGGTAGGACAGCATCAGGAGCCTGGGGTCCAGAAGCGGGGCAGGCTGACTTGCCAAGGAACCTGGAAGCTCACCATGTCGTTTCCCAGGCCCGGCTGCAGCTCCCGAGAGGATTCCGGAGGCCTCCTCGACCAGGGGCTTATCGACGTGTGTGGCCTTGGCAGCCAAAGAGGGATCCTGACCGGCACCGTCTTTTGTGCCCGCAACTAAGCCCTTCGGGAAGAACACTGCCCTGCTGTGAGTTCGGCGTCTGGAACCTCTTGGGACCTAACCCTAACCCTAACCCTTCCCCGAACCGTTACCCTCCACTGAAACCTAGCCTGCCTCGTTCCCTTATCCTGCATTTGAGCCGCCTTCTGGCATGGGCCCTCACTTCAGCCCTCGAGGGAGATCACGAGACCGGAGTCGGTACGGCCCTGGCATCGTCCCTGGACCGAACCCTAACCCTAGCTAAGGCTCTCTCCTCTTGGGGACCCAATTCCAAGGTCGGACAGCATCACGCGCATAGGGAACAGAAGCGGTGCAGGCTGACTCGGCAAGGAACATGGAAGCTCACCATGTCGTTTCCCAGGCCTGTCTGCAGCTCCCGAGAGGCTTCCAGAGGCCTCCTCGACCAGGGGCTTATCGACGTGTGTGGTCTTGGCAACCAAAGAGGGACCCTGACCGGCACCGTCCCTTGTGCCCTCAACTCAGCCCTTCGGTGAGACCACTGCCCTGCTTTGGGAAAAGCGCCTGGAATCTCCTGGGACCTAACCCTAACCCTAACCCTACCCCGAACCAGGACCCTCCACCGAAACCTAAGCCAGCCTCGATCCCTATTCCTGCATTTGAGCCGCTTTCTGGAATGGGCCCTCACTTCAGTCCTCGAGGGAGATCACGAGACCCGAGTCGCTTCGGCCCTGGCGACGTCCCAGGACCGAACCCTAACCCTAGTTAAGGCTCTCTCCGCATGGGACCCAATTCCTACGTAGGACAGCATCACGAGCCTTGGGTCCAGAAGCGGTGCAGGCTGACTTGCCCAGAAACCTGGAAGCTCACCATGTCGTTTCCCAGGCCCGGCTGCAGCTCCCCAGCGGATTCCGGAGGCCTCCTCGACCAGGGGCTTATTGCCATGTGTGGTCTTGGCAGCCAAAGAGGGACCCTGACCGGCACCGTCCCTTGTGCCCTCAACTCAGCCCTTCGGGGAGACCACTGCCCTGCTGTGATTTCAGCGCCTGGAATCTCCTGGGACCTAACCCTAACCCTAACCCTACCCCGAACCAGGACCCTCCACCGAAACCTAAGCCTGCCTCGACACGTAATCCTGCATTTGAGCCGCTTCCTGGCATGGGCCCTCACTTCAGCCCTCGAGGGAGATCACGAGACCAGAGTCGCTTCTGCCCTGGCGACGTCCCTGGACTGAACCCTAACCCTATCTAAGGCTCTCTCCTCATGGGGACCCAATTCCAAGGTCGGACAGCATCACGCGCCTGGGGTCCAGAAGCGGTGCAGGCTAACTCGGCATGGAACTCGGAATCTCACCATGTCTTTTCCCAGGCCCAGCTGCAGCTCAAGAGAGCATTCCGGAGGCCTCCTCGACCAGGGGCTTATCGACGTGTGTGGCCTTGACAGCCAAAGAGGGACCCTGACCGGCACCGTCCCTTGTGTCCTCAACTCAGCCCTTCGGGGAGACCACTGCCCTGCTGTGAGTTCAGCGCCTGGAACCTCCTGGGACCTAACCCTAACCCTAACCCTATCCCGAACCAGGACCCTCCACCGAAACCTAAGCCTGCCTCGACACCTATTCCTGCATTTGAGCCGCCTCCTGGCATGGGCCCTCACTTCAGCCCTCGAGGGAGATCACGAGACCAGAGTCGCTTCGGCCCTGGCGACGTCCCTGGACCGAACCCTAACCCTAGCTAAAGCTCTCTCCTCATGGGGACCCAATTCCAAGGTCGGACAGCATCACGCGCCTGGGGTCTAGAAGCAGTGCAGGCTGACTCGGCATGGAACTTGGAATCTCACCATGTCGTTTCCCAGGCCCGACTGCAGCTCGCGAGAGGATTCCGGAGGTCTCCTCGACCAGGGGCTTATCGACGTGTGTGGCCTTGACAGCCAAAGAGGGACACTGCCCGGCACGGTCCCTTGTGCCCTCAACTCTGCCCTTCGGGGAGACCACTGCCCTGCTGTGGGTTCGGCGCCTGGAACCTCCTGGGACCTAACCCTAACCCTAACCCTACCCCGAACCAGGACCCTCCACCGAAACCTAAGCCTGCCTCATTCCCTTATCTTGCATTTGAGCCGCCTTCTGATATGGGCCCTCACTTCAGCCCTCGAAGGAGATCACGAGACCGGAGTCGCTTCGGCCCTGGCGTCGTCCCTGGACCGAACGCTAACCCTAGCTAAGGCTCTCTCCTCATGGGGACCCAATTCCAAGGTCGGACAGCATCACGCGCATAGGGAACAGAAGCGGTGCAGGCTGACTCGGCAAGGAACCTGGAAGCTCACCATGTCGTTTCCCAGGCCCGGCTGCAGCTCCCGAGAGGATTCCGGAGGCCTCCTCGACCAGGGGCTTATTGCCATGTGTGGTCTTGGCAGCCAAAGAGGGACCCTGACCGGCACCGTCCCTTGTGCCCTCAACTCAGCCCTTCGGGGAGACCACTGCCCTGCTGTGAGTTCAGCGCCTGGAACCTATTGGGACCTAACCCTAACCCTAACCCTACCACGAACCAGGACCATCCACCGGAACCTAAGCCTGCCTCGACACCTAATCCTGCATTTGAGCCGCCTCCTGGCATGCGCCCTCACTTCAGCCCTCGAGGGAGATCACGAGACCAGAGTCGCTTCGGCCCAGGCGACGTCCCTGGACTGAACCCTAACCCTAGCTAAGGCTCTCTCCTCATGGGGACCCAATTCCAAGGTCGGACAGCATCACGCGCCTGGGGTCCAGAAGCGGTGCAGGCTGATTCGGCATGGAACTTGGAATCTCACCATGTCGTTTCCCAGTCCCGGCTGCAGCTCAAGAAAGTATTCCGGAGGCCTCCTCGACCAGGGGCTTATCGACGTGTGTGGCCTTGACAGCCAAAGAGGGTCCCTGACCGGCACGGTCCCTTGTGCCCTCAACTCAGCCCTTCGGGAATACCACTGCCCGGCTGTGGGGTCGGCGCCTGGAACCTCCTGGGACCTAACCCTAACCCTAACCCTACCCAGAAAAAGGACCCTCCACCGAAACCTAAGCCAGGCTCGATCCCTATTCCTGCATTTGAGCTGCCGTCTGGCATGGGCCCTCATTTCAGGCCTTGAAGGAGATCACCAGACCGGAGTCACTTCGGCCCTGGTGACGTCCCTGGACTGAACCCTAACCCTAGATAAGGCTCTCTCCGCATGGGGACCTAATTCCAAGGTAGGACAGCATCACGAGCCTGGGGTCCAGAAGTGGGGCAGGCTGACTTGCCAAGGAACCTGGAAGCTCACCATGTCGTTTCCCAGGCCCGGCTGCAGCTCCCGAGAGGATTCCGGAGGCCTCCTCGACCAGGGGCTTATTGCCATGTGTGGTCTTGGCAGCCAAAGAGGGACCCTGATCGGCACCGTCCCTTGTGCCCTGAACTCACCCTTCGGGGAGACCACTGCCCTGCTGTGAGTTCAGCGCCTGGAACCTCCTGGGACCTAACCCTATCCCTAACCCTACCCCGAACCAGGACCCTCCACCGAAACCTAAGCCTGCCTCGACACCTAATCCTGCATTTGAGCCGCCTCCTGGCATGGGCCCTCACTTCAGCCCTCGAGGGAGATCACGAGACCGTAGTCGCGTCGGCCCTGGCGACGTCCCTGGACCGAACCCTAACATTAGCTAAAGCTCTCTCCTCATGGGGACCGAATTCCAAGATCGGACAGCATCACGCGCCTGGGGTCCAGAAGCAGTGCAGGCTGACTCGGCATGGAACTTGGAATCTCACCATGTCGATTCCCAGGCCCGGCTGCAGCTCCCGAGAGGATTCCGGAGGTCTCCTCGACCAGGGGCTTATCGACGTGTGTGGCCTTGACAGCCAAAGTGGGTCCCTGACCGGCACGGTCCCTTGTGCCCTCAAATCAGCCCTTTGGGGAGACCACTGCCCGGCTGTGGGTTCGGCGCCTGGAACCTCCTGGGACCTAACCCTAACCCTAACCCTACCCCGAACCAGGACCCTCCACCGAAACCTAAGCCAGCCTCGATCCCTATTCCTGCATTTGAGCCGCCGTCTGGCATGGGCTGTCATTTCAGGCCTTGAGGGAGATCACCAGACCGGAGTCGCTTCGGCCCTGGCGACGTCCCTGGACCGAACTCTAACCCTAGATAAGGCTCTCTATGCATGGGGACCCAATTACAAGGTAGGACAGCATCACGAGCCTGGGGTCCAGAAGCGGGGCATGCTGACTTGCCAAGGAACCTGGAAGCTCACCATTTCGTTTCCCAGGCCCGGCTGCAGCTCTCGAGAGGATTCCGGAGGCCTCCTCGACCAGGGGCTTATCGACGTGTGTGGCCTTGGCAGCCAAAGAGGGATCCTGACCGGCACCGTCCTTTGTGCCCACAACTAAGCCATTCGGAAAGAACACTGCCCTGCTGTGAGTTCTGCGTCTGGAACCTCTTGGGACCTAACCCTAACCCTAAACCTTCCCCGAACCGTTACCCTCCACTGACACCTAAGCCTGCCTCGTTCCCTTATCCTGCATTTGAGCCGCCTTCTGACATGCGCCCTCACTTCAGCCCTCGAGGGAGATCACGAGAGCGGAGTCGCTCCGGCCCTGGCATCGTCCCTGGACCGAACCCGAACCCTAGCTAAGGCTCTCTCCTCTTGGGGACCCAATTCCAAGGTCGGACAGCATCACGCGCATAGGGAACAGAAGCGGTGCAGGCTGACTCGGCAAGGAACATGGAAGCTCACCATGTCGTTTCCCAGGCCCGGCTGAAGCTCCCGAGAGGATTCCGGAGGCCTCTTCTACCAGGGGCTTATCGACGTGTGTGGTCTGGCAGCCAAAGAGGGACCCTACCGGCACCGTCCCTTGTGCCCTCTACTCAGCCCTTCGGGGAGACCACTGCCCTGCTGTGAGTTCGGCACCCGGAACCTCCTGGGTCCTACCCCTAAGCCTAAACCTAACCTGAACCGTTACCCTCCACCGAAACCTAAGCCAGCCTCAATCCCTATTCCTGCATCTGAGCCGCCGTCTGTCATGTGCCCTCATTTCAGGCCTCGAGGGAGATCACCAGACCGGAGTCGCTTCGGCCCTGGCGACGTTCCTGGACCGAACCCTAACCCTAGATAAGGCTCTCTATGCATGGGGACCCATTTACAAGGTAGGACAGCATCACGAGCCTGGGGTCCAGAAGCGGGGCAGGCTGACTTGCCAAGGAACATGGAAGCTCACCATGTCGTTTGCCAGGCCCGGCTGCAGCTCCCGAGAGGATTCCGGAGGCCTCCTCGACCAGGGGCTATATCGACGTGTGTGGCCTTGGCAGCCAAAGAGGGATGCTGACCGGCACCGTCCTTTGTGCCCGCAACTAAGCCCTTCGGAAAGAACACTGCCCGGCTGTGAGTTCTGCGTCTGGAACCTCTTGGGACCTAACCCTAACCCTAACCCTTCCCCGAACCGTTACCCTCCACTGACACCTAAGCCTGCCTCGTTCCCTTAACCTGCATTTGAGCCGCCTTCTGACATGCGCCCTCACTTCAGCCCTCGAGGGAGATCACGAGAGCGGAGTCGCTTCGGCCCTGGCATCGTCCCTGGACCGAACCATAATCCTAGCTAAGGCTCTCTCCTCATGGGGACCCAATTCCAATGTCGGACAGCATCACGCGCATAGGGAACAGAAGCGGTGCAGGCTGACTCGGCAAGGAACCTGGAAGCTCACCATGTCGTTTCCCAGGCCCGGGTGCAGCTCCTGAGAGGATTCCGGAGGCCTCCTCGACCAGGGGCTTTTCGACGTGTGTGGTCTTGGCAGCCAAAGAGGGACCCTGACCGGCACCGTCCCTTGTGCCCTCAACTCAGCCCTTCGGTGAGACCACTGCCCTGCTGTGAGTTCAGCGCCTGGAACCTCCTGGGACCTAACACTAACCCTAACCCTACCCCTAACCAGGACCCTCCACCGAAACCTAAGCCTGCCTCGACACCTAATCCTGCATTTGAGCCGCCTCCTGGCATGGGCCCTCACTTCAGCCCTCGAGGGAGATCACGAGACCGGAGTCGCTTTAGCCCTGGCGACGTCCCTGGACCGAACCCTAACCATAGCTAAGGCTCTCTGCTCATGGGGACACAATTCCAAGGTCGGACAGCATCATGCGCCTGGGGTCCAGAGGCGGTGCAGGCTGACTCGGCATGGACCTTGCAATCTCACCATGTCGTTTCCCAGGCCCGGCTGCAGCTCCCGAGAGGATTCCGGAGGCCTCCTCGACCAGGGTCTTATCGACGTGTGTGGCCTTGACAGCCAAAGAGGGACCCTGACCGGCACGGTCCCTTGTGCCCTCAACTCAGCCCTTCGGGGAGACCACTGCCCTGCTTTGGGAAAAGCGCCTGGAATCTCCTGGGACCTAACCCTAACCCTAACCCTACCCCGAACCAGGACCCTCCACCGAAACCTAAGCCAGCCTCGATCCCTATTCCTGCATTTGAGCCGCTTTCTGGAATGGGCCCTCACTTCAGTCCTCGAGGGAGATCACGAGACCCGAGTCGCTTCGGCCCTGGCGACGTCCCAGGACCGAACCCTAACCCTAGTTAAGGCTCTCCACATGGGACCCAATTCCAAGGTAGGACAGCATCACGAGCCTGAGGTCTAGATGCGGTGCCGGCTGACTTGCCCAGAAACCTGGAAGCTCACCATGTCGTTTCCCAGGCCCGGCTGCAGCTCCCGAGAGGATTCCGGAGGCCTCCTCGACCAGGGGCTTTTCGACGTGTGTGGTCTTGGCAGCCAAAGAGGGACCCTGAACGGCACCGTCCCTTGTGCCCTCAACTCAGCCCTTCGGGGAGACCACTGCCCTGCTGTGAGTTCAGCGCCTGGAACCTCCTGGGACCTAACCCTAACCCTAACCCTACCACGAACCAGGACCATCCCCCGGAACCTAAGCCTGCCTCGACACCTAATCCTGCATTTTAGCCGCCTCCTGGCATGGGCCCTCACTTCAGCCCTCGAGGGAGATCACTAGACCAGAGTCGCTTCGGCCCTGGCGACGTCCCTGGACTGAACCCTAACCCTAGCTAAGGCTCTCTCCTCATGGGGACCCAATTCCAAGGTCGGACAGCATCACGCGCCTGGGGTCCAGAAGCGGTGCAGGCTGACTCGGCATGGAACTTGGAATCTCACCATGTCGTTTCCCAGGCCCGGCTGCAGCTCAAGAGAGGATTCCGGAGGCCTCCTCGACCAGGGACTTATCGACGTGTGTGGCCTTGACAGCCAAAGAGGGTCCCTGACCGGCACGGTCCCTTGTGCCCTCAACTCAGCCCTTCGGGAAGACCATTGCCCGGCTGTGGGTTCGGCGCCTGGAACCTCCTGGGACCTAACCCTAACCCTAACCCTACCCAGAAAAAGGACCCTCCACCGAAACCTAAGCCAGGCTCGATCCCTATTCCTGCATTTGAGCTGCCGTCTGGCATGGGCCCTCATTTCAGGCCTCGAAGGAGATCACCAGACCGGAGTCACTTCGGCCCTGGTGACGTCCCTGGACTGAATCCTAACCCTAGATAAGGCTCTCTCCGCATGGGGACCCAATTCCAAGGTAGGACAGCATCATGCGCCTGGGGTCCAGAGGCGGTGCAGGCTGACTCGGCATGGACCTTGCAATCTCACCATGTCGTTTCCCAGGCCCGGCTGCAGCTCCCGAGAGGATTCCGGAGGCCTCCTCGACCAGGGGCTTATCGACATCTGTGGCCTTGACAGCCAAAGAGGGACCCTGACCGGCACGGTCCCTTGTGCTTCAACTCAACCCTTCGGGGAGACCACTACCCTGTTGTGAGTTCAGCGCCTGGAACCTCCTGGGACCCAAGCCTAACCCTAAACCTACCCGAACCAGGACCCTCCACCGACACCTAAGCCTGCCCTGATACCTAATCCTGCATTTGAGCCGCATCCTGGCATGGGCCCTCACTTCAGCCCCAGAGGGAGATCACGAGACCGGAGTCGCTTCGGCCCTGGCGACGTCCCTGGACTGAACCCTAACCCTAGCTAAGGCTCTCTCCGCATGGGGACCCAATTCCAAGGTAGGACAGCATCACGAGCCTGGGGTCCAGAAGCGGTGCAGGCTGACTTGCCAAGGAACCTGGAAGCTCACCATGTCGTTTCCCAGGCCCGGCTGCAGCTCCCGAGAGGATTCCGGAGGCCTCCCCGACCAGGGGCTTATCGACGTGTGTGGCCTTGGTAGCCAAAGAGGGATCCTGACCGGCACCGTCCCTTGTGCCCGCAACTAAGCCCTTCGGGAAGAACACTGCCCTGCTGTGAGTTTGGCGTCTGGAACCTCTTGGGACCTAACCCTAACCCTAACCCTTCCCCGAATCGTTACCCTCCACTGAAACCAAATCTGCCACGTTCCCTTATCCTGCATTTGAGCCGCCTTCTGGCATGGGCCCTCACTTCAGCCCTCGAGGGAGATCACGAGACCGGAGTCCCTTCGGCCCAGGCGTCGTCCCTGGACCGAACCCTAACCCTAGCTAAGGCTCTCTCCTCATGTGGACTCAATTCCAAGGTCGGACAGCATCAGGCGCATAGGGAACAGAAGCGGTGCAGGCTGACTCGCCAAGGAACCTGGAAGCTCACCATGTCGTTTCCCAGGCCCGGCTGCAGCTCCCGAGAGGATTCCGGAGGCCTCCTCGACCAGGGGCTTATCGACGCGTGTGGTCTTGGCAGCCAAAGAGGGATCCTGACCGGCACCGTCCCTTTTGCCCTCAACTCAGCCCTTCAGGGAGACCACTGCCCTGCTGTGAGTTCAGCGCCTGGAACCTCCTGGGACCTAACCCTAACCCTAACCCTACCCCGAACCGTTAGCCTCCACCAAAACGTAAGCCTGCCTCGTTCCCTTATCCTGCATTTGAGCCGCCTCCTGGCATGGGCCCTCACTTCAGCCCCCGAGGGAGATCACGAGAGCGGAGTCGCTTCGGCCCTGGCATCGTCCCTGGACCGAACCCTAACCCTAGCTAAGGCTCTCTCCTCATGGGGAGCCAATTCCAAGGACGGACAGCATCACGCGCATAGGGAACAGAAGCGGTGCAGGCTGACTCGGCAAGGAACATGGAAGCTCACCATGTCGTTTCCCAGGCCGGCTGCAGCTCCCGAGAGGATTCCGGAGGCCTCCTCGACCAGGGGCTTATCGACGTGTGTGGTCTTGGCAGCCAAAGAGGGACCCTGACCGGCACCGTCCCTTGTGCCCTCAACTCAGCCCTTCGGGGAGACCACTGCCTTGCTGTGAGTTCAGCGCCTGGAACCTCCTGGGACCTAACCGTAACCCTAACCCTACCCCGAACCCGGACCCTCCCCCGAAACCTAAGCCTGCCTCGACACCTAATCCTGCATTTGAGCCGCCTCCTGGCATGGGCCCTCACTTCAGCCGTTGAGGGAGATCACGAGACCGGAGTCGCTTCGGCCCTGGCGACGTCCCTGGACCGAACCCTAACCCTAGCTAAGGCTCTCTCCTCATGGGGACCCAATTCCAAGGTCGGACAGCATCATGCGCCTGGGGTCCAGGAGCGGTGCATGCTGACTCGGCATTGAACTTGGAATCTCACATGTCATTTCCCAGGCCCGGCTGCAGCTCCAGAGAGGGTTCCGGAGGCCTCCTCGACCAGGGGCTTATCGACGTGTGTGGCCTTGACAGCCAAAGAGGGACCCTGACCGGCACGGTCCCTTGTGCCCTCAACTCAGCCCTTCGGGGAGACCACTGCCCTGCTTTGGGAAAAGCACCTGGAATCTCCTGGGTCCTAACCCTAACCCTAACCCTACCCCGAACCAGGACCCTCCACCGAAACCTAAGCCAGCCTCGATCCCTATTCCTGCATTTGAGCCGCTTTCTGGAATGGGCCGTCACTTCAGTCCTCGAGGGAGATCACGAGACCCGAGTCGCTTCGGCCCTGGCGACGTCCCAGGACCGAACCCTAACCCTAGTTAAGGCTCTCTCCGCATGGGACCCAATTCCTACGTAGGACAGCATCACGAGCCTGGGGTCCAGAAGCGGTGCAGGCTGACTTGCCCAGAAACCTGGAAGCTCACCATGTCGTTTCCCAGGCCGGCTGCAGCTCCCGAGAGGATTCCGGAGGCCTCCTCGACCAGGGGCTTATCGACGTGTGTGGTCTTGGCAGCCAAAGAGGGACCCTGACCGGCACCGTCCCTTGTGCCCTCAACTCAGCCCTTCGGGGAGACCACTGCCTTGCTGTGAGTTCAGCGCATGGAACCTCCTGGGACCTAACCCTAACCCTAACCCTACCCCGAACCAGGACCCTCCACCGAAACCTAAGCCTGCCTCGACACCTAATCCTGCATTTGAGCCGCCTCCTGGCATGGGCCCTCACTTCAGCCCTTGAGGGAGATCACGAGACCGGAGTCGCTTCGGCCCTGGCGAAGTCCCTGGACCGAACCCTAACCCTAGCTAAGGCTCTCTCCTCATGGGGACCCAATTCCAAGGTCGGACAACATCATGCGCCTGGGGTCCAGAAGCGGTGCATGCTGACTCGGCATTGAACTTGGAATCTCACCATGTCGTTTCCCAGGCCCGGCTGCAGCTCCAGAGAGGATTCCGGAGGCCTCCTCGACCAGGGGCTTATCGACATCTGTGGCCTTGACAGCCAAAGAGGGACCCTGACCGGCACGGTCCCTTGTGCTTCAACTCAACCCTTCGGGGAGACCACTACCCTGTTGTGAGTTCAGCGCCTGGAACCTCCTGGGACCCAAGCCTAACCCTAAACCTACCCGAACCAGGACCCTCCACCGACACCTAAGCCTGCCCTGATACCTAATCCTGCATTTGAGCCGCATCCTGGCATGGGCCCTCACTTCAGCCCCAGAGGGAGATCACGAGACCGGAGTCGCTTCGGCCCTGGCGACGTCCCTGGACTGAACCCTAACCCTAGCTAAGGCTCTCTCCGCATGGGGACCCAATTCCAAGGTAGGACAGCATCACGAGCCTGGGGTCCAGAAGCGGTGCAGGCTGACTTGCCAAGGAACCTGGAAGCTCACCATGTCGTTTCCCAGGCCCGGCTGCAGCTCCCGAGAGGATTCCGGAGGCCTCCCCGACCAGGGGCTTATCGACGTGTGTGGCCTTGGTAGCCAAAGAGGGATCCTGACCGGCACCGTCCCTTGTGCCCGCAACTAAGCCCTTCGGGAAGAACACTGCCCTGCTGTGAGTTTGGCGTCTGGAACCTCTTGGGACCTAACCCTAACCCTAACCCTTCCCCGAATCGTTACCCTCCACTGAAACCAAATCTGCCACGTTCCCTTATCCTGCATTTGAGCCGCCTTCTGGCATGGGCCCTCACTTCAGCCCTCGAGGGAGATCACGAGACCGGAGTCCCTTCGGCCCAGGCGTCGTCCCTGGACCGAACCCTAACCCTAGCTAAGGCTCTCTCCTCATGTGGACTCAATTCCAAGGTCGGACAGCATCAGGCGCATAGGGAACAGAAGCGGTGCAGGCTGACTCGCCAAGGAACCTGGAAGCTCACCATGTCGTTTCCCAGGCCCGGCTGCAGCTCCCGAGAGGATTCCGGAGGCCTCCTCGACCAGGGGCTTATCGACGCGTGTGGTCTTGGCAGCCAAAGAGGGATCCTGACCGGCACCGTCCCTTGTGCCCTCAACTCAGCCCTTCAGGGAGACCACTGCCCTGCTGTGAGTTCAGCGCCTGGAACCTCCTGGGACCTAACCCTAACCCTAACCCTACCCCGAACCGTTAGCCTCCACCAAAACGTAAGCCTGCCTCGTTCCCTTATCCTGCATTTGAGCCGCCTCCTGGCATGGGCCCTCACTTCAGCCCCCGAGGGAGATCACGAGAGCGGAGTCGCTTCGGCCCTGGCATCGTCCCTGGACCGAACCCTAACCCTAGCTAAGGCTCTCTCCTCATGGGGAGCCAATTCCAAGGACGGACAGCATCACGCGCATAGGGAACAGAAGCGGTGCAGGCTGACTCGGCAAGGAACATGGAAGCTCACCATGTCGTTTCCCAGGCCGGCTGCAGCTCCCGAGAGGATTCCGGAGGCCTCCTCGACCAGGGGCTTATCGACGTGTGTGGTCTTGGCAGCCAAAGAGGGACCCTGACCGGCACCGTCCCTTGTGCCCTCAACTCAGCCCTTCGGGGAGACCACTGCCTTGCTGTGAGTTCAGCGCCTGGAACCTCCTGGGACCTAACCGTAACCCTAACCCTACCCCGAACCCGGACCCTCCCCCGAAACCTAAGCCTGCCTCGACACCTAATCCTGCATTTGAGCCGCCTCCTGGCATGGGCCCTCACTTCAGCCGTTGAGGGAGATCACGAGACCGGAGTCGCTTCGGCCCTGGCGACGTCCCTGGACCGAACCCTAACCCTAGCTAAGGCTCTCTCCTCATGGGGACCCAATTCCAAGGTCGGACAGCATCATGCGCCTGGGGTCCAGGAGCGGTGCATGCTGACTCGGCATTGAACTTGGAATCTCACATGTCATTTCCCAGGCCCGGCTGCAGCTCCAGAGAGGGTTCCGGAGGCCTCCTCGACCAGGGGCTTATCGACGTGTGTGGCCTTGACAGCCAAAGAGGGACCCTGACCGGCACGGTCCCTTGTGCCCTCAACTCAGCCCTTCGGGGAGACCACTGCCCTGCTTTGGGAAAAGCACCTGGAATCTCCTGGGTCCTAACCCTAACCCTAACCCTACCCCGAACCAGGACCCTCCACCGAAACCTAAGCCAGCCTCGATCCCTATTCCTGCATTTGAGCCGCTTTCTGGAATGGGCCGTCACTTCAGTCCTCGAGGGAGATCACGAGACCCGAGTCGCTTCGGCCCTGGCGACGTCCCAGGACCGAACCCTAACCCTAGTTAAGGCTCTCTCCGCATGGGACCCAATTCCTACGTAGGACAGCATCACGAGCCTGGGGTCCAGAAGCGGTGCAGGCTGACTTGCCCAGAAACCTGGAAGCTCACCATGTCGTTTCCCAGGCCCGGCTGCAGCTCCCGAGAGGATTCCGGAGTCCTCCTCGACCAGGGGCTTATTGCCATGTGTGGTCTTGGCAGCCAAAGAGGGACCCTGACCGGCACCGTCCCTTGTGCCCTCAACTCAGCCCTTCGGGGAGACCACTGCCCTGCTGTGAGTTCAGCGCCTGGAACCTCCTGGGACCTAACCCTAACCCTAACCCTACCCCGAACCAGGACCCTCCACCGAAACCTAAGCCTGACTCGACACCTAATCCTGCATTTGAGCCGCCTCCTGGCATGGGCCCTCACTTCAGCCCTCGAGGGAGATCACGAGACCGTAGTCGCTTCGGCCCTGGCGATGTCCCTGGTCCGAACCCTAACCCTAGCTAAAGCTCTCTCCTCATGGGGACCCAATTCCAAGGTCGGACAGCATCACGCGCCTGGGGTCCAGAAGCAGTGCAGGCTGACTCGGCATGGAACTTGGAATCTCACCATGTCGTTTCCCAGGCCCGGCTGCAGCTCCCGAGAGGATTCCGGAGGTCTCCTCGACCAGGGGTTTATCGACGTGTGTGGCCTTGACAGCCAAAGAGGGACCCTGACCGGCACGGTCCCTTGTGCCCTCAACTCAGCCCTTCGGGGAGACCACTGCCCTGCTGTGGGTTCGGCGCCTGGGACCTCCTGGACCTAACCATAACCCTAACCCTACCCCGAACCGTTACCCTCCACCGAAACGGAAGCCTGCCTCATTCCCTTATCCTGCATTTGAGCCGCCTTCTGATATGGGCCCTCACTTCAGCCCTCGAAGGGGATCACAAAACCGGAGTCGCTTCGGCCCTTGCGTCGTCCCTGGACCGAACCCTAACCCTAGCTAAGGCTCTCTCCTCATGGGGACCCAATTCCAATGTCGGACAGCATCACGCGCATAGGGAACAGAAGCGGTGCAGGCTGACTCGGCAAGGAACCTGGAAGCTCACCATGTCGTTTCCCAGGCCCGGCTGCAGCTCCCGAGAGGATTCCGGAGGCCTCCTCGACCAGGGGCTTATCGACGTGTGTGGTCTTGGCAGCCAAAGAGGGACCCTGACCGGCACCGTCCCTTGTGCCCTCAACTCAGCCCTTCGGGGAGACCACTGCCCTGTTGTGAGTTCAGCGCCTGTAACCTCCTGGGACCTAACCCTAACCCTAACCCTACCACGAACCAGGACCATCCCCCGGAACCTAAGCCTGCCTCGACCCGTAATCCTGCATTTGAGCCGCCTCCTGGCATGGGCCCTCACTTCAGCCCTCGAGGGAGATCACGAGACCAGAGTCGCTTCTGCCCTGGTGACGTCCCTGGACTGAACCCAACCCTAGATAAGGCTCTCTCCTCATGGGGACCCAATTCCAAGGTCGGACAGCATCACGCGCCTGGGGTCCAGAAGCGGTGCAGGCTGACTCGGCATGGAACTTGGAATCTCACCATGTCGTTTCCCAGGCCCGGCTGCAGCTCAAGAGAGGATTCCGGAGGCCTCCTCGACCAGGGGCTTATCGACGTGTGTGGCCTTGACAGCCAAAGAGGGTCCCTGACCGGCACGGTCCCTTGTGCCCTCAACTCAGCCCTTCGGGAAGACCATTGCCCGGCTGTGGGTTCGGCGCCTGGAACCTCCTGGGACCTAACCCTAACCCTAACCCTACCCAGAAAAAGGACCCTCCACCGAAACCTAAGCCAGGCTCGATTCCTATTCCTGCATTTGAGCTGCCGTCTGGCATGGGCCCTCATTTCAGGCCTCGAAGGAGATCACCAGACCGGAGTCACTTCGGCCCTGGTGACGTCCCTGGACTGAATCCTAACCCTAGATAAGGCTCTCTCCGCATGGGGACCCAATTCCAAGGTAGGACAGCATCATGCGCCTGGGGTCCAGAGGCGGTGCAGGCTGACTCGGCATGGACCTTGCAATCTCACCATGTCGTTTCCCAGGCCCGGCTGCAGCTCCCGAGAGGATTCCGGAGGCCTCCTCGACCAGGGTCTTATCGACGTGTGTGGCCTTGACAGCCAAAGAGGGACCCTGACCGGCACCGTCCCTTGTGCCCTCAACTCAGCCCTTCGGGGAGACCACTGCCTTGCTGTGAGTTCAGCGCCTGGAACCTCCTGGGACCTAACCCTAACCCTAACCCTACCCCGAACCAGGACCCTCCCCCGAAACCTAAGCCTGCCTCGACACCTAATCCTGCATTTGAGCCGCCTTCTGGCATGGGCCCTCACTTCAGCCCTCGATGGAGATCACGAGACCGGAGTCCCTTCGGCCCAGGCGTCGTCCCTGGACCGAACCCTAACCCTAGCTAAGGCTCTCTCCTCATGTGGACTCAATTCCAAGGTCGGACAGCATCAGGCGCATAGGGAACAGAAGCGGTGCAGGCTGACTCGCCAAGGAACCTGGAAGCTCACCATGTCGTTTCCCAGGCCCGGCTGAAGCTCCCGAGAGGATTCCGGAGGCCTCCTCGACCAGGGGCTTATCGACGCGTGTGGTCTTGGCAGCCAAAGAGGGACCCTGACCGGCACCGTCCCTTGTGCCCTCAACTCAGCCCTTCAGGGAGACCACTGCCCTGCTGTGAGTTCAGCGCCTGGAACCTCCTGGGACCTAACCCTAACCCTAACCCTACCCCGAACCGTTAGCCTCCACCAAAACGTAAGCCTGCCTCGTTCCCTTATCCTGCATTTGAGCCGCCTCGTGGCATGGGCCCTCACTTCAGCCCCCGAGGGAGATCACGAGACCGGAGTCGCTTCGGCCCTGGCATCGTCCCTGGACCGAACCCTAACCCTAGCTAAGGCTCTCTCCTCATGGGGAGCCAATTCCAAGGACGGACAGCATCACGCGCATAGGGAACAGAAGCGGTGCAGGCTGACTCGGCAAGGAACATGGAAGCTCACCATGTCGTTTCCCAGCCCGGCTGCAGCTCCCGAGAGGATTCCGGAGGCCTCCTCGACCAGGGGCTTATCGACGTGTGTGGTGTTGGCAGCCAAAAACGGACCCTGAGCGGCACCGTCACTTCTGCCCTCAACTCAGGCCTTCGGGGAGACCACTGCCCTGCTGTGAGTTCAGCGCCTGGAACCTCATGGGACCTAACCCTATCCCTAACCCTACCCGAACCAGGACCCTCTACCGAAACCGAAGCCTGCCTCGATCCCTAATCCTGCATTTGAGCCGCCTCCTGGCATGGGCGCTCACTTCAGCCCTCGAGGGAGATCACGAGACCGGAGTAGCTTCGGCCCTGGTGACATCCCTGGACCAAACCCTAACCCTAGCTATGGCTCTCTCCTCATGAGGACCCAATTCCAAGGTTGGACAGCATCACGCGCCTGGGGTCGAGAAGCGGTGCAGGCTGACTCGGCATGGAACTTGGAATCTCACCATGTCGTTTCCCAGGCCCGGCTGCAGCTCCCGAGAGGATTCCGGAGGCCTCATCGACCAGGGGCTTATCGAGGTGTGTGGCCTTGAGCCAAAGAGGGACCCTGACCGGCACCGTCCCTTGTACGCTCAACTCAGCCCTTCGGGGAGACCACTGCCCTGCTGTGAGTTCGGCGTCTGGAACCTCTTGGGACCTAACCCTAACCCTAACCCTTCGCCGAACCGTTACCCTCCACTGAAACCTAAGCTTGCCTCGTTCCCTTATCCTGCAGTTGAGCCGCCTTCTGGCATGGGCCCTCACTTCAGCCCTCGAGGGAGATCACGAGACCGGAGTCGCTTCGGCCCTGGCGACGTCCCTGGACCGAACGCTAACCCTAGCTAAGGCTCTCTCCTCATGGGGACCCAATTCCAAGGTCGGACAGCATCACGCGCCTGGGGTCCGGAAGCGGTAAAGGCTGACTCGGCATGGAACTTGGAATCTCACCATGTCGTTTCCCAGGCCCGGCTGCAGCTCCAGAGAGGATTCCGGAGGTCTCCTCGACCAGGGGCTTATCGACGTGTGTGGCCTTGACAGCCAAAGAGGGACCCTGACCGGCACTGTCCCTTGTGCCCTCAACTCAGCCCTTCGGGGAGACCACTGCCCTGCTGTGGGTTCGGCGCCTGGAATCTCCTGGGACCTAACCCTAACCCTAACCCTACCCCGAACCGTTACCCTCCACCGAAACGTACACCTGCCTCATTCCCTTATCCTGCATTTGAGCCGCCTCTGATATGGGCCCTCACTTCAGCCCTCGAGGGAGATCACGAGACCGGAGTCGCTTCGGCCCTGGCGTCGTCCTTGGACCGAACCCTAAACCTAGCTAAGGCTCTCTCCTCATGGGGACCCAATTCCATTGTCGGACAGCATCACGCGCATAGGGAACAGAAGCGGTGCAGGCTGACTCGGCAAGGAACCTGGAAGCTCACCATGTCGTTTCCCAGGCCCGGCTGCAGCTCCCGAGAGGATTCCGGAGGCCTCCTCGACCAGGGGCTTTTCGACGTGTGTGGTCTTGGCAGCCAAAGAGGGACCCGGACCGGCACCGTCCCTTGTGCCCTCAACTCAGCCCTTCGGGGAGACCACTGCCCTGCTGTGAGTTCAGCGCCTGGAACCTCCTGGGACCTAACCCTAACCCTAACCCTACCACGAACCAGTCCATCCCCCGGAACCTAAGCCTGCCTCGACACCTAATCCTGCATTTGAGCCGCCTCCTGGCATGGGCCCTCACTTCAGCCCTCGAGGGAGATCACGAGACCAGAGTCGCTTCGGCCCTGGCGACGTCCCTGGACCGAACCCTAACCCTAGCTAAGGCTCTCTCCTCATGGGGACCCAATTCCAAGGTCGGAGAGCATCACGCGCCTGGGGTCCAGAAGCGGTGCAGGCTGATTCGGCATGGAACTTGGAATCTCACCATGTCGTTTCCCAGGCCCGGCTGCAGCTCAAGAGAGGATTCCGGAGGCCTCCTCGACCAGGGTCTTATAGACGTGTGTGGCCTTGACAGCCAAAGGGGGACCCTGACCGGCACGGTCCCTTGTGCCCTCAACTCAGCCCTTCGGGGAGACCACTGCCCTGATTTCGGTTAGGCGCCGGGAGCCTACAGGTACCCAACCCTAACCCTAAAACTGCCCATATCCAGGACCCTCCAATGAAACCTAAACCTGCCTCGATCCGTAATCCTGCATTTGAGCCGCCTTCTGGCATGGGCTCTCACTTCAGCCCTCGAGGGAGATCACGAGACCGGAGTCGCGTCGGCCATGGCGACGTCCCTGTAACGAACCCTAACCGTAGCTGAGGCTCTCTCCTCTTGGGGACCCAATTCCAAGGTCTGACAGCATCACGCGCCTGGGGTTCAGAAGCGGTGCAGGCTGACTCAGCAAGGAACCTGGAAACTCACCATGTCGTTTCCCAGGCCCTGCTTCAGCTCCCGAGAGGATATCAGAGTCCTTCTCGACCAGGGGCTTATCGACGTGTGTGGACTTGGCAGCCAAAGAGGAATCCTCCACTGCACCGTCCCTTGTGCCCTCAACTCAGCCCTTCGGGAAGACCACTGCCCTGCTGTTGGTTCGGCGCCTGGAGCCTCCAGGTACCCAACCCTAACCCTAACCCTAACCTGATCCGGGACCCTCCACCAAAACCTAAGCTTACCTCGATCCCTAATCCTGCATTTGAGACGCCTTCTGGCATGGGCCCTCACTTCAGCCCTCGAGGGAGATCTGGAGACCGGAGTCGCTTCGGCCCTGGCGATGTCCCTGGACCGAACCCTAACCCTAGCTAACGCTCTCTCCTCATGGGGACCCAATTCCAAGGTCTGACAGCATCACGCGCCTGGTGTCCTGAAGCGGTGCAGACTGACTCGGGAAGGAACCTGGAAGATCACCATGTTGTTTCCCAGGTCCGGCTGCAGCTTCTGAGAGGGTTCCGGAGGCCTCCTCGACCATGGGCTTATCGACATGTGTGGCCTTGGCAGCCAAAGAGGGATCCTGACCGGCACCGTCCCTTGTGCCCTCAACTCAGCCCTTCGGGGAGACCACTGCCCTGATGTCAGTTCGGCGCCTGGAACCTCCAGGTACCCAACCCTAACCCTAACCCTACTCCGAAACGGGACCCTCCACCGAAACCTAAGCCTGCCTGGATCCTTAATCCTGCATTTGAGCCGCCTTCTGGCATGGGCCCTTACTTCCACCCTCGAGGGAGATCACGAGATAGGATTCTCTTCGACCCTGGCGACGTCCCTGGTCCAAACCCTAACCCCAGCTAACGCTCTCTCCTCATGGGGACCCAATTCCAAGGTCTGACAGCATCACGCGCCTGGGGTTCAGAAGCGGTGCAGGCTGACTCGGCAAGAACCTGGAAGCTCACCATGTCGTTTCCCAGGCCCGGCTGCAGCTCTCGAGAGGATTCCGGAGGCCTCCTCGACCAGGGGCTTATCGACGTGTGTGGCCTTGGCAGCCAAAGAGGGATCCTGACTGGCACCGTCCCTCGTGCCCTCAACTCAGCCCTTTGGGGAGACCACTGCCCTGATGTGGGTTTGGTGCCTGGAGCCTCTAGGTACACAACCCTAACCCTAACCCTACCCCGATCCGGGACCCTCCAACGAAACCTAAGCCTACCTCGATCCCTAATCCTGCATTTGAGCCGCCTTCTGGCATGGAACCTCACTTCAGCCCTCGAGGGAGATCACAAGACAGGAGTCGCTTCAGACCAGGCGACGTCCCTTTACGGAACCCTCACCCTAGCTAAGCCTCTCTCCTCATGGGGACCCAATTCAAAGGTCTGACAGCATCTCGCACCTGGGACCAGAAGCGTTGCAGGCTGACTCGGCAAGGAACCTGGAAGATCACCATGGCTTTTCCCAAGCTCGGCTGCAGCTCCCAAGAGGATTCCGGAGGCTCCTCCATCAGGGGCCGATCGACGTGTGTGGCCTTGGCAGCCAAAGACGGATCCTGACCGGCACCGTCACTTGTGCACTCAACTCAGCCCTTCGGGGAGACCACCACCCTGCTGTGGGTTCGGCGCCTGGAGGTCCTGGGAGCTAACCCTAACCCTAACCCTACCTCGATCCGGGACCCTCCACCGAAACCTAAGCCTGTCTCGATCCCTAACCCTGCAGTTGAGCCGCCTTCTGGCATGGGCCCTCACTTCAGCCCTCAAGGAAGATCACGAGACCGGAGTCGCTACGGCCTTGGCAACGTCCCTGGACCGAACTCTAACCCTAGCTAAGGCTTTCTCCCCATGGGGACCCAATTCCAACGTCTGACAACACCACGCGCCTGGCGTCCCGAGGTTCAGGCTATGTCGGCATGGAACCTGGAAACTCACCATGTCATTTCTCAGGCCCAGCTGTAGCTGCCCAAGAGGATTCCTGAGGCTCCTCCATCAGGGCCGATCGATGTGTGTGGCATTGGCAGCCAAAGAGGGATCCTGACCGGCACCGTCCCTTGTGATCTCAACTCAGCCCTTCAAGGAAACCACGACCCTGCTGTGGGTTCGGCGCCTGGAGCTCCTGGGAGCTAACCCTAACCCTAACCTACCCCAATCCTGGACCCTCCACCGAAACCTAAGCCTGCCTCGATCACTACCCATGCAATTGAACCACCTTCTGGCATGGGCCCTGACTTCAGCCCTCGAGGGAGATCACGAGACTAGAGTCGCCACTGACCTGGTGACGTCCCTTACCGAACCCTAACCCTAGCTAAGGCTCTACCCCATCGGGACCCAATTTTACCGTCTGAAATCACCATGCGCCTGGGGTCCAGATGCGGTGTAAGCTGACTCGGCATGGAACCTGGAAGCTCACCATGTCGTTTCCCAGTCCCGGCGCCAGCTGCCCGAGTGGATTCTGGAGGCCTCCTCGATCAGGGGATGTGTTGCCTTGGCAGACCAAGACGGATCCTGACGGGCACCCTCCCTTGTGTCCTCAACCTAGCCCTTCAGGGAGACCACTGTATTTCTGTGGGTTCGTCGTCTGGAGCTCCTGGGATTTAAACTTCACCCTAAACCTACCCTCTGGAGGTTTCTACAGCTATCCTCAAATCCTAACCCTCTCAGCCATCCTCAAATCTCAGCCATCCTCAAATCTCAGCCATCCTCAAATCCTAACCATCTCAGCCATCCTCAAATCCTAACCTTCTACTTGAGCCGCCCCATTGCATGGGCCCTCATTTCAGGCCTTGAGAGAGATTTCGGGCTCAGTGTGCCTTCGGCCCTGGTGACGTCCCTGGACCAAACCCTAATCCTAGGTAAGGCTCTCTCTCCGTGGGGACCCAATCCCTACGTCTGACAACACCATACGCCTTGGGACATGAAGGGTTGCATGGTCACTTGGTATGGTATCTGGAAGCTCACCATATCGTTTCCCATGCCTGTTGCAGCTGCCAGTGAGGATTCCTGAGTCTTCCCCCACCAGGCGCTCATAGAGTTGTGTGGCCTTGGAAGAACAGAGTCTGACCCTGCCCGGCACTCTCCCTTGTGCCCTGAACTCAGTCCTTCGTGGAGACCACGGAAGTGTTCTGGCTTCAGCACTTGGGGGCTCCTGGGACGTAACCCCAATCCTACCCTTAACCGGACCCTCATCCAAATCCTAAGCTGGACTTGAACCCTATCCCTTCATTTTAACCTCACCTTCACATGAGCCCTCACTTCATCTCTCGAGGGAGATCTCGAGACTGGAGTTACTTCGATCCTGGCTACGTCCCTGGTCCAAACACTAACCGTAGCTAAGTCTCTCTCCTCTTGTGGACCCAATCCCAAGGTCTGGCAACACCACGCGCCTGGGGTTCCAGAAGCGACGCAGTGTCCCTCGGCATGGTGCCGGGAACCTCACAATGTCATTCTGCAGGCCCGGCTGCAGTTGTCTGAGAGAATTCCTGAGGCCTACCCGACCAGTGGCCCATAGATTTGCGTGGCCAGGAAGCCAAAGACTGAACCTTACCAGCCCTCTCCCCTGTGCCCTCAACTTAGCCCATTCGGGTGACCACTGCCCTGCTGTGGGTTCAGTACCTGGAGCCTCTTGGGTCCTAACCCAAACCCTACCCCTAACCAGAAACCTCAACCGAATCCTAACCCGATCTTGAAACCTAATCAAACAATTGACCCCCGCTGTCTCCTGGTCCCTTACTTCATTCCTCTAGGGAGATCACGAGACTGGAGTTGCTTTGGCCCTGGCAACGTCCTGGACCGAACCCTAACCCTAGCTCAGACTCTCTCCCAATGGGGATGTAAGCAACAAACTATAAATCGTCTATGAGAAAAATTGAAAAAACCCAAAGAAAAGGAAAACATTCCATGCTCACGTATTAGAAGAACAAACATTGTTAAGATGTCAATACTACCAAAGCAGTCGACACACTCAATGCAATCCCTATCAAAATAACACGAGCTTTCTCCACAGAGCTAGAACAAACAACCCTACAATGTGTAAGGATCCAGAAAAGATACCAAAAAGTAAAGTCATGTTGAAAAAGAAAACAAAGGTGGAAACATGACTATTTTGGATTTATGGTGTATTAGAAAGCTGCATTCATCAAGACAGGACGTACAGGCACAGAAACGGAGACAGACGTCAATGGAACAGAATATGGAACCCAGAAATATACCCTCAAACATATGGTGAGGAATCTTTGTTAACACAGAAAGAATATCGAATGGAATCAGAGTCTCTTCAGAAAATGATACTCGGAATACTGGACACTGAGAATGTTGAACCTGGACACTGTCCTTAAACGACACACACACACACACACACACACACACACACACCTCATAATAGATGAATTATCTAAATGTAATTCAGGAACATTCAAAATCCTGGAGGAGATAACAGGCAATGTACCTCCTTGATCCTGGCCACAGCAACTTCTCGCTTGTCATGTCTCCAGAAGCAAGGGCAATAGAAACCACAATGAACTATTGGGTCCTGAAGATAAAAAGCTTCTTCACAGAAGGGGACAAAATCAGCCAAACTAAAAGGCAACTGAATGAAATGGGAGACGATATTTGCAAGTGACATATCAGATAAAGGGTTAGTATCCAAAATCTATAAAAAACTGATCACACTCAACACCCAGAAACCAAATAATCCAGTGAAGAAATGGACAAAAGACATGAAGAGACACTTTAAGAAAGATGGCATCCAGATCGGTCACACATGAAAAGATGCTCAATCTCACTGGTCATCACTGAAATACAAATGAAACCCACAATGAGATATCCCCTCACACCTATCAGAATGGCTAAAATTAACATCTCCTGAAATGACAGATGTTGGCAAGGATGCAGGGAAAGGGAACACTTTTGCAATGCTGGTGCGAATGCAAAGCGGTGTAGCCATTCTGGACAATAGTATGGAGATTCGTCACAAAAACAAAAAATAGAACTACACTAGGACCCAGCAATTGCACTACTACGTGTTTATCCAAAAGATACACTAACGCTGACTCGAAGTGGCACGTGTACTCCAATATTTCTAGCAGCATTCTCAACAATAGCTAAGTTATGCAAAGAGCCCAAATGACCACTGACAGATGAATGGATAAAGAAGATATGGTATATGCATACAATGGACTATCACTCGGCGACCAAAAAGAATGAAATCTCGCTCTTTGCATCAACGTGGATGGAACCGGACTTTCTTAAGCTAAGCAAAATATGTCAGAGAACGACACACATCCTATGATTTCTCTCATCTGTCGAATTTAATAAAACTGAACATAGTGCAAGGAAAGCAAAAATAAGATACATACAGAGAGGGAGTCAAATGATAAGAAACTGTTAAATAGAGGGAAGAACCTCAGGGTTCCTGGAGGGTTACTGAATAGGGGTATGGGCTAAATGGGTGACGGGCATTAGGGGTGGACCTTGGGATGAGTATTGGGTATATTTTGTACTTGATGGATCACTAAATTCTACTGCTGAAACTGTATTCCTCTATAAGGTAACTAACTTGGGCTTCAATTTTAAAAAGAAGAAATATTAAAAATAAGTAAAGAAATGTACCACCAGTCAAAAGAAAAGAATATTTAAATCGGGCTCTTGAGTGGAAAGGAAAGACTAAAAGTGTTACAGACAAGAAAGGATCAGAGAAAACATCAAGAAACAATGACAAAACAACTAGTAGAATGGGACTAAATGTATACCTAGCAATAATCACTCTGACTATAAATGGACTAAATGCTCCAATCCAAAGACATTGGATAGGGCGTCAGAATGGACTAAACAAACAAACAAACAAGCAACAAAAAACAATGTCTATCTAGATGCTGCCTACAAAGCCTTATTTGGACTTAAGTCTCCTGCAGATTTGTTATTTTTTTAAATTTTTTTAATGTTTATTTATTTTTGAGACAGAGAGAGACCGAGCATGAACGGGGGAGGGTCAGAGAGAGGGAGACACAGAATCTGAAACAGGCTCCAGGCTCTGAGCTGTCAACACAGAGCCCGACGCGGGGCTCGACCTCATGGACCGCGAGATCATGACCTGAGCCGAAGTCGGCCCCTTAACCGACTGAGCCACCCAGGCGCCCCAAGTCTCCTGCAGATTTGAAGTGAGGGAATGAAGAAATATTTATCATGCCAATAATGTCAAAAGAAAGCCAGTAGCCATACTTATATCATGCAAAATAAACTTTAAAACCGAGACTCTATTTTGGTACCCTTTGGGTAAATACCTAATAGTGACATTGCATGCACCCAGTATTTATAGCAGAATTATCAACAGTAGCCCAACTATGGAGAAAGCCTAAGTATCCATCAACTGAGGAAGGTGTAAAGAAGTTGTGGTGTGTGTATGTATACGTATGTATATGCATATGGACATATGTGTATGTTCATATATACATACATACGTATATACAATGAAATATAACTCAGCTTCAAGAAGAATGAAATCTTGCCATTTGCAACGATGTGGATGGAGCTCGAATGTATTATGCTACGTGAAATACGTCAATCAGAGAAAGACACATATATGATTTCACTCATGTGGAAGTTAAGAAACAAAACACATGAAAACTTAGGAAGGAGCCAGGAAAAGAGAAGTGTGGTAACAAACCACATGAGTCTCTTAATGTTAGAGAAAAAAAAAGTGAAAGTTGATGGAGGGAGATGGGTCAGCGCTGGGCTAGATGGAGGACGAGTATTAAGGAGAGCACTTGTTGTGATGAGCACTGGGTGTTGTATGTAAAGGATGAATCACCGAATTCTACTCCTAAACCCGAGAATGCACTGTATGTCAACTAAGACTTAAATTAAAATACATACATACATACATACATACAGCTATAACAAGAGATGAAGACAGACACTATCTGATACTAAAGGGGACAGCCACACAAGAAGATCTAATGATTGTAAATTTCGATGCACCCAACATGCGATCACCAAGTATACAAAACATTTAGCAACAACCGTAAAGGAACTCATTTATAATATGATGATGATAGTAGAGGACTTTAACACATCACTCACATCAATGGACAGAACCTATAAACAGAAAGTCAACAAGGAAACAATGGCTTTGAGTGACACACTGGACCAGAAGGGTTTAACAGATATATTCAGAACACTCCATACTAAAATGCCAGAGTACACATTCTTTTCAAGCATACCTGGGGCGTTCTCCAGAACTGATCACATTCTCGGTCACAAATCAGGCCTCAAGAGGTACCCAACGACAGAGAACAGACCAAGCATCTTTTCTAACCACAAAGCTAGGAAACTTGAAGTCAACCACAAAAAGAGGGCGGGGGGGGGGGGGGCGGGAAGGCCACAAATAAAGGGAGGTTAAGTAACATGCTTCTAAATGAATGGGTCAAACAGGAAATCAATGAGAAAATACACTGAAACAAATGAAAATTAAAATACACTGGTAAAACCCTTTGGAATGCGGCAAAAGCAGTCTATGATGGAAGTATATAGCAATACAAGCCTACCTTAAAGAGCAAGAAAACTCTCAAAGAATCCTAACTTACACCTGAAGGAATGAGAAAAAGAGCAGCAGAAGGAAGGAAATAATAGAGTTTAGGGCAGAAATAAGGAATATAGAAACCAAAAAGACACTAGACCAAATCAATGAAACCAGGGGCTGGTTCATTGAATGCAGTAATCAACTTGAAAACCTCCTAGGCATACTCTTCACAAAGAAGACAGAAAGGACCCAAATAAATGAAATCACAAATAAGAAAGGAGAAATGACAGTCAACACCACAAAAATACAATTAGAAGATAATATTATGAACAACTATAGGCAACAAATTGGACACTCTGAGAAAAATGGACAAATCCCTAGAAACACACACACTACCAAAACTGAAACAGGAAGATACCTAAAACCTGAAAACAGAAAGATACCCCATCAGTAATTAAAAAAATCTCCCCCCAACACAAGAGTTCATGGCCAGATGGCTTCATGGATGAATTCTACCATCCATTCAAGGAAGAGGTAATAGGTATTCTCCTCGAATTATTACAAAAAATAAAAAAAGAAGGAAAACTTACAAATTCATCGTATGAGGCCATCATTACCCTGATACCAAAACGAGATGAAGCCTCCACTAAAACCGAAAACTGCAGTGGCGCCTGTGTGGGTCGGTCGGTTTACTGTCCACCTCTTAATTTTGGATGAGGACATTATCTTGTGGTACGTGGGTTCGAGTCCTACGTTGGGCCCTGCCATGACAGTGTGGGGCATGGCCAGGACTCTCTCTCTCCCTGTCTCTCTGCCCCTCCCTCACTTTTATGTACTCTATCTAAGGAAAAAATAAGCATTTAAAAAGATATTTAAAAAATTTTAAATAAAACTGCAGAGCAATAGCCTGATGACTATGTATGCCGAAATTCTCATTAAAATACTTTCAAATTAAAGTCAACAATACATTGATAGAATCATTTCCCATAATCAAGTGGGATATATTCCTGGGCTGCAAGCGTGGTTCCACATTCACATATCAATCAACATGATGCACCACAGTAATAGAAGAAAGGATAAGAACAATATGATGCTTTCAACAGATGCAGGGAAACTATTTGATAAAATGTCACATCCATTCATGATAAGAACCGTCAGCAAAGTACATTGAGACTCAACCTACCTGCACATAACAAAGGTCGTCTATGAAAATCCCACAGCTCATCTCATCCTCAATGGGTAAAAATTGAAAGTTTTTCTTCCAAAGTCAGGGACAAGCTAGGAATGACCCCTCTCACCACTGTTATCCCACATAGTACGGGAAACCCTAACCACAGCACTCAGACAACTAAAAGAAATAAGAGGCATCCAAATCGGCAAGGAAGAAGTAGCACTTTCGCTGTTTGGAACTGACATGATAGGTTCTATAAAAAACATGAAAGTTTCCCTTAAAAATTGCTAGAATCGATATATGAATTCGACAGGTCACAATCTACAGAAATCAAGGAACATAGATGTATTGAATTTCTAACACAAATCATGAATTAACACAGAGAGAAAGTAAGGGATCAATCCCATTGACAGGCTCACAAATACCACAAGAAACCAGGAATAAACCTAACCAAAGAGGTGAAAGACCTGTACTCTAAAGACTATGAAACACTGATGAAATAAATGGAAGAGGACACAAAGAAATGGACATACGTTTCATGTTCATGGATGGGAAGCACAAAATACTGTTAAAATGTCTACACTCCTCAAAGCAATCTACACATATAATGAAATGAAGTGTGATAGGGATATCACACTCACAAAAACATTTGTCACAGAACAAGAACAAATAGTCTCAACATGTGTATGGAATGACAAATGTCCCCAAACAGCCAACACAAACTTGTAGAAGAAAAGCAAAGCTGGAGACATCACAATTCCAGACTTTAGGTTATATTACAAAGCTATACTGATCAGAACAGTATGATCAGTATGTCCGTACTGAACAGTACTGACAAAACAACAACAAAACATAAGAACAACAACAAACTCATACACATAGATCAATAGCATGGACACCCAGAAATAAACTCACACCTCTATGGTCAATTAATTCTCAACAAAGCAGGAAAGAACATCCAATGGAAAAAAAAAGATAGTCTTGGGACACATGGGTGGCCCAGTCACGAAAGCGTGTGATGGTGGGTTCAGCTCAGGTCATGATCTCAGGGCAGTGCAGAGCATGCGTGGGATTCTCTCTCTCCATGTGTCTCTGCCCCTCTTCTGCATGCTCGCTCTCTCTCTCTCTCTCAAAAATAAATACATAAATTTAAAAAAAGGCTCCTCAATATATGGTTTTGGAAAAACTTGACTGCAATCTGCAAAACAAAACAAAAACAACGGACCACTGTCTTACAACATACACAAAAATAAATCCAACATGGACAAAGACCTCTATGTGAAACCTGAAACCATAAAAATCCCAGCGGATAACACGGGTAGTATCTTACTTGACATTGCCTGTACAAACGTCTTTGTAGATATATCTCTAGAGGTAAGGGAAACGCAAGCAAAAATAATGAGACTTTATAAAAATTAAAACCTTCCGTCACCAAGGAAATAATCAACAAAACGAAAACATCAACAGAATGATATCTGCAAACGACATAGGATACAGGGTTAGTGTCCAAAATATATACAGTTATACAGCACCCAAAAGATGAGAAATCTGATTAAAAATGGGCAGAAGACACGAGTGGACATTTCCCGAAGGAAGACATATACATGGCCAAGAGACACATGAAAAAATGCTCAACAATACTGATCTTCAGGGAGATACAATTCGAAAGTACAATGAGAGAACACATCACATCTGTCACAATGACTAAAATCAATGAAGGATGACACAGCAGGTGTTGCCAAGGATGTGGGGAAAGAATAACCCTCTTGCACTGTGGGTAGGAATGCAAACTGGTGCAGCCACTCTGGAAAACCACATGGAGATGTCAAATACAAAACAAAACTGGAAATAGAAGTACCTTACAATCCAGCAACTTCACTACAAGGTATTTCCACAAAGAATACAAAATCTTCAAAGGGATACATGCACCGTGATGTTTACAGCAGCGTTTTCTACAAAAGCCAAATGACAGAAACTATCCAAGCACCCATCAACTGATGAATAAATTGAGATGTGGTCTATGGAATGTAATATGATTTAGCCGTAAAAACGTGAAATCTTGCCATTTGCCACGAGGTGGATGGAGAGAGAGAATGTTATGCTGGGTGAAATAAGCCTGTCGGAGAAAGACAAATACCCAATGATTTCACTAACACATGGCAAGAAAACAAAACAAAGGGGCGGGGGGAGGAGACAAACGGACTTTTAACTAGGAAACAAACTGAGGCGTTCCACAGCGAGGTGAGGGAATGGGTGAAACAGCTGATGGGGATTCAGAAGTGCACCTGGGATGAGCACCGGGTGACGTGTGGAAGTGTTGCTCTATATTGGACACCTGAAACTACTATTACACTGTGTCTTCACTCAGTGGAATTTAAATTAAACGATAACATAAGGTTAATGAGACTTACCTACCGGGTTTTCGGTAGTGTTCAATCATTTCACTAGGTTGGAAAAATAACCATGAAATTTTTTAAAAAGCATGTATGATGTGTGGGACAGTTTGAGCCCTTACCTTGGTCTCTGGGTCCAGCAGGACTTGGAACATGAGTCCCAGCTCCTTCTTCTAGAAGGTCGTGAGACGAGCATTGTATGGATCCACGTCCTAATTGAATGCAGCTCCCGTGCTTCTGAATTTCTGTTAGGGTTCCTTCCCGGAAACAAGCCTGGATCTGGAACAAACCATCGACTGCATCTATGAGGTGATGTCGTGGGACCCCGCAATCCACAAGTCCTTTAGCAAAATACGTCTTGTGCAAACACTGTCCGGGAAGGGGTGGAATGAAACACGGGAACAGCCCAGAAAATGCAAAGGCCTGTGCAGCTCAGCGACCAGCTTGACCAGGGAAGCCACCCAGCGCCCCCTCCTCAGCACTCATTACAGCAAGGCAGCTTCTCTCTGGCGACTCAGGAGATGCCAAGTTGCTGCTAAGCTCCCAAGGTCTCCCCTGGGGCGGGTGGCAGAACCTGCTGGAAATGCAGCTCTGCTCTCTGTACTCAGGCACCAGCAGAGGCCTGAGTCCTCTGAGAGCAATCGAAGCCCTTCCTGCTCTGAGGTGCCCTGGGTCAGAAAAGCAGATGGTGCGCCCTCTGCTGGCTATCACTGCCCAGCAGAGGAACCCGCCCCTCGGGGGTCTGTGGTGCTTGAGCTCTCTCTGCTGGCCACCATGGGAATTCCTTCAATGTGGAAGGCCCTGGTTGCTCAGCTGAGAGACCGAAGGTGCTCTGGGCAACTAAGCCTGTTCTCCTCGTTGGGAAGGTCTTAGTGACAGGGCCTGGACACAAAATCTTTTCCTTCTCTTTCTTGTGAGTGAAGAATGAAACCGAATTTATTAACGTAACGACATCATTGGTAATGTTTTAAGCAATATTCACAGAAAAATAAGACCACCGATTTACACATGCTGAACAAGAGGTAATGTTGTTTACCACCAAAATACTTAGGTTAGATAAAGAATGGACACCTTTGAGAGAGAGAGATACCGGCGTCCAGCGATGGAGTGAATGAGTCCTAGGGATACAAGGGACAGCCAATGGAATGGAGTCAATCCTGTAACAATATTGTTGCATGCTTTCACAGGATAGCTACACTTGTGGTTGAGTACAACATAATGTAGAGACATATGGAATGACTACAATGTATGCCTAAAACTAACACAACGAATGTGTGAACAATATTTCAATTAAAAATAGACATCCTTTACACTATCTTTAATTTCTTCTTCTTTGCCACTAAACTATCTTTCCTGGGGCGCTTGGGTGGCTTAGTCGGTGAAGCGTCCGACTTTGAGTCAAGTCAGGATTTGGCAGTCCATGAGATTGAGCCCCGCATCAGCCTCTGTCCTGAGAGCTCAGAGCCTCGAGCCTGCCTCATATTCGGTGTCTCCCACTCTATCCCCCTCCCCAGCTCGGGTTCTCTCAAAAAAAGAAACATTAAAAATGAAAAATCATTCCTCATTGAGAATCTGCGAATTTCCATTCATACCAGATTCTCTAACATCACCTTCTTGGTGTTGAAAGCTTATCTGAAAAGTCACGAATAATATCTTTGATGACACATATGTGACAACGTCAGAATGCAACTTACAGGGAGCTACACATCAGTTGTGAATTTACAGTGTGTATCCTTGGCTAATATTTACACTGAAATGTGCTTTAGGGATACGGATGGATGAAATAATGTCCATCCGTCATATAGGTCAATTGCCTATAGGACTATTATGCCTTCAATTACTGATTGCCATCTCTTCAGAACTAAAAGAAAGCTGGGTCAAGAAAACGTCTTTGAATTTCATGTAAGAGAAGACTAGGGTGTTTGAAAGGGTCCACCTACCTTCTGGATTCCTCAGATTGGTTGTGGAGAGGAGGATAGCAACCTATGATTTGGATGCACACCGCTAGTCCCAGAGGGAGGATGTGTACCTTATTGTCAAATATATATATATATATATATATATATATATATATATATATATATTTTACCAATATTACTAGTCCACCTCTGCCAGGTCCAGACTGCATGACCTGGGGGCAACGCAATACCTGATGCCTGGGTTCAGAACTTGAGGAAGGCAGGCTGGCGGGGGAGGGGGGAAATCCAACAGAGCCTGGGGCAGTGAGGGAGATGGCCCTGGGACACCTCCCCACAGGGCAGGCTATGGAGTTTACCTGCCAAAGAGCGGCACACTCTCCCTCAAGACATCCCTCTCCATGACAGAACGTGAGGCTGAACCTCACAATTCTAGAAGAAGTGAGGGCTACCCATCTTTTCAATTCCAATGGCCTCTGCAGAACTTGGACCCAGGGATGTTGGAGTCTTGGGGCCATGGAACCCTGATTCCCATGATAGAAGCCCTTTGTGCCCCAGCACTCAGAGCCACTTCCTACATCCCCTCTCCCCTGGCCCATCTAACCGTGTCCACATACCCGGACCAGGTCTCTACTTTCCTTCTTGTACTTCCTCTTTGTCTCTGTTTCTCTCTAACCACATCTCTCTCTATTTCTTCCTTTCACTCTCTAGGGAGTGGTGTATTATATGGTGCTCAACTTTGTTCTTATACATGGGAATATCCAATTTTCCTAGCACCAGTTATTCAAAAGACTACTCTTCTCCACTGTGTATTATTGACTCCGTTGTCGAATACTAGGTGACTGCAATGCATGGGTTTAGTTTGGGCTCTCAATTTCTGTTCCATTGTCTTGTGTGTGTGCTTATGCCAGTGACATCATTGATTTCTTTGTGTTAGAATGACGCTTGAAATCCAGAAGGGGGATGCTTCCTGTTTTGTTCTGTCTTGCGTTGGCTACATGGGGTCTTTTTGTGGTTCCAAATAAATTTTTGGTTATGATTTTCTAATTGCATAAATATTGCATCGGAGTCTTGATAGAGATTGCACTGAATCTCTAGATGGCTTTGGGTAATATGGACATTGTACTGTATTAATTCCTCCGAAAGTTGGACATGGGATGGCTTTTCACTGACTTGTGTGTTCTCCCCTTTCTTTCACCCAAATTGAATTTCTTCCATTCTTGCACACAGGTTTTATAGTTTTCTGTAGAGAGAGTTTCATTTCCTTGGTTAAATGTATTGCTTTAATTTTTATTGTTTTTGATGCTATTGTAAATGGGATTGTTTTCTTTACTTCTTAGATAATTGGGTTAGTGTATCGGAATGATACAGAATTTGATATGGTGACTTTCTAGTTTAAAACTTCACTGCATTTCTTGGTTAGATATTAACAGGTTCTTTTACATTAAACTTTTTATTTTAGCGCTTTACCTAGTTAAAAAAAAAAAAAACATGTTTGGGACGCCTGGGTGGCGCAGTCGGTTAAGCGTCCGACTTCAGCCAGGTCACGATCTCGCGGTCCGTGAGTTCGAGCCCCGCGTCGGGCTCTGGGCTGATGGCTCAGAGCCTGGAGCCTGCTCCGATTCTGTGTCTCCCTCTCTCTCTGCCCCTCCCCCGTTCATGCTCTGTCTCTCTCTGTCCCAAAAATAAATAAAAAACGTTAAAAAAAAAATAAAAGAAACATGTTATTTGGGAATATTGATACACTACGTTATATTAGTTTCAGATGAACAACCTAGTCATTGCACAAATGTATACAATCTGGTACGCTAACACAGGTGTAGCTATCATCTGTCACCATGCATCCCTACTCCAGTACCATTCTCTATGTCCCCTATGCTATATCTTCTATCTGTGATTCATTCATTGCATAACCAGAAGCCTGCATCACCCAATACCCTTCACATATCTAGGGCATCCTTGTCTTGTGCCTGATCTTAGTGGAAAATCTTTCACAATTTCACTGCTGAGTATGACATTAGCTGTGGGCTTCACATACGTGGCCTTTGTTATGTTGAGATTTGACCCTTCTGCACAGAATTTTACAGATTTTTACCACAAATAGACACCAAATTTTCTAAGAACGCTTTTTCTGTGTCTACTGACATCATCACATGAGTTTTCTTTTTTCTTTTTAACATGTATTTATTTAGTTTAGTTTAAATGTATTTATGTATTTCTTTAGTATTCATTTTTTCAAGTTTTTATTTGAATTCCAGTTGGATAACATACAGTGTAATGTTAGCTTCAGGTAAAGAAGATGGTCATCATTCACTTACATGCAACACCCAGGGATCCTCACTACTCGTGCCCTCCATACCCCATCACCCATTTTAAGCATCCCCCTACGCCACCTCCCTGGCGACGTCCCTGGACTGAATCCTAACGCTAGCTAAGGCTCTCTCCCCATGGGGACCCAATTCCAACGTCTGAAACACCACGCGCGTGGGGTCCAGAAGCGGTGCAGGCTGACTCGGCATGGAACATGGAAGCGCACCATGATGTTTCACGGTCCTAGCTTCAGCTGCCCGAGAGGATTGTGGAGTACTCCTCAACCAGGGGCCGATCGAAGTTTGTGGCCTTGGCAGCCAAAGACGGATCCTGACCGTCACCGTCCCATGTGCCCTCAACTCAGCCTTTCGGGGAGACCACTGTCATGCTGTGGGTTCGGGGCCTGGAGCCACCTGGGACCTAACCCTAACCGTACCCCGAACTGGGACCCTCCACCGAAACCTAAGCCTGCCTCGATCCCTAACACTGCAATGGAGCCGCCTTCTGGCATGGGCCCTCACTTCAGCCCTCGAGGGAGATCACGAGACCAAAGTCACTTCGGCCCTGGCGACGTCCATGGTTCAAACCCTAACCCTAGCTAAGGCTCTCTCCCCATGAGGACCCAATTCCAACGTCTGACAACACCAAGCAACTGGGTTCCAAAAGCAGTGCAGGCTGATTCGGCATGAAACCCGGAAGCTCACCATATCATTTCCCAGGCCCGCTGCAGCTGCCCTAGAGGATTCCGGAGGCCTCCTCGACCAGGGGCTGATCGACGCCTGTGGCTTTGGCAGCCAAAGAGGGATCCTGACTGGCACCGTCCCTTGTGCCCTCAACACAGCCCTTCGGGGAGACCACTGCCCTGCTGTGGGTTCGGCGCCTGGAGCCCCCTGGGACCTAACCCTAAACCTACCCCTATCCCAAACCGGGAACCTCCAATGAAACCTAAGCCTGCCTCGATCCCTAACCCTGCAATTGAGCTGACTTCTGGCATGGGCCCTCAATTCAGCCCTTGAGGGAGATCATGAGAACAGAGTCACTTCGGCCCTGGCGACATCCCTGGTTCGAACCCTAACCATAGCTAAGACTCTCTCCCCATGGGGACCCAATTCCAATGTCTGACAACTCCGCGTGCCTGGGGTCCAGAAGCGGTGCAGGACGACTCGGCAAGGAACCTGGAAGCTCACCATGTCGTTTCCCAGGCCCGGCTGCAGCTGCCCGAGAGGATTCCGAAGGCCTCCTCGACCAGTGGCTGATCGACGTGTGTGGCCTTTGCAGACAAAGCCACACCCTGACAGGCACCGTCCCTTGTGCCCTCATCTCAGCCCTTGGGGAGACTACTGCCCTGTTGTGGGTTCGGCGTCTGGAGCCACCTGGGAGCTAACCCTAACCCTAACCATACCCCGAACCGTTACCCTCCACCAAAACCTAAGCCTCCCTCGATCCCTAATCCTGCATTTGAGCCGCCTTCTGGCATGGGCCCTCACTTCAGCCCTGGAGGGAGATCAGGAGACCGGAGTCGCTTCGGCCCTGAGGACGTCCCTGGACCGAACCCTAACCCTATCTAAGGCTCTCTCCTCATGGGGACCCAATTCCAACGTCTGACAGCATCACGCGCCTGAGGTCCAGGAGCGGTGCAGGCTGACTCGGCAAGGAACCTGGAAACTCACTATGTCGTTTCCCAGACCCGGCTGCAGCTCCCGAGAGGATTCCGGAGGCCTCCTCGACCAGGGGATTATCAACGTGTGTGGCCTTGGCAGCCAAAGAGGGATCCTGACCGGCACTGTCCCTTGTGCCCTCAACTCAGCCCTTCGGGGAGACCACTGCCCTGCTGTGGGTTTGGCGCCTGGAACATCCTGTGTCCTAACACTAACCTGAAGCCTACCCGAACCGGGACCCTCCACCGAAACGTAAGCCTGCCTCGATCCCTAATCCTGCATTTGAGCCACCTTCTGGCATGGGCCCTCATTTCACCCGTCCAGAGAGACCACAAGACGGGAGTCGCTACAGCCCTGGTGACGTCCATGGACCGAACCCTAACCCTAGCTAAGGCTCTCTCCCCATGGGGACCCAATTCCAATGTCTGAAAATACCACGCGCCTGGGGTCCAGAAGCGGTGCAGGCTGACTCGGCAAGGAACCTGGAAGCTCACCATGTCGTTACCCACGCCCGGCTGCACCTGCCCGAGAGGATTCCGGAGGTTTCCTCGACCAGGGGCCGATCGAAGTTTGTGGCCGTGGCAGCCCAAGACGGATCCTGGCCGGCACCGTCCCTTGTGCCCTCAACTCAGCCCTTCCGGGAGACCACTGCCCTGGTGTGTGTTTGGTGCCCGGAGCCTCATGGGACGTAATCCTAACCCTAACTGTATCCCGAACCGGGACCCCCCACCGAAAGTTAAGCCTGCCTCGATCCCTAACCCTGCAATTGAGCATCCTCCTCGCCCGGGGCTGTCACTTACCATGGCTCATCATGGCTGATCCTCTCCGGGCCTCCTCGCCAGGGGCTGGTCGCCTCGGGCCTCTCGTCCGGGGCTGTCACTTACCATGGCTCATCATGGCTGATCCTCTCCGGGCCTCCTCGCAAGGGGCTGCTCGCCTCGGGCCTCCTCATCCGGGGCTGTCACTTACCATGGCTCATCATGCCTGAAGCCTCTCTCTGTACCTGAATGTAGCCTCCAGACCATGGGGTCTCAGCTAGGAAACTTCCGCGAAAGTTTCAAGTAGTGGGAGACACAGAATCCCAAGCAGACCCTCCAGGGGCTGTGCAGCGAACACAAAATCCCAAGCAAGACATATGCCTGAATCCTAAAAGCCAACAAACCTTGTGGTCTCAGGTCCGAAACTCCCGTGTTAGGACCAAGGAATGCCAGACACAGAATCCCAAACACCAGCTACAAGCTGCGGCCTCCAGGCCCTGAGTCAAGTACCACGGCTCACCATGGCTGAAGCCGCTCCCTGTACCTGAGAGAAAGGGGTCACAAAATACTAAACAGCCTCCAGAACCTGGGGTCTCAGCTTAGAATCTCCCGGAAACGGTCCGAGAAATCAGAGACACAGAAACCAAGCCAGCCCATGCAGGGATGGGCAGCCAGCACAAAATCCCAAGGGAGACATAAGCTAGACACAAAAAACCCTGTGGTCTGAGCTCAGAAATTCCCGAGATAGGTCAGATGGATGCCAGACACACAGTCCCAATCAGCTACTGTTAGACCCGGCTTCGAGGCCGGAAGTCAATTACCATGCCTTTCCACGGCAGAGGCCGCTCCCTGTAACTGAGAGAATGGGGTCACACAATCACAAACACCCGCCAGGCTCTGGGTTCCCTGCTCAGAAAATCCAGGGGAAGTCAGAGGGATAGGATGTACAAAATGGGTACTGCTCCGGCTCGCCCAGGGCCTCCACGCCCGGGGCTCTATCTTACCATGGCTCATGAGGGCTGAAGCCTCTCCCTGTACCCGACAGAAATGGGTCAGTGTTTCCCACACAGCCTCCAGACCATGGGGTCTCAGCTCAGAAACTTACAGGGAAGGCTGGAGAAGTGGGAGACACAGAATCCCAAGCAGCCCCTCCAGGGGGTATGCAGCGAGAACAAAATCCCAAAGAGACATATGCCTGAATCCTGAAAGCCAGCAAACACTTCCTCTCCACTCCGATACTCCCGGGACAGGACCGAGGGATGCGAGACCTAGAATCCCAAAAAACCTGCTACGAGCCCCGGCCTCCAGACCCTGAGTCATTACGATGGCTCACCATGGCTGGAGCCTGAGAGAAGGCGGTCACCCTGTACCTGAGAGAAAAGGGTCACAGACCCGAAACAGCCTCCAGACACTGGGGTCTCCGCACAGAAACTCCTCGGAAAGTTCCGAAGGTTGGAGACACAGAAAGGGAAGTGCCCGCTCGCCCCGCGCCTCCAGGCCCGGGGCTGCTCGCCCCGCGCCTCCAGGCCCGGGGCTGCTCGCCCCGGGCCTCCAGGCCCGGGGCTGCTCGCCCCGGGCCTCCAGGCCCGGGGCTGCTCGCCCGGGCCTCCTCGCCCGGGGCTGCTCGCCCCGGACCTCCTCGCCCGGGGCTGCTCGCCCCGGGTCTCCTCGCCCGGGGCTGCTCGCCCCGGGCCTCCAGGCCCGGGGCTGCTCGCCCCGGGCCTCCTCGCCCGGGGCTGCTCGCCCCGGGCCTCCACGCCCGGGGCTGCTCGCCCCGGGCCTCCAGGCCCGGGGCTGCTCGCCCCGGGCCTCCACGCCCGGGGCTGCTCGCCCCGGGCCTCTACGCCCGGGGCTGCTCGCCCCGGGCCTCCACGCCCGGGGCTGCTCGCCCCGGGCCTCCTCGCCCGGGGCTGCTTGGCCCGGGCCTCCACGCCCGGGTCTGCTCGCCATGGCTCACTATGACTGAAGCCGTTCCTGTACCTTAGAGAAGGGGTCACACAAACACAAACACCCTCCAGGCCCTGGGTTCCCTGCTCAGAAAATCCCGGGCAAGTTCCGAGGGATCGGATTCGCCAAATGGGTAGTGCTCCTGGTCGACCCGGGCCTCCACTCCCGGGGCTCTATCTTTCCATGGCGCATCAGGGCTGAAGCCTCTCCCTGTCAGTGACAGAAACGGGCCAGTGTTTCCCACACAGAGTCCAGACCTTGGGGTCTCAGCTCAGAAACTTACGGGGAAGGATAGACAAGTGGGAGACACAGAATTCCAAGCAGCCCTACCAGGGACTATACTACAAGCCTAAAATCCCAAGGAGACATATGCCTGAATCCTGAAGAGCCAACAACCCTTCCTCTCCACTTCGGTACTCCCGGGTCAGGACCGAGGGATGCGTGACCCAGAATCCCAAACACGTGCTACGAGCCCCGGCCTCCAGGCCCTGAGTCACTACGATGGCTCACCATGGTTGGAGCCTGAGAGAAGGCAGTCACCCTGTACCTGAGAGAAAGAGGTCACAGAACCCGAAACAGCCTCCAGACACTGGGGTCTCAGCTCAGAAACTCCCCGGAAAGTTCCGAGGGATTGGAGACACAGAATGGGAAGTGCCCCGCCCCTCCAGGCCCGGGGCTGCTCGCCCCGGGCCTCCACGCCCGGGGCTGCTCGCCCCGGGCCTCCAGCCCCGGGGCTGCTCGCCCCGGGCCTCCACGCCCAGGGGCTGCTCGCCCCGGGCCTCCACGCCCGGGGCTGCTCGTCCCGGGCCTCCACGCCCGGGGCTGCTCGCCCCGGGCCTCCACGCCCGGGGCTGCTCGCCCCGGGCCTCCACGCCCGGGGCTGCTCGCCATGGCTCACTATGAATGAAGCCGTTCCTGTACCTTAGAGAAGGGGTCACACAAACACAAACACCCTCCAGGCCCTGGGTTCCCTGCTCAGAAAATCCCGGGCAAGTTCCGAGGGATCGGATATGCCAAATGGGTAGTGCTCCTGGTCGACCCGGGCCTCCACGCCCGGGGCTGTATCTTACCATGGCGCATCAGGGCGGAAGCCTCTCACTGTCAGTGACAGAAACGGGCCAGTGTTTCCCACACAGAGTCCAGACCTTGGGGTCTCAGCTAAGAAAATTACGGGGAAGGATGGAGAAGTGGGAGACACAGAATTCCAAGCAGCCCTACCAGGGACTATACTACAAGCCTAAAATCCCAAGGAAACATATGCCTGAATCCTGAAAAGCCAACAACCCTTCCTCTCCACTCCGGTACTCCCGGGTCAGGACCGAGGGATGCGAGACCCAGAATCCCAAACACCTGCTACGAGCCCCGGCCTCCAGGCCCTGAGTCATTACGATGGCTCACCATGGCTGGAGCCTGAGAGAAGGCAGTCACCCTGTACCTGAGAGAAAGGGGTCACAGAACCCGAAACAGCCTCCAGACACTGGGGTCTCAGCTCAGAAACTCCCCGGAAAGTTCCGAGGGATTGGAGACACAGAATGGGAAGTGCCCCGCTCGCCCAGGGCCTCCAGGCCCGGGGCTGCTCGCCCAGGGCCTCCAGGCCCGGGGCTGCTCGCCCAGGGCCTCCAGGCCCGGGGCTGCTCGCCCAGGGCCTCCAGGCCCGGGGCTGCTCGCCCAGGGCCTCCAGGCCCGGGGCTGCTCGCCCAGGGCCTCCAGGCCCGGGGCTGCTCGCCCAGGGCCTCCAGGCCCGGGGCTGCTCGCCCAGGGCCTCCAGGCCCGGGGCTGCTCGCCCAGGGCCTCCAGGCCCGGGGCTGCTCGCCCAGGGCCTCCAGGCCCGGGGCTGCTCGCCCAGGGCCTCCAGGCCCGGGGCTGCTCGCCCAGGGCCTCCAGGCCCGGGGCTGCTCGCCCAGGGCCTCCAGGCCCGGGGCTGCTCGCCCAGGGCCTCCAGGCCCGGGGCTGCTCGCCCAGGGCCTCCTCGCCCGGGGCTGCTCGCCCCGGGCCTCCAGGCCCGGGGCTGCTCGCCCCGGGCCTCCAGGCCCGGGGCTGCTCGCCGCGGGCCTCCAGGCCCGGGGCTGCTCGCCGCGGGCCTCCAGGCCCGGGGCTGCTCGCCGCGGGCCTCCAGGCCCGGGGCTGCTCGCCCCGGGCCTCCAGGCCCGGGGCTGCTCGCCGCGGGCCTCCAGGCCCGGGGCTGCTCGCCCCGGGCCTCCAGGCCCGGGGCTGCTCGCCCCGGGCCTCCAGCCCCGGGGCTGCTCGCCCCTGGCCTCCACGCCCGGGGCTGCTCGCCCCGGGCCTCCACGCCCGGGGCTGCTCGCCCCGGGCCTCCACGCCCGGGGCTGCTCGCTCCGGGCCTCCACGCCCGGGGCTGCTTGCCCCGGGCCTCCACGCCCGGGGCTGCGCGCCATGGCTCACGAGGACTGAAGCCGTTCCTGTACCTGAGAAAAGGGGTCACACAAACACAAACACACTCCAGGCCCTGGGTTCCTTGCTCATAAAATCCCGGACAAGTTCCGAGGGATCGGATACGCCAATTGGGTAGTGCTCCTGGTCGACCCGGGCCTCCACGCCCGGGGCTCTATCTTTCCATGGCGCATCAGGGCTGAAACCTCTCCCTGTCAGTGACAGAAACGGGCCAGTGTTTCCCACACAGAGTCCAGACTTTGGGGTCTCAGCTAAGAAACTTACGGGGAAGGATGGAGAAGTGGGAGACACAGAATTCCAAGCAGCCCTACCAGGGACTATACTACAAGCCTAAAATCCCAAGGAGACAAATGCCTGAATCCTGAAAAGCCAACAACCCTTCCTCTCCACTCCGGTACTCCCGGGTCAGGACCGAGGGATGCGAGACCCAGAATCCCAAACACCTGCTACGAGCCCCGGCCTCCAGGCCCTGAGTCATGACGATGGCTCACCATGGCTGGAGCCTGAGAGAAGGCAGTCACCCTGTACTTGAGAGAAAGGGGTCACAGAACCCGAAACAGCCTCCAGACACTGGGGTCTCAGCTCAGAAACTCCCCGGAAAGTTCAGAGGGATTGGAGACACAGAATGGGAAGTCCCCCCCTCGCCCGGGCCTACATGCCCGGGGCTACTCGCCATGGCTCACGAGGACTGAAGCCATTCCTGTACCTGAGAGAAGGGGTCACACAAACACAAACACCCTCCAGGCCCTGGGTTCCCTGCTCAGAAAATCCCGGGCAAATTCCGAGGGATCGGATATGCCAAATGGGTAGTGCTCCTGGTCGACCCGGGCCTCCACGCCCGGGGCTCTATCTTTCCATGGCGCATCAGGGCTGAAGCCTCTCCCTGTCAGTGACAGAAACGGGCCAGTGTTTCCCACACAGAGTCCAGACCTTGGGGTCTCAGCTAAGAAACTTACGGGGAAGGATGGAGAAGTGGGAGACAGAGAATTCCAAGCAGCCCTACCAGGGACTATACTACAAGCCTAAAATCCCAAGGAGACATATGCCTGAATCCTGAAAAGCCAACAACCCTTCCTCTCCACTCCGGTACTCCCGGGTCAGGACCGAGGGATGCGAGACCCAGAATCCCAAACACCTGCTACGAGCCCCGGCCTCCAGGCCCTGAGTCATTACGATGGCTCACCATGGCTGGAGCCTGAGAGAAGGCAGTCACCCTGTACCTGAGAGAAAGGGGTCACAGAACCCGAAACAGCCTCCAGACACTGGGGTCTCAGCTCAGAAACTCCCCGGAAAGTTCCGAGGGATTGGAGACACAGAATGGGAAGTGCCCCGCTCGCCCCGGGCCTCCACGCCCGGGGCTACTTGCCATGGCTCACGAGGACTGAAGCCATTCCTGTACCTGAGAGAAGGGGTCACACAAACACAAACACCCTCCAGGCCCTGGGTTCCCTGCTCAGAAAATCCCGGGCAAGTTCCGAGGGATCGGATATGCCAAATGGGTAGTGCTCCTGGTCGACCCGGGCCTCCACGCCCGGGGCTCTATCTTACCATGGCGCATCAGGGCTGAAGCCTCTCCCTGTCAGTGACAGAAACGGGCCAGTGTTTCCCACACAGAGTCCAGACCTTGGGGTCTCAGCTAAGAAACTTACGGGGAATAATGGAGAAGTGGGAGACACAGAATTCCAAGTAGCCCTACCTGGGACTATACTACAAGCCTAAAATCCCAAGGAGACATATGCCTGAATCCTGAAAAGCCAACAACCCATCCTCTCCACTCCGGTACTCCCGGGTCAGGACCGAGGGATGCGAAACCCAGAATCCCAAACACCTGCTACGAGCCCCGGCCTCCAGGCCCTGAGTCATTACGATGGCTCACCATGGCTGGAGCCTGAGAGAAGGCAGTCACCCTGTACCTGAGAGAAAGGGGTCACAGAACCCGAAACAGCCTCCAGACACTGGGGTCTCAGCTCAGAAACTCCCCGGAAAGTTCCGAGGGATTGGAGACACAGAATGGGAAGTGCCCCGCTCCTCCAGGCCCGGGGCTGCTCGCCCCGGGCCTCCACGCCCGGGGCTGCTCGCCCCGGGCCTCCAGCCCCGGGGCTGCTCGCCCCGGGCCTCCACGCCCAGGGGCTGCTCGCCCCGGGCCTCCACGCCCGGGGCTGCTCGCCCCGGGCCTCCACGCCCGGGGCTGCTCGCCCCGGGCCTCCACGCCCGGGGCTGCTCGCCCCGGGCCTCCACGCCCGGGGCTGCTCGCCATGGCTCACTATGACTGAAGCCGTTCCTGTACCGTAGAGAAGGGGTCACACAAACACAAACACCCTCCAGGCCCTGGGTTCCCTGCTCAGAAAATCCCGGGCAAGTTCCGAGGGATCGGATACGCCAAATGGGTAGTGCTCCTGGTCGACCCGAGCCTCCACGCCCGGGGCTGTATCTTACCATGGCGCATCAGGGCGGAAGCCTCTCACTGTCAGTGACAGAAACGGGCCAGTGTTTCCCACACAGAGTCCAGACCTTGGGGTCTCAGCTAAGAAAATTACGGGGAAGGATGGAGAAGTGGGAGACACAGAATTCCAAGCAGCCCTACCAGGGACTATACTACAAGCCTAAAATCCCAAGGAAACATATGCCTGAATCCTGAAAAGCCAACAACCCTTCCTCTCCACTCCGGTACTCCCGGGTCAGGACCGAGGGATGCGAGACCCAGAATCCCAAACACCTGCTACGAGCCCCGGCCTCCAGGCCCTGAGTCATTACGATGGCTCACCATGGCTGGAGCCTGAGAGAAGGCAGTCACCCTGTACCTGAGAGAAAGGGGTCACAGAACCCGAAACAGCCTCCAGACACTGGGGTCTCAGCTCAGAAACTCCCCGGAAAGTTCCGAGGGATTGGAGACACAGAATTGGAAGTGCCCCGCTCGCCCAGGGCCTCCAGGCCCGGGGCCGCTCGCCCAGGGCCTCCAGGCCCGGGGCCGCTCGCCCAGGGCCTCCAGGCCCGGGGCCGCTCGCCCAGGGCCTCCAGGCCCGGGGCCGCTCGCCCAGGGCCTCCAGGCCCGGGGCCGCTCGCCCCGGGCCTCCAGGCCCGGGGCCGCTCGCCGCGGGCCTCCAGGCCCGGGGCCGCTCGCCCCGGGCCTCCAGGCCCGGGGCCGCTCGCCGCGGGCCTCCAGGCCCGGGGCCGCTCGCCCCGGGCCTCCAGGCCCGGGGCTGCTCGCCCCGGGCCTCCACGCCCGGGGCTGCTCGCCCCGGGCCTCCAGCCCCGGGGCTGCTCGCCCCGGGCCTCCACGCCCGGGGCTGCTCGCCCCGGGCCTCCACGCCCGGGGCTGCTCGCCCCGGGCCTCCACGCCCGGGGCTGCTCGCCCCGGGCCTCCACGCCCGGGGCTGCGCGCCATGGCTCACGAGGACTGAAGCCGTTCCTGTACCTGAGAAAAGGGGTCACACAAACACAAACACACTCCAGGCCCTGGGTTCCTTGCTCAGAAAATCCCGGACAAGTTCCGAGGGATCGGATACGCCAATTGGGTAGTGCTCCTGGTCGACCCGGGCCTCCACGCCCGGGGCTCTATCTTTCCATGGCGCATCAGGGCTGAAACCTCTCCCTGTCAGTGACAGAAACGGGCCAGTGTTTCCCACACAGAGTCCAGACTTTGGGGTCTCAGCTAAGAAACTTACGGGGAAGGATGGAGAAGTGGGAGACACAGAATTCCAAGCAGCCCTACCAGGGACTATACTACAAGCCTAAAATCCCAAGGAGACAAATGCCTGAATCCTGAAAAGCCAACAACCCATCGTCTCCACTCCGGTACTCCCGGGTCAGGACCGAGGGATGCGAGACCCAGAATCCCAAACACCTGCTACGAGCCCCGGCCTCCAGGCCCTGAGTCATAACGATGGCTCACCATGGCTGGAGCCTGAGAGAAGGCAGTCACCCTGTACTTGAGAGAAAGGGGTCACAGAACCCGAAACAGCCTCCAGACACTGGGGTCTCAGCTCAGAAACTCCCCGGAAAGTTCAGAGGGATTGGAGACACAGAATGGGAAGTCCCCCCCTCGCCCGGGCCTACATGCCCGGGGCTACTCGCCATGGCTCACGAGGACTGAAGCCATTCCTGTACCTGAGAGAAGGGGTCACACAAACACAAACACCCTCCAGGCCCTGGGTTCCCTGCTCAGAAAATCCCGGGCAAATTCCGAGGGATCGGATATGCCAAATGGGTAGTGCTCCTGGTCGACCCGGGCCTCCACGCCCGGGGCTCTATCTTTCCATGGCGCATCAGGGCTGAAGCCTCTCCCTGTCAGTGACAGAAACGGGCCAGTGTTTCCCACACAGAGTCCAGACCTTGGGGTCTCAGCTAAGAAACTTACGGGGAAGGATGGAGAAGTGGGAGACAGAGAATTCCAAGCAGCCCTACCAGGGACTATACTACAAGCCTAAAATCCCAAGGAGACATATGCCTGAATCCTGAAAAGCCAACAACCCTTCCTCTCCACTCCGGTACTCCCGGGTCAGGACCGAGGGATGCGAGACCCAGAATCCCAAACACCTGCTACGAGCCCCGGCCTCCAGGCCCTGAGTCATTACGATGGCTCACCATGGCTGGAGCCTGAGAGAAGGCAGTCACCCTGTACCTGAGAGAAAGGGGTCACAGAACCCGAAACAGCCTCCAGACACTGGGGTCTCAGCTCAGAAACTCCCCGGAAAGTTCCGAGGGATTGGAGACACAGAATGGGAAGTGCCCCGCTCGCCCCGGGCCTCCACGCCCGGGGCTACTTGCCATGGCTCACGAGGACTGAAGCCATTCCTGTACCTGAGAGAAGGGGTCACACAAACACAAACACCCTCCAGGCCCTGGGTTCCCTGCTCAGAAAATCCCGGGCAAGTTCCGAGGGATCGGATATGCCAAATGGGTAGTGCTCCTGGTCGACCCGGGCCTCCACGCCCGGGGCTCTATCTTACCATGGCGCATCAGGGCTGAAGCCTCTCCCTGTCAGTGACAGAAACGGGCCAGTGTTTCCCACACAGAGTCCAGAACTTGGGGTCTCAGCTAAGAAACTTACGGGGAATAATGGAGAAGTGGGAGACACAGAATTCCAAGTAGCCCTACCTGGGACTATACTACAAGCCTAAAATCCCAAGGAGACATATGCCTGAATCCTGAAAAGCCAACAACCCATCCTCTCCACTCCGGTACTCCCGGGTCAGGACCGAGGGATGCGAAACCCAGAATCCCAAACACCTGCTACGATCCCCGGCCTCCAGGCCCTGAGTCATTACGATGGCTCACCATGGCTGGAGCCTGAGAGAAGGCAGTCACCCTGTACCTGAGAGAAAGGGGTCACAGAACCCGAAACAGCCTCCAGACACTGGGGTCTCAGCTCAGAAACTCCCCGGAAAGTTCCGAGGGATTGGAGACACAGAATGGGAAGTGCCCCGCTCCTCCAGGCCCGGGGCTGCTCGCCCCGGGCCTCCACGCCCGGGGCTGCTCGCCCCGGGCCTCCAGCCCCGGGGCTGCTCGCCCCGGGCCTCCACGCCCAGGGGCTGCTCGCCCCGGGCCTCCACGCCCGGGGCTGCTCGCCCCGGGCCTCCACGCCCGGGGCTGCTCGCCCCGGGCCTCCACGCCCGGGGCTGCTCGCCCCGGGCCTCCACGCCCGGGGCTGCTCGCCATGGCTCACTATGACTGAAGCCGTTCCTGTACCGTAGAGAAGGGGTCACACAAACACAAACACCCTCCAGGCCCTGGGTTCCCTGCTCAGAAAATCCCGGGCAAGTTCCGAGGGATCGGATACGCCAAATGGGTAGTGCTCCTGGTCGACCCGAGCCTCCACGCCCGGGGCTGTATCTTACCATGGCGCATCAGGGCGGAAGCCTCTCACTGTCAGTGACAGAAACGGGCCAGTGTTTCCCACACAGAGTCCAGACCTTGGGGTCTCAGCTAAGAAAATTACGGGGAAGGATGGAGAAGTGGGAGACACAGAATTCCAAGCAGCCCTACCAGGGACTATACTACAAGCCTAAAATCCCAAGGAAACATATGCCTGAATCCTGAAAAGCCAACAACCCTTCCTCTCCACTCCGGTACTCCCGGGTCAGGACCGAGGGATGCGAGACCCAGAATCCCAAACACCTGCTACGAGCCCCGGCCTCCAGGCCCTGAGTCATTACGATGGCTCACCATGGCTGGAGCCTGAGAGAAGGCAGTCACCCTGTACCTGAGAGAAAGGGGTCACAGAACCCGAAACAGCCTCCAGACACTGGGGTCTCAGCTCAGAAACTCCCCGGAAAGTTCCGAGGGATTGGAGACACAGAATTGGAAGTGCCCCGCTCGCCCAGGGCCTCCAGGCCCGGGGCCGCTCGCCCAGGGCCTCCAGGCCCGGGGCCGCTCGCCCAGGGCCTCCAGGCCCGGGGCCGCTCGCCCAGGGCCTCCAGGCCCGGGGCCGCTCGCCCCGGGCCTCCAGGCCCGGGGCCGCTCGCCGCGGGCCTCCAGGCCCGGGGCCGCTCGCCCCGGGCCTCCAGGCCCGGGGCCGCTCGCCGCGGGCCTCCAGGCCCGGGGCCGCTCGCCCCGGGCCTCCAGGCCCGGGGCTGCTCGCCCCGGGCCTCCACGCCCGGGGCTGCTCGCCCCGGGCCTCCAGCCCCGGGGCTGCTCGCCCCGGGCCTCCACGCCCGGGGCTGCTCGCCCCGGGCCTCCACGCCCGGGGCTGCTCGCCCCGGGCCTCCACGCCCGGGGCTGCTCGCCCCGGGCCTCCACGCCCGGGGCTGCTCGCCCCGGGCCTCCACGCCCGGGGCTGCGCGCCATGGCTCACGAGGACTGAAGCCGTTCCTGTACCTGAGAAAAGGGGTCACACAAACACAAACACACTCCAGGCCCTGGGTTCCTTGCTCAGAAAATCCCGGACAAGTTCCGAGGGATCGGATACGCCAATTGGGTAGTGCTCCTGGTCGACCCGGGCCTCCACGCCCGGGGCTCTATCTTTCCATGGCGCATCAGGGCTGAAACCTCTCCCTGTCAGTGACAGAAACGGGCCAGTGTTTCCCACACAGAGTCCAGACTTTGGGGTCTCAGCTAAGAAACTTACGGGGAAGGATGGAGAAGTGGGAGACACAGAATTCCAAGCAGCCCTACCAGGGACTATACTACAAGCCTAAAATCCCAAGGAGACAAATGCCTGAATCCTGAAAAGCCAACAACCCTTCCTCTCCACTCCGGTACTCCCGGGTCAGGACCGAGGGATGCGAGACCCAGAATCCCAAACACCTGCTACGAGCCCCGGCCTCCAGGCCCTGAGTCATAACGATGGCTCACCATGGCTGGAGCCTGAGAGAAGGCAGTCACCCTGTACTTGAGAGAAAGGGGTCACAGAACCCGAAACAGCCTCCAGACACTGGGGTCTCAGCTCAGAAACTCCCCGGAAAGTTCAGAGGGATTGGAGACACAGAATGGGAAGTCCCCCCCTCGCCCGGGCCTACATGCCCGGGGCTACTCGCCATGGCTCACGAGGACTGAAGCCATTCCTGTACCTGAGAGAAGGGGTCACACAAACACAAACACCCTCCAGGCCCTGGGTTCCCTGCTCAGAAAATCCCGGGCAAGTTCCGAGGGATCGGATTCGCCAAATGGGTAGTGCTCCTGGTCGACCCGGGCCTCCACGCCCGGGGCTCTATCTTTCCATGGCGCATCAGGGCTGAAGCCTCTCCCTGTCAGTGACAGAAACGGGCCAGTGTTTCCCACACAGAGTCCAGACCTTGGGGTCTCAGCTAAGAAACTTATGGGGAAGGATGGAGAAGTGGGAGACAGAGAATTCCAAGCAGCCCTACCAGGGACTATACTACAAGCCTAAAATCCCAAGGAGACATATGCCTGAATCCTGAAAAGCCAACAACCCTTCCTCTCCACTCCGGTACTCCCGGGTCAGGACCGAGGGATGCGAGACCCAGAATCCCAAACACCTGCTACGAGCCCCGGCCTCCAGGCCCTGAGTCATTACGATGGCTCACCATGGCTGGAGCCTGAGAGAAGGCAGTCACCCTGTACCTGAGAGAAAGGGGTCACAGAACCCGAAACAGCCTCCAGACACTGGGGTCTCAGCTCAGAAACTCCCCGGAAAGTTCCGAGGGATTGGAGACACAGAATGGGAAGTGCCCCGCTCGCCCCGGGCCTCCACGCCCGGGGCTACTTGCCATGGCTCACGAGGACTGAAGCCATTCCTGTACCTGAGAGAAGGGGTCACACAAACACAAACACCCTCCAGGCCCTGGGTTCCCTGCTCAGAAAATCCCGGGCAAGTTCCGAGGGATCGGATATGCCAAATGGGTAGTGCTCCTGGTCGACCCGGGCCTCCACGCCCGGGGCTCTATCTTACCATGGCGCATCAGGGCTGAAGCCTCTCCCTGTCAGTGACAGAAACGGGCCAGTGTTTCCCACACAGAGTCCAGACCTTGGGGTCTCAGCTAAGAAACTTACGGGGAATAATGGAGAAGTGGGAGACACAGAATTCCAAGTAGCCCTACCTGGGACTATACTACAAGCCTAAAATCCCAAGGAGACATATGCCTGAATCCTGAAAAGCCAACAACCCATCCTCTCCACTCCGGTACTCCCGGGTCAGGACCGAGGGATGCGAAACCCAGAATCCCAAACACCTGCTACGAGCCCCGGCCTCCAGGCCCTGAGTCATTACGATGGCTCACCATGGCTGGAGCCTGAGAGAAGGCAGTCACCCTGTACCTGAGAGAAAGGGGTCACAGAACCCGAAACAGCCTCCAGACACTGGGGTCTCAGCTCAGAAACTCCCCGGAAAGTTCCGAGGGATTGGAGACACAGAATGGGAAGTGCCCCGCTCCTCCAGGCCCGGGGCTGCTCGCCGCGGGCCTCCAGGCCCGGGGCTGCTCGCCGCGGGCCTCCAGGCCCGGGGCTGCTCGCCGCGGGCCTCCAGGCCCGGGGCTGCTCGCCGCGGGCCTCCAGGCCCGGGGCTGCTCGCCGCGGGCCTCCAGGCCCGGGGCTGCTCGCCGCGGGCCTCCAGGCCCGGGGCTGCTCGCCGCGGGCCTCCAGGCCCGGGGCTGCTCGCCGCGGGCCTCCAGGCCCGGGGCTGCTCGCCCCGGGCCTCCAGGCCCGGGGCTGCTCGCCCCGGGCCTCCACGCCCGGGGCTGCTCGCCCCGGGCCTCCACGCCCGGGGCTGCTCGCCCCGGGCCTCCAGGCCCGGGGCTGCTCGCCCCGGGCCTCCACGCCCGGGGCTGCTCGCCCCGGGCCTCCACGCCCGGGGCTGCTCGCCCCGGGCCTCCACGCCCGGGGCTGCTCGCCATGGCTCACTATGATTGAAGCCGTTCCTGTACCTTAGAAAAGGGGTCACACAAACACAAACACCCTCCAGGCCCTGGGTTCCCTGCTCAGAAAATCCCGGGCAAGTTCCGAGGGATCGGATATGCCAAATGGGTAGTGCTCCTGGTCGACCCGGGCCTCCACGCCCGGGGCTCTATCTTTCCATGTCGCATCAGGGCTGAAGCCTCTCCCTGTCAGTGACAGAAACGGGCCAGTGTTTCCCACACAGAGTCCAGACCTTGGGGTCTCAGCTAAGAAACTTACGGGGAAGGATGGAGAAGTGGGAGACAGAGAATTCCAAGCAGCCCTACCAGGGACTATACTACAAGCCTAAAATCCCAAGGAGACATATGCCTGAATCCTGAAAAGCCAACAACCCTTCCTCTCCACTCCGGTACTCCCGGGTCAGGACCGAGGGATGCGAGACCCAGAATCCCAAACACCTGCTACGAGCCCCGGCCTCCAGGCCCTGAGTCATTACGATGGCTCACCATGGCTGGAGCCTGAGAGAAGGCTGTCACCCTGTACCTGAGAGAAAGGGGTCACAGAACCCGAAACAGCCTCCAGACACTGGGGTCTCAGCTCAGAAACTCCCCGGAAAGTTCCGAGGGATTGGAGACACAGAATGGGAAGTGCCCCGCCCCTCCAGGCCCGGGGCTGCTCGCCCCGGGCCTCCACGCCCGGGGCTGCTCGCCCCGGGCCTCCAGCCCCGGGGCTGCTCGCCCCGGGCCTCCACGCCCAGGGGCTGCTCGCCCCGGGCCTCCACGCCCGGGGCTGCTCGCCCCGGGCCTCCACGCCCGGGGCTGCTCGCCCCGGGCCTCCACGCCCGGGGCTGCTCGCCATGGCTCACTATGACTGAAGCCGTTCCTGTACCGTAGAGAAGGGGTCACACAAACACAAACACCCTCCAGGCCCTGGGTTCCCTGCTCAGAAAATCCCGGGCAAGTTCCGAGGGATCGGATACGCCAAATGGGTAGTGCTCCTGGTCGACCCGAGCCTCCACGCCCGGGGCTGTATCTTACCATGGCGCATCAGGGCGGAAGCCTCTCACTGTCAGTGACAGAAACGGGCCAGTGTTTCCCACACAGAGTCCAGACCTTGGGGTCTCAGCTAAGAAAATTACGGGGAAGGATGGAGAAGTGGGAGACACAGAATTCCAAGCAGCCCTACCAGGGACTATACTACAAGCCTAAAATCCCAAGGAAACATATGCCTGAATCCTGAAAAGCCAACAACCCTTCCTCTCCACTCCGGTACTCCCGGGTCAGGACCGAGGGATGCGAGACCCAGAATCCCAAACACCTGCTACGAGCCCCGGCCTCCAGGCCCTGAGTCATTACGATGGCTCACCATGGCTGGAGCCTGAGAGAAGGCAGTCACCCTGTACCTGAGAGAAAGGGGTCACAGAACCCGAAACAGCCTCCAGACACTGGGGTCTCAGCTCAGAAACTCCCCGGAAAGTTCCGAGGGATTGGAGACACAGAATTGGAAGTGCCCCGCTCGCCCAGGGCCTCCAGGCCCGGGGCTGCTCGCCCAGGGCCTCCAGGCCCGGGGCTGCTCGCCCAGGGCCTCCAGGCCCGGGGCTGCTCGCCCAGGGCCTCCAGGCCCGGGGCTGCTCGCCCAGGGCCTCCAGGCCCGGGGCTGCTCGCCGCGGGCCTCCAGGCCCGGGGCTGCTCGCCGCGGGCCTCCAGGCCCGGGGCTGCTCGCCGCGGGCCTCCAGGCCCGGGGCTGCTCGCCCCGGGCCTCCAGGCCCGGGGCTGCTCGCCCCGGGCCTCCAGGCCCGGGGCTGCTCGCCGCGGGCCTCCAGGCCCGGGGCTGCTCGCCGCGGGCCTCCAGGCCCGGGGCTGCTCGCCCCGGGCCTCCAGGCCCGGGGCTGCTCGCCCCGGGCCTCCACGCCCGGGGCTGCTCGCCCCGGGCCTCCACGCCCGGGGCTGCTCGCCCCGGGCCTCCAGCCCCGGGGCTGCTCGCCCCTGGCCTCCACGCCCGGGGCTGCTCGCCCCGGGCCTCCACGCCCGGGGCTGCTCGCCCCGGGCCTCCACGCCCGGGGCTGCTCGCCCCGGGCCTCCACGCCCGGGGCTGCTCGCCCCGGGCCTCCACGCCCGGGGCTGCGCGCCATGGCTCACGAGGACTGAAGCCGTTCCTGTACCTGAGAAAAGGGGTCACACAAACACAAACACACTCCAGGCCCTGGGTTCCTTGCTCAGAAAATCCCGGACAAGTTCCGAGGGATCGGATACGCCAATTGGGTAGTGCTCCTGGTCGACCCGGGCCTCCACGCCCGGGGCTCTATCTTTCCATGGCGCATCAGGGCTGAAACCTCTCCCTGTCAGTGACAGAAACGGGCCAGTGTTTCCCACACAGAGTCCAGACTTTGGGGTCTCAGCTAAGAAACTTACGGGGAAGGATGGAGAAGTGGGAGACACAGAATTCCAAGCAGCCCTACCAGGGACTATACTACAAGCCTAAAATCCCAAGGAGACAAATGCCTGAATCCTGAAAAGCCAACAACCCTTCCTCTCCACTCCGGTACTCCCGGGTCAGGACCGAGGGATGCGAGACCCAGAATCCCAAACACCTGCTACGAGCCCCGGCCTCCAGGCCCTGAGTCATTACGATGGCTCACCATGGCTGGAGCCTGAGAGAAGGCAGTCACCCTGTACTTGAGAGAAAGGGGTCACAGAACCCGAAACAGCCTCCAGACACTGGGGTCTCAGCTCAGAAACTCCCCGGAAAGTTCCGAGGGATTGGAGACACAGAATGGGAAGTCCCCCCCTCGCCCGGGCCTACATGCCCGGGGCTACTCGCCATGGCTCACGAGGACTGAAGCCATTCCTGTACCTGAGAGAAGGGGTCACACAAACACAAACACCCTCCAGGCCCTGGGTTCCCTGCTCAGAAAATCCCGGGCAAATTCCGAGGGATCGGATATGCCAAATGGGTAGTGCTCCTGGTCGACCCGGGCCTCCACGCCCGGGGCTCTATCTTTCCATGGCGCATCAGGGCTGAAGCCTCTCCCTGTCAGTGACAGAAACGGGCCAGTGTTTCCCACACAGAGTCCAGACCTTGGGGTCTCAGCTAAGAAACTTACGGGGAAGGATGGAGAAGTGGGAGACAGAGAATTCCAAGCAGCCCTACCAGGGACTATACTACAAGCCTAAAATCCCAAGGAGACATATGCCTGAATCCTGAAAAGCCAACAACCCTTCCTCTCCACTCCGGTACTCCCGGGTCAGGACCGAGGGATGCGAGACCCAGAATCCCAAACACCTGCTACGAGCCCCGGCCTCCAGGCCCTGAGTCATTACGATGGCTCACCATGGCTGGAGCCTGAGAGAAGGCAGTCACCCTGTACCTGAGAGAAAGGGGTCACAGAACCCGAAACAGCCTCCAGACACTGGGGTCTCAGGTCAGAAACTCCCCGGAAAGTTCCGAGGGATTGGAGACACAGAATGGGAAGTGCCCCGCTCGCCCCGGGCCTCCACGCCCGGGGCTACTTGCCATGGCTCACGAGGACTGAAGCCATTCCTGTACCTGAGAGAAGGGGTCACACAAACACAAACACCCTCCAGGCCCTGGGTTCCCTGCTCAGAAAATCCCGGGCAAGTTCCGAGGGATCGGATATGCCAAATGGGTAGTGCTCCTGGTCGACCCGGGCCTCCACGCCCGGGGCTCTATCTTACCATGGCGCATCAGGGCTGAAGCCTCTCCCTGTCAGTGACAGAAACGGGCCAGTGTTTCCCACACAGAGTCCAGACCTTGGGGTCTCAGCTAAGAAACTTACGGGGAATAATGGAGAAGTGGGAGACACAGAATTCCAAGTAGCCCTACCTGGGACTATACTACAAGCCTAAAATCCCAAGGAGACATATGCCTGAATCCTGAAAAGCCAACAACCCATCCTCTCCACTCCGGTACTCCCGGGTCAGGACCGAGGGATGCGAAACCCAGAATCCCAAACACCTGCTACGAGCCCCGGCCTCCAGGCCCTGAGTCATTACGATGGCTCACCATGGCTGGAGCCTGAGAGAAGGCAGTCACCCTGTACCTGAGAGAAAGGGGTCACAGAACCCGAAACAGCCTCCAGACACTGGGGTCTCAGCTCAGAAACTCCCCGGAAAGTTCCGAGGGATTGGAGACACAGAATGGGAAGTGCCCCGCTCCTCCAGGCCCGGGGCTGCTCGCCGCGGGCCTCCAGGCCCGGGGCTGCTCGCCGCGGGCCTCCAGGCCCGGGGCTGCTCGCCGCGGGCCTCCAGGCCCGGGGCTGCTCGCCGCGGGCCTCCAGGCCCGGGGCTGCTCGCCGCGGGCCTCCAGGCCCGGGGCTGCTCGCCGCGGGCCTCCAGGCCCGGGGCTGCTCGCCGCGGGCCTCCAGGCCCGGGGCTGCTCGCCCCGGGCCTCCACGCCCGGGGCTGCTCGCCCCGGGCCTCCAGGCCCGGGGCTGCTCGCCCCGGGCCTCCACGCCCGGGGCTGCTCGCCCCGGGCCTCCACGCCCGGGGCTGCTCGCCCCGGGCCTCCAGGCCCGGGGCTGCTCGCCCCGGGCCTCCACGCCCGGGGCTGCTCGCCCCGGGCCTCCACGCCCGGGGCTGCTCGCCCCGGGCCTCCACGCCCGGGGCTGCTCGCCATGGCTCACTATGACTGAAGCCGTTCCTGTACCTTAGAAAAGGGGTCACACAAACACAAACACCCTCCAGGCCCTGGGTTCCCTGCTCAGAAAATCCCGGGCAAGTTCCGAGGGATCGGATATGCCAAATGGGTAGTGCTCCTGGTCGACCCGGGCCTCCACGCCCGGGGCTCTATCTTTCCATGTCGCATCAGGGCTGAAGCCTCTCCCTGTCAGTGACAGAAACGGGCCAGTGTTTCCCACACAGAGTCCAGACCTTGGGGTCTCAGCTAAGAAACTTACGGGGAAGGATGGAGAAGTGGGAGACAGAGAATTCCAAGCAGCCCTACCAGGGACTATACTACAAGCCTAAAATCCCAAGGAGACATATGCCTGAATCCTGAAAAGCCAACAACCCTTCCTCTCCACTCCGGTACTCCCGGGTCAGGACCGAGGGATGCGAGACCCAGAATCCCAAACACCTGCTACGAGCCCCGGCCTCCAGGCCCTGAGTCATTACGATGGCTCACCATGGCTGGAGCCTGAGAGAAGGCTGTCACCCTGTACCTGAGAGAAAGGGGTCACAGAACCCGAAACAGCCTCCAGACACTGGGGTCTCAGCTCAGAAACTCCCCGGAAAGTTCCGAGGGATTGGAGACACAGAATGGGAAGTGCCCCGCTCGGCCCGGGCCTCCACGCCCGGGGCTACTCGCCATGGCTCACGAGGACTGAAGCCATTCCTGTACCTGAGAGAAGGGGTCACACAAACACAAACACCCTCCAGGCCCTGGGTTCCCTGCTCAGAAAATCCCGGGCAAGTTCCGAGGGATCGGATATGCCAAATGGGTAGTGCTCCTGGTCGACCCGGGCCTCCACGCCCGGGGCTCTATCTTACCATGGCGCATCAGGGCTGAAGCCTCTCCCTGTCAGTGACAGAAACGGCCCAGTGTTTCCCACACAGAGTCCAGACTTTGGGGTCTCAGCTAAGAAACTTACGGGGAAGGATGGAGAAGTGGGAGACACAGAATTCCAAGCAGCCCTACCAGGGACTATACTACAAGCCTAAAATCCCAAGGAGACAAATGCCTGAATCCTGAAAAGCCAACAACCCTTCCTCTCCACTCCGGTACTCCCGGGTCAGGACCGAGGGATGCGAGACCCAGAATCCCAAACACCTGCTACGAGCCCCGGCCTCCAGGCCCTGAGTCATTACGATGGCTCACCATGGCTGGAGCCTGAGAGAAGGCAGTCACCCTGTACTTGAGAGAAAGGGGTCACAGAACCCGAAACAGCCTCCAGACACTGGGGTCTCAGCTCAGAAAATCCCCGGAAAGTTCCGAGGGATTGGAGACACAGAATGGGAAGTGCCCCCCTCGCCCGGGCCTACACGCCCGGGACTACTCGCCATGGCTCACGAGGACTGAAGCCATTCCTGTACCTGAGAGAAGGGGTCACACAAACACAAACACCCTCCAGGCCCTGGGTTCCCTGCTCAGAAAATCCCGGGCAAATTCCGAGGGATCGGATATGCCAAATGGGTAGTGCTCCTGGTCGACCCGGGCCTCCACGCCCGGGGCTCTATCTTTCCATGGCGCATCAGGGCTGAAGCCTCTCCCTGTCAGTGACAGAAACGGGCCAGTGTTTCCCACACAGAGTCCAGACCTTGGGGTCTCAGCTAAGAAACTTACGGGGAAGGATGGAGAAGTGGGAGACAGAGAATTCCAAGCAGCCCTACCAGGGACTATACTACAAGCCTAAAATCCCAAGGAGACATATGCCTGAATCCTGAAAAGCCAACAACCCTTCCTCTCCACTCCGGTACTCCCGGGTCAGGACCGAGGGATGCGAGACCCAGAATCCCAAACACCTGCTACGAGCCCCGGCCTCCAGGCCCTGAGTCATTACGATGGCTCACCATGGCTGGAGCCTGAGAGAAGGCAGTCACCCTGTACCTGAGAGAAAGGGGTCACAGAACCCGAAACAGCCTCCAGACACTGGGGTCTCAGCTCAGAAACTCCCCGGAAAGTTCCGAGGGATTGGAGACACAGAATGGGAAGTGCCCCGCTCGCCCCGGGCCTCCACGCCCGGGGCTACTTGCCATGGCTCACGAGGACTGAAGCCATTCCTGTACCTGAGAGAAGGGGTCACACAAACACAAACACCCTCCAGGCCCTGGGTTCCCTGCTCAGAAAATCCCGGGCAAGTTCCGAGGGATCGGATATGCCAAATGGGTAGTGCTCCTGGTCGACCCGGGCCTCCACGCCCGGGGCTCTATCTTACCATGGCGCATCAGGGCTGAAGCCTCTCCCTGTCAGTGACAGAAACGGGCCAGTGTTTCCCACACAGAGTCCAGACCTTGGGGTCTCAGCTAAGAAACTTACGGGGAATAATGGAGAAGTGGGAGACACAGAATTCCAAGTAGCCCTACCTGGGACTATACTACAAGCCTAAAATCCCAAGGAGACATATGCCTGAATCCTGAAAAGCCAACAACCCTTCCTCTCCACTCCGGTACTCCCGGGTCAGGACCGAGGGATGCGAGACCCAGAATCCCAAACACCTGCTACGAGCCCCGGCCTCCAGGCCCTGAGTCATTACGATGGCTCACCATGGCTGGAGCCTGAGAGAAGGCAGTCACCCTGTACCTGAGAGAAAGGGGTCACAGAACCCGAAACAGCCTCCAGACACTGGGGTCTCAGCTCAGAAACTCCCCGGAAAGTTCCGAGGGATTGGAGAGACAGAATGGGAAGTGCCCCGCTCGGCCCGGGCCTCCACGCCCGGGGCTACTCGCCATGGCTCACGAGGACTGAAGCCATTCCTGTACCTGAGAGAAGGGGTCACACAAACACAAACACCCTCCAGGCCCTGGGTTCCCTGCTCAGAAAATCCCGGGCAAGTTCCGAGGGATCGGATATGCCAAATGGGTAGTGCTCCTGGTCGACCCGGGCCTCCACGCCCGGGGCTCTATCTTACCATGGCGCATCAGGGCTGAAGCCTCTCCCTGTCAGTGACAGAAACAGGCCAGTGTTTCCCACACAGAGTCCAGACTTTGGGGTCTCAGCTAAGAAACTTACGGGGAAGGATGGAGAAGTGGGAGACACAGAATTCCAAGCAGCCCTACCAGGGACTATACTACAAGCCTAAAATCCCAAGGAGACAAATGCCTGAATCCTGAAAAGCCAACAACCCTTCCTCTCCACTCCGGTACTCCCGGGTCAGGACCGAGGGATGCGAGACCCAGAATCCCAAACACCTGCTACGAGCCCCGGCCTCCAGGCCCTGAGTCATTACGATGGCTCACCATGGCTGGAGCCTGAGAGAAGGCAGTCACCCTGTACTTGAGAGAAAGGGGTCACAGAACCCGAAACAGCCTCCAGACACTGGGGTCTCAGCTCAGAAAATCCCCGGAAAGTTCCGAGGGATTGGAGACACAGAATGGGAAGTGCCCCCCTCGCCCGGGCCTACACGCCCGGGACTACTCGCCATGGCTCACGAGGACTGAAGCCATTCCTGTACCTGAGAGAAGGGGTCACACAAACACAAACACCCTCCAGGCCCTGGGTTCCCTGCTCAGAAAATCCCGGGCAAATTCCGAGGGATCGGATATGCCAAATGGGTAGTGCTCCTGGTCGACCCGGGCCTCCACGCCCGGGGCTCTATCTTTCCATGGCGCATCAGGGCTGAAGCCTCTCCCTGTCAGTGACAGAAACGGGCCAGTGTTTCCCACACAGAGTCCAGACCTTGGGGTCTCAGCTAAGAAACTTACGGGGAAGGATGGAGAAGTGGGAGACAGAGAATTCCAAGCAGCCCTACCAGGGACTATACTACAAGCCTAAAATCCCAAGGAGACATATGCCTGAATCCTGAAAAGCCAACAACCCTTCCTCTCCACTCCGGTACTCCCGGGTCAGGACCGAGGGATGCGAGACCCAGAATCCCAAACACCTGCTACGAGCCCCGGCCTCCAGGCCCTGAGTCATTACGATGGCTCACCATGGCTGGAGCCTGAGAGAAGGCAGTCACCCTGTACCTGAGAGAAAGGGGTCACAGAACCCGAAACAGCCTCCAGACACTGGGGTCTCAGCTCAGAAACTCCCCGGAAAGTTCCGAGGGATTGGAGACACAGAATGGGAAGTGCCCCGCTCGCCCCGGGCCTCCACGCCCGGGGCTACTTGCCATGGCTCACGAGGACTGAAGCCATTCCTGTACCTGAGAGAAGGGGTCACACAAACACAAACACCCTCCAGGCCCTGGGTTCCCTGCTCAGAAAATCCCGGGCAAGTTCCGAGGGATCGGATATGCCAAATGGGTAGTGCTCCTGGTCGACCCGGGCCTCCACGCCCGGGGCTCTATCTTACCATGGCGCATCAGGGCTGAAGCCTCTCCCTGTCAGTGACAGAAACGGGCCAGTGTTTCCCACACAGAGTCCAGACCTTGGGGTCTCAGCTAAGAAACTTACGGGGAATAATGGAGAAGTGGGAGACACAGAATTCCAAGTAGCCCTACCTGGGACTATACTACAAGCCTAAAATCCCAAGGAGACATATGCCTGAATCCTGAAAAGCCAACAACCCATCCTCTCCACTCCGGTACTCCCGGGTCAGGACCGAGGGATGCGAAACCCAGAATCCCAAACACCTGCTACGAGCCCCGGCCTCCAGGCCCTGAGTCATTACGATGGCTCACCATGGCTGGAGCCTGAGAGAAGGCAGTCACCCTGTACCTGAGAGAAAGGGGTCACAGAACCCGAAACAGCCTCCAGACACTGGGGTCTCAGCTCAGAAACTCCCCGGAAAGTTCCGAGGGATTGGAGACACAGAATGGGAAGTGCCCCGCTCCTCCAGGCCCGGGGCTGCTCGCCGCGGGCCTCCAGGCCCGGGGCTGCTCGCCGCGGGCCTCCAGGCCCGGGGCTGCTCGCCGCGGGCCTCCAGGCCCGGGGCTGCTCGCCGCGGGCCTCCAGGCCCGGGGCTGCTCGCCGCGGGCCTCCAGGCCCGGGGCTGCTCGCCGCGGGCCTCCAGGCCCGGGGCTGCTCGCCCCGGGCCTCCACGCCCGGGGCTGCTCGCCCCGGGCCTCCAGGCCCGGGGCTGCTCGCCCCGGGCCTCCACGCCCGGGGCTGCTCGCCCCGGGCCTCCACGCCCGGGGCTGCTCGCCCCGGGCCTCCAGGCCCGGGGCTGCTCGCCCCGGGCCTCCACGCCCGGGGCTGCTCGCCCCGGGCCTCCACGCCCGGGGCTGCTCGCCCCGGGCCTCCACGCCCGGGGCTGCTCGCCATGGCTCACTATGACTGAAGCCGTTCCTGTACCTTAGAAAAGGGGTCACACAAACACAAACACCCTCCAGGCCCTGGGTTCCCTGCTCAGAAAATCCCGGGCAAGTTCCGAGGGATCGGATATGCCAAATGGGTAGTGCTCCTGGTCGACCCGGGCCTCCACGCCCGGGGCTCTATCTTTCCATGTCGCATCAGGGCTGAAGCCTCTCCCTGTCAGTGACAGAAACGGGCCAGTGTTTCCCACACAGAGTCCAGACCTTGGGGTCTCAGCTAAGAAACTTACGGGGAAGGATGGAGAAGTGGGAGACAGAGAATTCCAAGCAGCCCTACCAGGGACTATACTACAAGCCTAAAATCCCAAGGAGACATATGCCTGAATCCTGAAAAGCCAACAACCCTTCCTCTCCACTCCGGTACTCCCGGGTCAGGACCGAGGGATGCGAGACCCAGAATCCCAAACACCTGCTACGAGCCCCGGCCTCCAGGCCCTGAGTCATTACGATGGCTCACCATGGCTGGAGCCTGAGAGAAGGCTGTCACCCTGTACCTGAGAGAAAGGGGTCACAGAACCCGAAACAGCCTCCAGACACTGGGGTCTCAGCTCAGAAACTCCCCGGAAAGTTCCGAGGGATTGGAGACACAGAATGGGAAGTGCCCCGCTCGGCCCGGGCCTCCACGCCCGGGGCTACTCGCCATGGCTCACGAGGACTGAAGCCATTCCTGTACCTGAGAGAAGGGGTCACACAAACACAAACACCCTCCAGGCCCTGGGTTCCCTGCTCAGAAAATCCCGGGCAAGTTCCGAGGGATCGGATATGCCAAATGGGTAGTGCTCCTGGTCGACCCGGGCCTCCACGCCCGGGGCTCTATCTTACCATGGCGCATCAGGGCTGAAGCCTCTCCCTGTCAGTGACAGAAACGGCCCAGTGTTTCCCACACAGAGTCCAGACTTTGGGGTCTCAGCTAAGAAACTTACGGGGAAGGATGGAGAAGTGGGAGACACAGAATTCCAAGCAGCCCTACCAGGGACTATACTACAAGCCTAAAATCCCAAGGAGACAAATGCCTGAATCCTGAAAAGCCAACAACCCTTCCTCTCCACTCCGGTACTCCCGGGTCAGGACCGAGGGAAGCGTGACCCAGAATCCCAAACACCTGCTACGAGCCCCGGCCTCCAGGCCCTGAGTCATTACGATGGCTCACCATGGCTGGAGCCTGAGAGAAGGCAGTCACCCTGTACTTGAGAGAAAGGGGTCACAGAACCCGAAACAGCCTCCAGACACTGGGGTCTCAGCTCAGAAAATCCCCGGAAAGTTCCGAGGGATTGGAGACACAGAATGGGAAGTGCCCCCCTCGCCCGGGCCTACACGCCCGGGACTACTCGCCATGGCTCACGAGGACTGAAGCCATTCCTGTACCTGAGAGAAGGGGTCACACAAACACAAACACCCTCCAGGCCCTGGGTTCCCTGCTCAGAAAATCCCGGGCAAATTCCGAGGGATCGGATATGCCAAATGGGTAGTGCTCCTGGTCGACCCGGGCCTCCACGCCCGGGGCTCTATCTTTCCATGGCGCATCAGGGCTGAAGCCTCTCCCTGTCAGTGACAGAAACGGGCCAGTGTTTCCCACACAGAGTCCAGACCTTGGGGTCTCAGCTAAGAAACTTACGGGGAAGGATGGAGAAGTGGGAGACAGAGAATTCCAAGCAGCCCTACCAGGGACTATACTACAAGCCTAAAATCCCAAGGAGACATATGCCTGAATCCTGAAAAGCCAACAACCCTTCCTCTCCACTCCGGTACTCCCGGGTCAGGACCGAGGGATGCGAGACCCAGAATCCCAAACACCTGCTACGAGCCCCGGCCTCCAGGCCCTGAGTCATTACGATGGCTCACCATGGCTGGAGCCTGAGAGAAGGCAGTCACCCTGTACCTGAGAGAAAGGGGTCACAGAACCCGAAACAGCCTCCAGACACTGGGGTCTCAGCTCAGAAACTCCCCGGAAAGTTCCGAGGGATTGGAGACACAGAATGGGAAGTGCCCCGCTCGCCCCGGGCCTCCACGCCCGGGGCTACTCGCCATGGCTCACGAGGACTGAAGCCATTCCTGTACCTGAGAGAAGGGGTCACACAAACACAAACACCCTCCAGGCCCTGGGTTCCCTGCTCAGAAAATCCCGGGCAAGTTCCGAGGGATCGGATATGCCAAATGGGTAGTGCTCCTGGTCGACCCGGGCCTCCACGCCCGGGGCTCTATCTTACCATGGCGCATCAGGGCTGAAGCCTCTCCCTGTCAGTGACAGAAACGGGCCAGTGTTTCCCACACAGAGTCCAGACTTTGGGGTCTCAGCTAAGAAACTTACGGGGAAGGATGGAGAAGTGGGAGACACAGAATTCCAAGCAGCCCTACCAGGGACTATACTACAAGCCTAAAATCCCAAGGAGACAAATGCCTGAATCCTGAAAAGCCAACAACCCTTCCTCTCCACTCCGGTACTCCCGGGTCAGGACCGAGGGATGCGAGACCCAGAATCCCAAACACCTGCTACGAGCCCCGGCCTCCAGGCCCTGAGTCATTACGATGGCTCACCATGGCTGGAGCCTGAGAGAAGGCAGTCACCCTGTACTTGAGAGAAAGGGGTCACAGAACCCGAAACAGCCTCCAGACACTGGGGTCTCAGCTCAGAAAATCCCCGGAAAGTTCCGAGGGATTGGAGACACAGAATGGGAAGTGCCCCCCTCGCCCGGGCCTACACGCCCGGGACTACTCGCCATGGCTCACAAGGACTGAAGCCATTCCTGTACCTGAGAGAAGGGGTCACACAAACACAAACACCCTCCAGGCCCTGGGTTCCCTGCTCAGAAAATCCCGGGCAAATTCCGAGGGATCGGATATGCCAAATGGGTAGTGCTCCTGGTCGACCCGGGCCTCCACGCCCGGGGCTCTATCTTTCCATGGCGCATCAGGGCTGAAGCCTCTCCCTGTCAGTGACAGAAACGGGCCAGTGTTTCCCACACAGAGTCCAGACCTTGGGGTCTCAGCTAAGAAACTTACGGGGAAGGATGGAGAAGTGGGAGACACAGAATTCCAAGCAGCCCTACCAGGGACTATACTACAAGCCTAAAATCCCAAGGAGACATATGCCTGAATCCTGAAAAGCCAACAACCCTTCCTCTCCACTCCGGTACTCCCGGGTCAGGACCGAGGGATGCGAGACCCAGAATCCCAAACACCTGCTACGAGCCCCGGCCTCCAGGCCCTGAGTCATTACGATGGCTCACCATGGCTGGAGCCTGAGAGAAGGCAGTCACCCTGTACCTGAGAGAAAGGGGTCACAGAACCCGAAACAGCCTCCAGACACTGGGGTCTCAGCTCAGAAACTCCCCGGAAAGTTCCGAGGGATTGGAGACACAGAATGGGAAGTGCCCCGCTCGCCCCGGGCCTCCACGCCCGGGGCTACTTGCCATGGCTCACGAGGACTGAAGCCATTCCTGTACCTGAGAGAAGGGGTCACACAAACACAAACACCCTCCAGGCCCTGGGTTCCCTGCTCAGAAAATCCCGGGCAAATTCCGAGGGATCGGATATGCCAAATGGGTAGTGCTCCTGGTCGACCCGGGCCTCCACGCCCGGGGCTCTATCTTTCCATGGCGCATCAGGGCTGAAGCCTCTCCCTGTCAGTGACAGAAACGGGCCAGTGTTTCCCACACAGAGTCCAGACCTTGGGGTCTCAGCTAAGAAACTTACGGGGAAGGATGGAGAAGTGGGAGACAGAGAATTCCAAGCAGCCCTACCAGGGACTATACTACAAGCCTAAAATCCCAAGGAGACATATGCCTGAATCCTGAAAAGCCAACAACCCTTCCTCTCCACTCCGGTACTCCCGGGTCAGGACCGAGGGATGCGAGACCCAGAATCCCAAACACCTGCTACGAGCCCCGGCCTCCAGGCCCTGAGTCATTACGATGGCTCACCATGGCTGGAGCCTGAGAGAAGGCAGTCACCCTGTACCTGAGAGAAAGGGGTCACAGAACCCGAAACAGCCTCCAGACACTGGGGTCTCAGCTCAGAAACTCCCCGGAAAGTTCCGAGGGATTGGAGACACAGAATGGGAAGTGCCCCGCTCGCCCCGGGCCTCCACGCCCGGGGCTACTTGCCATGGCTCACGAGGACTGAAGCCATTCCTGTACCTGAGAGAAGGGGTCACACAAACACAAACACCCTCCAGGCCCTGGGTTCCCTGCTCAGAAAATCCCGGGCAAGTTCCGAGGGATCGGATATGCCAAATGGGTAGTGCTCCTGGTCGACCCGGGCCTCCACGCCCGGGGCTCTATCTTACCATGGCGCATCAGGGCTGAAGCCTCTCCCTGTCAGTGACAGAAACGGGCCAGTGTTTCCCACACAGAGTCCAGACCTTGGGGTCTCAGCTAAGAAACTTACGGGGAATAATGGAGAAGTGGGAGACACAGAATTCCAAGTAGCCCTACCTGGGACTATACTACAAGCCTAAAATCCCAAGGAGACATATGCCTGAATCCTGAAAAGCCAACAACCCTTCCTCTCCACTCCGGTACTCCCGGGTCAGGACCGAGGGATGCGAGACCCAGAATCCCAAACACCTGCTACGAGCCCCGGCCTCCAGGCCCTGAGTCATTACGATGGCTCACCATGGCTGGAGCCTGAGAGAAGGCAGTCACCCTGTACCTGAGAGAAAGGGGTCACAGAACCCGAAACAGCCTCCAGACACTGGGGTCTCAGCTCAGAAACTCCCCGGAAAGTTCCGAGGGATTGGAGACACAGAATGGGAAGTGCCCCGCTCCTCCAGGCCCGGGGCTGCTCGCCGCGGGCCTCCAGGCCCGGGGCTGCTCGCCGCGGGCCTCCAGGCCCGGGGCTGCTCGCCGCGGGCCTCCAGGCCCGGGGCTGCTCGCCGCGGGCCTCCAGGCCCGGGGCTGCTCGCCGCGGGCCTCCAGGCCCGGGGCTGCTCGCCGCGGGCCTCCAGGCCCGGGGCTGCTCGCCCCGGGCCTCCACGCCCGGGGCTGCTCGCCCCGGGCCTCCAGGCCCGGGGCTGCTCGCCCCGGGCCTCCACGCCCGGGGCTGCTCGCCCCGGGCCTCCACGCCCGGGGCTGCTCGCCCCGGGCCTCCAGGCCCGGGGCTGCTCGCCCCGGGCCTCCACGCCCGGGGCTGCTCGCCCCGGGCCTCCACGCCCGGGGCTGCTCGCCCCGGGCCTCCACGCCCGGGGCTGCTCGCCATGGCTCACTATGACTGAAGCCGTTCCTGTACCTTAGAAAAGGGGTCACACAAACACAAACACCCTCCAGGCCCTGGGTTCCCTGCTCAGAAAATCCCGGGCAAGTTCCGAGGGATCGGATATGCCAAATGGGTAGTGCTCCTGGTCGACCCGGGCCTCCACGCCCGGGGCTCTATCTTTCCATGTCGCATCAGGGCTGAAGCCTCTCCCTGTCAGTGACAGAAACGGGCCAGTGTTTCCCACACAGAGTCCAGACCTTGGGGTCTCAGCTAAGAAACTTACGGGGAAGGATGGAGAAGTGGGAGACAGAGAATTCCAAGCAGCCCTACCAGGGACTATACTACAAGCCTAAAATCCCAAGGAGACATATGCCTGAATCCTGAAAAGCCAACAACCCTTCCTCTCCACTCCGGTACTCCCGGGTCAGGACCGAGGGATGCGAGACCCAGAATCCCAAACACCTGCTACGAGCCCCGGCCTCCAGGCCCTGAGTCATTACGATGGCTCACCATGGCTGGAGCCTGAGAGAAGGCTGTCACCCTGTACCTGAGAGAAAGGGGTCACAGAACCCGAAACAGCCTCCAGACACTGGGGTCTCAGCTCAGAAACTCCCCGGAAAGTTCCGAGGGATTGGAGACACAGAATGGGAAGTGCCCCGCTCGGCCCGGGCCTCCACGCCCGGGGCTACTCGCCATGGCTCACGAGGACTGAAGCCATTCCTGTACCTGAGAGAAGGGGTCACACAAACACAAACACCCTCCAGGCCCTGGGTTCCCTGCTCAGAAAATCCCGGGCAAGTTCCGAGGGATCGGATATGCCAAATGGGTAGTGCTCCTGGTCGACCCGGGCCTCCACGCCCGGGGCTCTATCTTACCATGGCGCATCAGGGCTGAAGCCTCTCCCTGTCAGTGACAGAAACGGCCCAGTGTTTCCCACACAGAGTCCAGACTTTGGGGTCTCAGCTAAGAAACTTACGGGGAAGGATGGAGAAGTGGGAGACACAGAATTCCAAGCAGCCCTACCAGGGACTATACTACAAGCCTAAAATCCCAAGGAGACAAATGCCTGAATCCTGAAAAGCCAACAACCCTTCCTCTCCACTCCGGTACTCCCGGGTCAGGACCGAGGGAAGCGTGACCCAGAATCCCAAACACCTGCTACGAGCCCCGGCCTCCAGGCCCTGAGTCATTACGATGGCTCACCATGGCTGGAGCCTGAGAGAAGGCAGTCACCCTGTACTTGAGAGAAAGGGGTCACAGAACCCGAAACAGCCTCCAGACACTGGGGTCTCAGCTCAGAAAATCCCCGGAAAGTTCCGAGGGATTGGAGACACAGAATGGGAAGTGCCCCCCTCGCCCGGGCCTACACGCCCGGGACTACTCGCCATGGCTCACGAGGACTGAAGCCATTCCTGTACCTGAGAGAAGGGGTCACACAAACACAAACACCCTCCAGGCCCTGGGTTCCCTGCTCAGAAAATCCCGGGCAAATTCCGAGGGATCGGATATGCCAAATGGGTAGTGCTCCTGGTCGACCCGGGCCTCCACGCCCGGGGCTCTATCTTTCCATGGCGCATCAGGGCTGAAGCCTCTCCCTGTCAGTGACAGAAACGGGCCAGTGTTTCCCACACAGAGTCCAGACCTTGGGGTCTCAGCTAAGAAACTTACGGGGAAGGATGGAGAAGTGGGAGACAGAGAATTCCAAGCAGCCCTACCAGGGACTATACTACAAGCCTAAAATCCCAAGGAGACATATGCCTGAATCCTGAAAAGCCAACAACCCTTCCTCTCCACTCCGGTACTCCCGGGTCAGGACCGAGGGATGCGAGACCCAGAATCCCAAACACCTGCTACGAGCCCCGGCCTCCAGGCCCTGAGTCATTACGATGGCTCACCATGGCTGGAGCCTGAGAGAAGGCAGTCACCCTGTACCTGAGAGAAAGGGGTCACAGAACCCGAAACAGCCTCCAGACACTGGGGTCTCAGCTCAGAAACTCCCCGGAAAGTTCCGAGGGATTGGAGACACAGAATGGGAAGTGCCCCGCTCGCCCCGGGCCTCCACGCCCGGGGCTACTCGCCATGGCTCACGAGGACTGAAGCCATTCCTGTACCTGAGAGAAGGGGTCACACAAACACAAACACCCTCCAGGCCCTGGGTTCCCTGCTCAGAAAATCCCGGGCAAGTTCCGAGGGATCGGATATGCCAAATGGGTAGTGCTCCTGGTCGACCCGGGCCTCCACGCCCGGGGCTCTATCTTACCATGGCGCATCAGGGCTGAAGCCTCTCCCTGTCAGTGACAGAAACGGGCCAGTGTTTCCCACACAGAGTCCAGACTTTGGGGTCTCAGCTAAGAAACTTACGGGGAAGGATGGAGAAGTGGGAGACACAGAATTCCAAGCAGCCCTACCAGGGACTATACTACAAGCCTAAAATCCCAAGGAGACAAATGCCTGAATCCTGAAAAGCCAACAACCCTTCCTCTCCACTCCGGTACTCCCGGGTCAGGACCGAGGGATGCGAGACCCAGAATCCCAAACACCTGCTACGAGCCCCGGCCTCCAGGCCCTGAGTCATTACGATGGCTCACCATGGCTGGAGCCTGAGAGAAGGCAGTCACCCTGTACTTGAGAGAAAGGGGTCACAGAACCCGAAACAGCCTCCAGACACTGGGGTCTCAGCTCAGAAAATCCCCGGAAAGTTCCGAGGGATTGGAGACACAGAATGGGAAGTGCCCCCCTCGCCCGGGCCTACACGCCCGGGACTACTCGCCATGGCTCACAAGGACTGAAGCCATTCCTGTACCTGAGAGAAGGGGTCACACAAACACAAACACCCTCCAGGCCCTGGGTTCCCTGCTCAGAAAATCCCGGGCAAATTCCGAGGGATCGGATATGCCAAATGGGTAGTGCTCCTGGTCGACCCGGGCCTCCACGCCCGGGGCTCTATCTTTCCATGGCGCATCAGGGCTGAAGCCTCTCCCTGTCAGTGACAGAAACGGGCCAGTGTTTCCCACACAGAGTCCAGACCTTGGGGTCTCAGCTAAGAAACTTACGGGGAAGGATGGAGAAGTGGGAGACACAGAATTCCAAGCAGCCCTACCAGGGACTATACTACAAGCCTAAAATCCCAAGGAGACATATGCCTGAATCCTGAAAAGCCAACAACCCTTCCTCTCCACTCCGGTACTCCCGGGTCAGGACCGAGGGATGCGAGACCCAGAATCCCAAACACCTGCTACGAGCCCCGGCCTCCAGGCCCTGAGTCATTACGATGGCTCACCATGGCTGGAGCCTGAGAGAAGGCAGTCACCCTGTACCTGAGAGAAAGGGGTCACAGAACCCGAAACAGCCTCCAGACACTGGGGTCTCAGCTCAGAAACTCCCCGGAAAGTTCCGAGGGATTGGAGACACAGAATGGGAAGTGCCCCGCTCGCCCCGGGCCTCCACGCCCGGGGCTACTTGCCATGGCTCACGAGGACTGAAGCCATTCCTGTACCTGAGAGAAGGGGTCACACAAACACAAACACCCTCCAGGCCCTGGGTTCCCTGCTCAGAAAATCCCGGGCAAATTCCGAGGGATCGGATATGCCAAATGGGTAGTGCTCCTGGTCGACCCGGGCCTCCACGCCCGGGGCTCTATCTTTCCATGGCGCATCAGGGCTGAAGCCTCTCCCTGTCAGTGACAGAAACGGGCCAGTGTTTCCCACACAGAGTCCAGACCTTGGGGTCTCAGCTAAGAAACTTACGGGGAAGGATGGAGAAGTGGGAGACAGAGAATTCCAAGCAGCCCTACCAGGGACTATACTACAAGCCTAAAATCCCAAGGAGACATATGCCTGAATCCTGAAAAGCCAACAACCCTTCCTCTCCACTCCGGTACTCCCGGGTCAGGACCGAGGGATGCGAGACCCAGAATCCCAAACACCTGCTACGAGCCCCGGCCTCCAGGCCCTGAGTCATTACGATGGCTCACCATGGCTGGAGCCTGAGAGAAGGCAGTCACCCTGTACCTGAGAGAAAGGGGTCACAGAACCCGAAACAGCCTCCAGACACTGGGGTCTCAGCTCAGAAACTCCCCGGAAAGTTCCGAGGGATTGGAGACACAGAATGGGAAGTGCCCCGCTCGCCCCGGGCCTCCACGCCCGGGGCTACTTGCCATGGCTCACGAGGACTGAAGCCATTCCTGTACCTGAGAGAAGGGGTCACACAAACACAAACACCCTCCAGGCCCTGGGTTCCCTGCTCAGAAAATCCCGGGCAAGTTCCGAGGGATCGGATATGCCAAATGGGTAGTGCTCCTGGTCGACCCGGGCCTCCACGCCCGGGGCTCTATCTTACCATGGCGCATCAGGGCTGAAGCCTCTCCCTGTCAGTGACAGAAACGGGCCAGTGTTTCCCACACAGAGTCCAGACCTTGGGGTCTCAGCTAAGAAACTTACGGGGAATAATGGAGAAGTGGGAGACACAGAATTCCAAGTAGCCCTACCTGGGACTATACTACAAGCCTAAAATCCCAAGGAGACATATGCCTGAATCCTGAAAAGCCAACAACCCTTCCTCTCCACTCCGGTACTCCCGGGTCAGGACCGAGGGATGCGAGACCCAGAATCCCAAACACCTGCTACGAGCCCCGGCCTCCAGGCCCTGAGTCATTACGATGGCTCACCATGGCTGGAGCCTGAGAGAAGGCAGTCACCCTGTACCTGAGAGAAAGGGGTCACAGAACCCGAAACAGCCTCCAGACACTGGGGTCTCAGCTCAGAAACTCCCCGGAAAGTTCCGAGGGATTGGAGAGACAGAATGGGAAGTGCCCCGCTCGGCCCGGGCCTCCACGCCCGGGGCTACTCGCCATGGCTCACGAGGACTGAAGCCATTCCTGTACCTGAGAGAAGGGGTCACACAAACACAAACACCCTCCAGGCCCTGGGTTCCCTGCTCAGAAAATCCCGGGCAAGTTCCGAGGGATCGGATATGCCAAATGGGTAGTGCTCCTGGTCGACCCGGGCCTCCACGCCCGGGGCTCTATCTTACCATGGCGCATCAGGGCTGAAGCCTCTCCCTGTCAGTGACAGAAACAGGCCAGTGTTTCCCACACAGAGTCCAGACTTTGGGGTCTCAGCTAAGAAACTTACGGGGAAGGATGGAGAAGTGGGAGACACAGAATTCCAAGCAGCCCTACCAGGGACTATACTACAAGCCTAAAATCCCAAGGAGACAAATGCCTGAATCCTGAAAAGCCAACAACCCTTCCTCTCCACTCCGGTACTCCCGGGTCAGGACCGAGGGATGCGAGACCCAGAATCCCAAACACCTGCTACGAGCCCCGGCCTCCAGGCCCTGAGTCATTACGATGGCTCACCATGGCTGGAGCCTGAGAGAAGGCAGTCACCCTGTACTTGAGAGAAAGGGGTCACAGAACCCGAAACAGCCTCCAGACACTGGGGTCTCAGCTCAGAAAATCCCCGGAAAGTTCCGAGGGATTGGAGACACAGAATGGGAAGTGCCCCCCTCGCCCGGGCCTACACGCCCGGGACTACTCGCCATGGCTCACGAGGACTGAAGCCATTCCTGTACCTGAGAGAAGGGGTCACACAAACACAAACACCCTCCAGGCCCTGGGTTCCCTGCTCAGAAAATCCCGGGCAAATTCCGAGGGATCGGATATGCCAAATGGGTAGTGCTCCTGGTCGACCCGGGCCTCCACGCCCGGGGCTCTATCTTTCCATGGCGCATCAGGGCTGAAGCCTCTCCCTGTCAGTGACAGAAACGGGCCAGTGTTTCCCACACAGAGTCCAGACCTTGGGGTCTCAGCTAAGAAACTTACGGGGAAGGATGGAGAAGTGGGAGACAGAGAATTCCAAGCAGCCCTACCAGGGACTATACTACAAGCCTAAAATCCCAAGGAGACATATGCCTGAATCCTGAAAAGCCAACAACCCTTCCTCTCCACTCCGGTACTCCCGGGTCAGGACCGAGGGATGCGAGACCCAGAATCCCAAACACCTGCTACGAGCCCCGGCCTCCAGGCCCTGAGTCATTACGATGGCTCACCATGGCTGGAGCCTGAGAGAAGGCAGTCACCCTGTACCTGAGAGAAAGGGGTCACAGAACCCGAAACAGCCTCCAGACACTGGGGTCTCAGCTCAGAAACTCCCCGGAAAGTTCCGAGGGATTGGAGACACAGAATGGGAAGTGCCCCGCTCGCCCCGGGCCTCCACGCCCGGGGCTACTTGCCATGGCTCACGAGGACTGAAGCCATTCCTGTACCTGAGAGAAGGGGTCACACAAACACAAACACCCTCCAGGCCCTGGGTTCCCTGCTCAGAAAATCCCGGGCAAGTTCCGAGGGATCGGATATGCCAAATGGGTAGTGCTCCTGGTCGACCCGGGCCTCCACGCCCGGGGCTCTATCTTACCATGGCGCATCAGGGCTGAAGCCTCTCCCTGTCAGTGACAGAAACGGGCCAGTGTTTCCCACACAGAGTCCAGACCTTGGGGTCTCAGCTAAGAAACTTACGGGGAATAATGGAGAAGTGGGAGACACAGAATTCCAAGTAGCCCTACCTGGGACTATACTACAAGCCTAAAATCCCAAGGAGACATATGCCTGAATCCTGAAAAGCCAACAACCCATCCTCTCCACTCCGGTACTCCCGGGTCAGGACCGAGGGATGCGAAACCCAGAATCCCAAACACCTGCTACGAGCCCCGGCCTCCAGGCCCTGAGTCATTACGATGGCTCACCATGGCTGGAGCCTGAGAGAAGGCAGTCACCCTGTACCTGAGAGAAAGGGGTCACAGAACCCGAAACAGCCTCCAGACACTGGGGTCTCAGCTCAGAAACTCCCCGGAAAGTTCCGAGGGATTGGAGACACAGAATGGGAAGTGCCCCGCTCCTCCAGGCCCGGGGCTGCTCGCCGCGGGCCTCCAGGCCCGGGGCTGCTCGCCGCGGGCCTCCAGGCCCGGGGCTGCTCGCCGCGGGCCTCCAGGCCCGGGGCTGCTCGCCGCGGGCCTCCAGGCCCGGGGCTGCTCGCCGCGGGCCTCCAGGCCCGGGGCTGCTCGCCGCGGGCCTCCAGGCCCGGGGCTGCTCGCCCCGGGCCTCCACGCCCGGGGCTGCTCGCCCCGGGCCTCCAGGCCCGGGGCTGCTCGCCCCGGGCCTCCACGCCCGGGGCTGCTCGCCCCGGGCCTCCACGCCCGGGGCTGCTCGCCCCGGGCCTCCAGGCCCGGGGCTGCTCGCCCCGGGCCTCCACGCCCGGGGCTGCTCGCCCCGGGCCTCCACGCCCGGGGCTGCTCGCCCCGGGCCTCCACGCCCGGGGCTGCTCGCCATGGCTCACTATGACTGAAGCCGTTCCTGTACCTTAGAAAAGGGGTCACACAAACACAAACACCCTCCAGGCCCTGGGTTCCCTGCTCAGAAAATCCCGGGCAAGTTCCGAGGGATCGGATATGCCAAATGGGTAGTGCTCCTGGTCGACCCGGGCCTCCACGCCCGGGGCTCTATCTTTCCATGTCGCATCAGGGCTGAAGCCTCTCCCTGTCAGTGACAGAAACGGGCCAGTGTTTCCCACACAGAGTCCAGACCTTGGGGTCTCAGCTAAGAAACTTACGGGGAAGGATGGAGAAGTGGGAGACAGAGAATTCCAAGCAGCCCTACCAGGGACTATACTACAAGCCTAAAATCCCAAGGAGACATATGCCTGAATCCTGAAAAGCCAACAACCCTTCCTCTCCACTCCGGTACTCCCGGGTCAGGACCGAGGGATGCGAGACCCAGAATCCCAAACACCTGCTACGAGCCCCGGCCTCCAGGCCCTGAGTCATTACGATGGCTCACCATGGCTGGAGCCTGAGAGAAGGCTGTCACCCTGTACCTGAGAGAAAGGGGTCACAGAACCCGAAACAGCCTCCAGACACTGGGGTCTCAGCTCAGAAACTCCCCGGAAAGTTCCGAGGGATTGGAGACACAGAATGGGAAGTGCCCCGCTCGGCCCGGGCCTCCACGCCCGGGGCTACTCGCCATGGCTCACGAGGACTGAAGCCATTCCTGTACCTGAGAGAAGGGGTCACACAAACACAAACACCCTCCAGGCCCTGGGTTCCCTGCTCAGAAAATCCCGGGCAAGTTCCGAGGGATCGGATATGCCAAATGGGTAGTGCTCCTGGTCGACCCGGGCCTCCACGCCCGGGGCTCTATCTTACCATGGCGCATCAGGGCTGAAGCCTCTCCCTGTCAGTGACAGAAACGGCCCAGTGTTTCCCACACAGAGTCCAGACTTTGGGGTCTCAGCTAAGAAACTTACGGGGAAGGATGGAGAAGTGGGAGACACAGAATTCCAAGCAGCCCTACCAGGGACTATACTACAAGCCTAAAATCCCAAGGAGACAAATGCCTGAATCCTGAAAAGCCAACAACCCTTCCTCTCCACTCCGGTACTCCCGGGTCAGGACCGAGGGAAGCGTGACCCAGAATCCCAAACACCTGCTACGAGCCCCGGCCTCCAGGCCCTGAGTCATTACGATGGCTCACCATGGCTGGAGCCTGAGAGAAGGCAGTCACCCTGTACTTGAGAGAAAGGGGTCACAGAACCCGAAACAGCCTCCAGACACTGGGGTCTCAGCTCAGAAAATCCCCGGAAAGTTCCGAGGGATTGGAGACACAGAATGGGAAGTGCCCCCCTCGCCCGGGCCTACACGCCCGGGACTACTCGCCATGGCTCACGAGGACTGAAGCCATTCCTGTACCTGAGAGAAGGGGTCACACAAACACAAACACCCTCCAGGCCCTGGGTTCCCTGCTCAGAAAATCCCGGGCAAATTCCGAGGGATCGGATATGCCAAATGGGTAGTGCTCCTGGTCGACCCGGGCCTCCACGCCCGGGGCTCTATCTTTCCATGGCGCATCAGGGCTGAAGCCTCTCCCTGTCAGTGACAGAAACGGGCCAGTGTTTCCCACACAGAGTCCAGACCTTGGGGTCTCAGCTAAGAAACTTACGGGGAAGGATGGAGAAGTGGGAGACAGAGAATTCCAAGCAGCCCTACCAGGGACTATACTACAAGCCTAAAATCCCAAGGAGACATATGCCTGAATCCTGAAAAGCCAACAACCCTTCCTCTCCACTCCGGTACTCCCGGGTCAGGACCGAGGGATGCGAGACCCAGAATCCCAAACACCTGCTACGAGCCCCGGCCTCCAGGCCCTGAGTCATTACGATGGCTCACCATGGCTGGAGCCTGAGAGAAGGCAGTCACCCTGTACCTGAGAGAAAGGGGTCACAGAACCCGAAACAGCCTCCAGACACTGGGGTCTCAGCTCAGAAACTCCCCGGAAAGTTCCGAGGGATTGGAGACACAGAATGGGAAGTGCCCCGCTCGCCCCGGGCCTCCACGCCCGGGGCTACTCGCCATGGCTCACGAGGACTGAAGCCATTCCTGTACCTGAGAGAAGGGGTCACACAAACACAAACACCCTCCAGGCCCTGGGTTCCCTGCTCAGAAAATCCCGGGCAAGTTCCGAGGGATCGGATATGCCAAATGGGTAGTGCTCCTGGTCGACCCGGGCCTCCACGCCCGGGGCTCTATCTTACCATGGCGCATCAGGGCTGAAGCCTCTCCCTGTCAGTGACAGAAACGGGCCAGTGTTTCCCACACAGAGTCCAGACTTTGGGGTCTCAGCTAAGAAACTTACGGGGAAGGATGGAGAAGTGGGAGACACAGAATTCCAAGCAGCCCTACCAGGGACTATACTACAAGCCTAAAATCCCAAGGAGACAAATGCCTGAATCCTGAAAAGCCAACAACCCTTCCTCTCCACTCCGGTACTCCCGGGTCAGGACCGAGGGATGCGAGACCCAGAATCCCAAACACCTGCTACGAGCCCCGGCCTCCAGGCCCTGAGTCATTACGATGGCTCACCATGGCTGGAGCCTGAGAGAAGGCAGTCACCCTGTACTTGAGAGAAAGGGGTCACAGAACCCGAAACAGCCTCCAGACACTGGGGTCTCAGCTCAGAAAATCCCCGGAAAGTTCCGAGGGATTGGAGACACAGAATGGGAAGTGCCCCCCTCGCCCGGGCCTACACGCCCGGGACTACTCGCCATGGCTCACAAGGACTGAAGCCATTCCTGTACCTGAGAGAAGGGGTCACACAAACACAAACACCCTCCAGGCCCTGGGTTCCCTGCTCAGAAAATCCCGGGCAAATTCCGAGGGATCGGATATGCCAAATGGGTAGTGCTCCTGGTCGACCCGGGCCTCCACGCCCGGGGCTCTATCTTTCCATGGCGCATCAGGGCTGAAGCCTCTCCCTGTCAGTGACAGAAACGGGCCAGTGTTTCCCACACAGAGTCCAGACCTTGGGGTCTCAGCTAAGAAACTTACGGGGAAGGATGGAGAAGTGGGAGACACAGAATTCCAAGCAGCCCTACCAGGGACTATACTACAAGCCTAAAATCCCAAGGAGACATATGCCTGAATCCTGAAAAGCCAACAACCCTTCCTCTCCACTCCGGTACTCCCGGGTCAGGACCGAGGGATGCGAGACCCAGAATCCCAAACACCTGCTACGAGCCCCGGCCTCCAGGCCCTGAGTCATTACGATGGCTCACCATGGCTGGAGCCTGAGAGAAGGCAGTCACCCTGTACCTGAGAGAAAGGGGTCACAGAACCCGAAACAGCCTCCAGACACTGGGGTCTCAGCTCAGAAACTCCCCGGAAAGTTCCGAGGGATTGGAGACACAGAATGGGAAGTGCCCCGCTCGCCCCGGGCCTCCACGCCCGGGGCTACTTGCCATGGCTCACGAGGACTGAAGCCATTCCTGTACCTGAGAGAAGGGGTCACACAAACACAAACACCCTCCAGGCCCTGGGTTCCCTGCTCAGAAAATCCCGGGCAAGTTCCGAGGGATCGGATATGCCAAATGGGTAGTGCTCCTGGTCGACCCGGGCCTCCACGCCCGGGGCTCTATCTTACCATGGCGCATCAGGGCTGAAGCCTCTCCCTGTCAGTGACAGAAACGGGCCAGTGTTTCCCACACAGAGTCCAGACCTTGGGGTCTCAGCTAAGAAACTTACGGGGAATAATGGAGAAGTGGGAGACACAGAATTCCAAGTAGCCCTACCTGGGACTATACTACAAGCCTAAAATCCCAAGGAGACATATGCCTGAATCCTGAAAAGCCAACAACCCATCCTCTCCACTCCGGTACTCCCGGGTCAGGACCGAGGGATGCGAAACCCAGAATCCCAAACACCTGCTACGAGCCCCGGCCTCCAGGCCCTGAGTCATTACGATGGCTCACCATGGCTGGAGCCTGAGAGAAGGCAGTCACCCTGTACCTGAGAGAAAGGGGTCACAGAACCCGAAACAGCCTCCAGACACTGGGGTCTCAGCTCAGAAACTCCCCGGAAAGTTCCGAGGGATTGGAGACACAGAATGGGAAGTGCCCCGCTCCTCCAGGCCCGGGGCTGCTCGCCGCGGGCCTCCAGGCCCGGGGCTGCTCGCCGCGGGCCTCCAGGCCCGGGGCTGCTCGCCGCGGGCCTCCAGGCCCGGGGCTGCTCGCCGCGGGCCTCCAGGCCCGGGGCTGCTCGCCGCGGGCCTCCAGGCCCGGGGCTGCTCGCCGCGGGCCTCCAGGCCCGGGGCTGCTCGCCCCGGGCCTCCACGCCCGGGGCTGCTCGCCCCGGGCCTCCAGGCCCGGGGCTGCTCGCCCCGGGCCTCCACGCCCGGGGCTGCTCGCCCCGGGCCTCCACGCCCGGGGCTGCTCGCCCCGGGCCTCCAGGCCCGGGGCTGCTCGCCCCGGGCCTCCACGCCCGGGGCTGCTCGCCCCGGGCCTCCACGCCCGGGGCTGCTCGCCCCGGGCCTCCACGCCCGGGGCTGCTCGCCATGGCTCACTATGACTGAAGCCGTTCCTGTACCTTAGAAAAGGGGTCACACAAACACAAACACCCTCCAGGCCCTGGGTTCCCTGCTCAGAAAATCCCGGGCAAGTTCCGAGGGATCGGATATGCCAAATGGGTAGTGCTCCTGGTCGACCCGGGCCTCCACGCCCGGGGCTCTATCTTTCCATGTCGCATCAGGGCTGAAGCCTCTCCCTGTCAGTGACAGAAACGGGCCAGTGTTTCCCACACAGAGTCCAGACCTTGGGGTCTCAGCTAAGAAACTTACGGGGAAGGATGGAGAAGTGGGAGACAGAGAATTCCAAGCAGCCCTACCAGGGACTATACTACAAGCCTAAAATCCCAAGGAGACATATGCCTGAATCCTGAAAAGCCAACAACCCTTCCTCTCCACTCCGGTACTCCCGGGTCAGGACCGAGGGATGCGAGACCCAGAATCCCAAACACCTGCTACGAGCCCCGGCCTCCAGGCCCTGAGTCATTACGATGGCTCACCATGGCTGGAGCCTGAGAGAAGGCTGTCACCCTGTACCTGAGAGAAAGGGGTCACAGAACCCGAAACAGCCTCCAGACACTGGGGTCTCAGCTCAGAAACTCCCCGGAAAGTTCCGAGGGATTGGAGACACAGAATGGGAAGTGCCCCGCTCGGCCCGGGCCTCCACGCCCGGGGCTACTCGCCATGGCTCACGAGGACTGAAGCCATTCCTGTACCTGAGAGAAGGGGTCACACAAACACAAACACCCTCCAGGCCCTGGGTTCCCTGCTCAGAAAATCCCGGGCAAGTTCCGAGGGATCGGATATGCCAAATGGGTAGTGCTCCTGGTCGACCCGGGCCTCCACGCCCGGGGCTCTATCTTACCATGGCGCATCAGGGCTGAAGCCTCTCCCTGTCAGTGACAGAAACGGCCCAGTGTTTCCCACACAGAGTCCAGACTTTGGGGTCTCAGCTAAGAAACTTACGGGGAAGGATGGAGAAGTGGGAGACACAGAATTCCAAGCAGCCCTACCAGGGACTATACTACAAGCCTAAAATCCCAAGGAGACAAATGCCTGAATCCTGAAAAGCCAACAACCCTTCCTCTCCACTCCGGTACTCCCGGGTCAGGACCGAGGGATGCGTGACCCAGAATCCCAAACACCTGCTACGAGCCCCGGCCTCCAGGCCCTGAGTCATTACGATGGCTCACCATGGCTGGAGCCTGAGAGAAGGCAGTCACCCTGTACTTGAGAGAAAGGGGTCACAGAACCCGAAACAGCCTCCAGACACTGGGGTCTCAGCTCAGAAAATCCCCGGAAAGTTCCGAGGGATTGGAGACACAGAATGGGAAGTGCCCCCCTCGCCCGGGCCTACACGCCCGGGACTACTCGCCATGGCTCACGAGGACTGAAGCCATTCCTGTACCTGAGAGAAGGGGTCACACAAACACAAACACCCTCCAGGCCCTGGGTTCCCTGCTCAGAAAATCCCGGGCAAATTCCGAGGGATCGGATATGCCAAATGGGTAGTGCTCCTGGTCGACCCGGGCCTCCACGCCCGGGGCTCTATCTTTCCATGGCGCATCAGGGCTGAAGCCTCTCCCTGTCAGTGACAGAAACGGGCCAGTGTTTCCCACACAGAGTCCAGACCTTGGGGTCTCAGCTAAGAAACTTACGGGGAAGGATGGAGAAGTGGGAGACAGAGAATTCCAAGCAGCCCTACCAGGGACTATACTACAAGCCTAAAATCCCAAGGAGACATATGCCTGAATCCTGAAAAGCCAACAACCCTTCCTCTCCACTCCGGTACTCCCGGGTCAGGACCGAGGGATGCGAGACCCAGAATCCCAAACACCTGCTACGAGCCCCGGCCTCCAGGCCCTGAGTCATTACGATGGCTCACCATGGCTGGAGCCTGAGAGAAGGCAGTCACCCTGTACCTGAGAGAAAGGGGTCACAGAACCCGAAACAGCCTCCAGACACTGGGGTCTCAGCTCAGAAACTCCCCGGAAAGTTCCGAGGGATTGGAGACACAGAATGGGAAGTGCCCCGCTCGCCCCGGGCCTCCACGCCCGGGGCTACTTGCCATGGCTCACGAGGACTGAAGCCATTCCTGTACCTGAGAGAAGGGGTCACACAAACACAAACACCCTCCAGGCCCTGGGTTCCCTGCTCAGAAAATCCCGGGCAAGTTCCGAGGGATCGGATATGCCAAATGGGTAGTGCTCCTGGTCGACCCGGGCCTCCACGCCCGGGGCTCTATCTTACCATGGCGCATCAGGGCTGAAGCCTCTCCCTGTCAGTGACAGAAACGGGCCAGTGTTTCCCACACAGAGTCCAGACCTTGGGGTCTCAGCTAAGAAACTTACGGGGAATAATGGAGAAGTGGGAGACACAGAATTCCAAGTAGCCCTACCTGGGACTATACTACAAGCCTAAAATCCCAAGGAGACATATGCCTGAATCCTGAAAAGCCAACAACCCTTCCTCTCCACTCCGGTACTCCCGGGTCAGGACCGAGGGATGCGAGACCCAGAATCCCAAACACCTGCTACGAGCCCCGGCCTCCAGGCCCTGAGTCATTACGATGGCTCACCATGGCTGGAGCCTGAGAGAAGGCAGTCACCCTGTACCTGAGAGAAAGGGGTCACAGAACCCGAAACAGCCTCCAGACACTGGGGTCTCAGCTCAGAAACTCCCCGGAAAGTTCCGAGGGATTGGAGAGACAGAATGGGAAGTGCCCCGCTCGGCCCGGGCCTCCACGCCCGGGGCTACTCGCCATGGCTCACGAGGACTGAAGCCATTCCTGTACCTGAGAGAAGGGGTCACACAAACACAAACACCCTCCAGGCCCTGGGTTCCCTGCTCAGAAAATCCCGGGCAAGTTCCGAGGGATCGGATATGCCAAATGGGTAGTGCTCCTGGTCGACCCGGGCCTCCACGCCCGGGGCTCTATCTTACCATGGCGCATCAGGGCTGAAGCCTCTCCCTGTCAGTGACAGAAACGGGCCAGTGTTTCCCACACAGAGTCCAGACTTTGGGGTCTCAGCTAAGAAACTTACGGGGAAGGATGGAGAAGTGGGAGACACAGAATTCCAAGCAGCCCTACCAGGGACTATACTACAAGCCTAAAATCCCAAGGAGACAAATGCCTGAATCCTGAAAAGCCAACAACCCTTCCTCTCCACTCCGGTACTCCCGGGTCAGGACCGAGGGATGCGAGACCCAGAATCCCAAACACCTGCTACGAGCCCCGGCCTCCAGGCCCTGAGTCATTACGATGGCTCACCATGGCTGGAGCCTGAGAGAAGGCAGTCACCCTGTACTTGAGAGAAAGGGGTCACAGAACCCGAAACAGCCTCCAGACACTGGGGTCTCAGCTCAGAAAATCCCCGGAAAGTTCCGAGGGATTGGAGACACAGAATGGGAAGTGCCCCCCTCGCCCGGGCCTACACGCCCGGGACTACTCGCCATGGCTCACGAGGACTGAAGCCATTCCTGTACCTGAGAGAAGGGGTCACACAAACACAAACACCCTCCAGGCCCTGGGTTCCCTGCTCAGAAAATCCCGGGCAAATTCCGAGGGATCGGATATGCCAAATGGGTAGTGCTCCTGGTCGACCCGGGCCTCCACGCCCGGGGCTCTATCTTTCCATGGCGCATCAGGGCTGAAGCCTCTCCCTGTCAGTGACAGAAACGGGCCAGTGTTTCCCACACAGAGTCCAGACCTTGGGGTCTCAGCTAAGAAACTTACGGGGAAGGATGGAGAAGTGGGAGACAGAGAATTCCAAGCAGCCCTACCAGGGACTATACTACAAGCCTAAAATCCCAAGGAGACATATGCCTGAATCCTGAAAAGCCAACAACCCTTCCTCTCCACTCCGGTACTCCCGGGTCAGGACCGAGGGATGCGAGACCCAGAATCCCAAACACCTGCTACGAGCCCCGGCCTCCAGGCCCTGAGTCATTACGATGGCTCACCATGGCTGGAGCCTGAGAGAAGGCAGTCACCCTGTACCTGAGAGAAAGGGGTCACAGAACCCGAAACAGCCTCCAGACACTGGGGTCTCAGCTCAGAAACTCCCCGGAAAGTTCCGAGGGATTGGAGACACAGAATGGGAAGTGCCCCGCTCGCCCCGGGCCTCCACGCCCGGGGCTACTTGCCATGGCTCACGAGGACTGAAGCCATTCCTGTACCTGAGAGAAGGGGTCACACAAACACAAACACCCTCCAGGCCCTGGGTTCCCTGCTCAGAAAATCCCGGGCAAGTTCCGAGGGATCGGATATGCCAAATGGGTAGTGCTCCTGGTCGACCCGGGCCTCCACGCCCGGGGCTCTATCTTACCATGGCGCATCAGGGCTGAAGCCTCTCCCTGTCAGTGACAGAAACGGGCCAGTGTTTCCCACACAGAGTCCAGACCTTGGGGTCTCAGCTAAGAAACTTACGGGGAATAATGGAGAAGTGGGAGACACAGAATTCCAAGTAGCCCTACCTGGGACTATACTACAAGCCTAAAATCCCAAGGAGACATATGCCTGAATCCTGAAAAGCCAACAACCCATCCTCTCCACTCCGGTACTCCCGGGTCAGGACCGAGGGATGCGAAACCCAGAATCCCAAACACCTGCTACGAGCCCCGGCCTCCAGGCCCTGAGTCATTACGATGGCTCACCATGGCTGGAGCCTGAGAGAAGGCAGTCACCCTGTACCTGAGAGAAAGGGGTCACAGAACCCGAAACAGCCTCCAGACACTGGGGTCTCAGCTCAGAAACTCCCCGGAAAGTTCCGAGGGATTGGAGACACAGAATGGGAAGTGCCCTGCCCGCCCCGGGCCTCGAGGCCCCGGGCTGCCCGCCCCGGGCCTCCAGGCCCCGGGCTGCCCGCCCCGGGCCTCCACGCCCGGGGCGGCCCGCCCCGGGCCTCCACGCCCGGGGCGGCCCGCCCCGGGCCTCCACGCCCGGGGCGGCCCGCCCCGGGCCTCCACGCCCGGGGCTGCCCGCCCCGGGCCTCCACGCCCGGGGCTGCTCGCCCCGGGTCTCCACGCCCGGGGCTGCTCGCCCCGGGCCTCCACGCCCGGGGCTGCTCGCCCCGGGCCTCCACGCCCGGGGCTGCTCGCCCCGGGCCTCCACGCCCGGGGCTGCTCGCCCCGGGCCTCCACGCCCGGGGCTGCTCGCCCCGGGTCTCCACGCCCGGGGCTGCTCGCCATGGCTCACTATGACTGAAGCCGTTCCTGTACCTTAGAAAAGGGGTCACACAAACACCCTCCAGGCCCTGGGTTCCCTGCTCAGAAAATCCCGGGCAAGTTCCGAGGGATCGGATATGCCAAATGGGTAGTGCTCCTGGTCGACCCGGGCCTCCACGCCCAGGGCTCTATCTTTCCATGGCGCATCAGGGCTGAAGCCTCTCCCTGTCAGTGACAGAAACGGGCCAGTGTTTCCCACACAGAGTCCAGACCTTGGGGTCTCAGCTAAGAAACTTACGGGGAAGGATGGAGAAGTGGGAGACACAGAATTCCAAGCAGCCCTACCAGGGACTATACTACAAGCCTAAAATCCCAAGGAGACATATGCCTGAATCCTGAAAAGCCAACAACCCTTCCTCTCCACTCCGGTACTCCCGGGTCAGGACCGAGGGATGCGAGACCCAGAATTCCAAACACCTGCTACGAGCCCCGGCCTCCAGGCCCTGAGTCATTACGATGGCTCACCATGGCTGGAGCCTGAGAGAAGGCAGTCACCCTGTACCTGAGAGAAAGGTATCACAGAACCCGAAACAGCCTCCAGACACTGGGGTCTCAGCTCAGAAACTCCCCGGAAAGTTCCGAGGGATTGGAGACACAGAATGGGAAGTGCCCCGCTCGCCCCGGGCCTCCACGCCCGGGGCTACTCGCCATGGCTCACGAGGACTGAAGCCATTCCTGTACCTGAGAGAAGGGGTCACACAAACACAAACACCCTCCAGGCCCTGGGTTCCCTGCTCAGAAAATCCCGGGCAAGTTCCGAGGGATCGGATATGCCAAATGGGTAGTGCTCCTGGTCGACCCGGGCCTCCACGACCGGGGCTCTATCTTACCATGGCGCATCAGGGCTGAAGCCTCTCCCTGTCAGTGACAGAAACGGGCCAGTGTTTCCCACACAGAGTCCAGACCTTGGGGTCTCAGCTAAGAAACTTACGGGGAAGGATGGAGAAGTGGGAGACACAGAATTCCAAGCAGCCCTACCAGGGACTATACTACAAGCCTAAAAACCCAAGGAGACATATGCCTGAATCCTGAAAAGCCAACAACCCTTCCTCTCCACTCCGGTACTCCCGGGTCAGGACCGAGGGATGCGAGACCCAGAATCCCAAACACCTGCTACGAGCCCCGGCCTCCAGGCCCTGAGTCATTACGATGGCTCACCATGGCTGGAGCCTGAGAGAAGGCAGTCACCCTGTACCTGAGAGAAAGGGGTCACAGAACCCGAAACAGCCTCCAGACACTGGGGTCTCAGCTCAGAAACTCCCCGGAAAGTTCCGAGGGATTGGAGACACAGAATGGGAAGTGCCCCGCTCCTCCAGGCCCGGGGCTGCTCGCCGCGGGCCTCCAGGCCCGGGGTCTGCTCGCCGCGGGCCTCCAGGCCCGGGGCTGCTCGCCGCGGGCCTCCAGGCCCGGGGCTGCTCGCCGCGGGCCTCCAGGCCCGGGGCTGCTCGCCGCGGGCCTCCAGGCCCGGGGCTGCTCGCCCCGGGCCTCCACGCCCGGGGCTGCTCGCCCCGGGCCTCCACGCCCGGGGCTGCTCGCCCCGGGCCTCCACGCCCGGGGCTGCTCGCCCCGGGCCTCCAGGCCCGGGGCTGCTCGCCCCGGGCCTCCACGCCCGGGGTTGCTCGCCATGGCTCACTATGACTGAAGCCGTTCCTGTACCTTAGAAAAGGGGTCACACAAACACAAACACCCTCCAGGCCCTGGGTTCCCTGCTCAGAAAATCCCGGGCAAGTTCCGAGGGATCGGATATGCCAAAAGGGTAGTGCTCCTGGTCGACCCGGGCCTCCACGCCCGGGGCTCTATCTTTCCATGGCGCATCAGGGCTGAAGCCTCTCCCTGTCAGTGACAGAAACGGGCCAGTGTTTCCCACACAGAGTCCAGACCTTGGGGTCTCAGCTAAGAAACTTACGGGGAAGGATGGAGAAGTGGGAGACACAGAATTCCAAGCAGCCCTACCAGGGACTATACTACAAGCCTAAAATCCCAAGGAGACATATGCCTGAATCCTGAAAAGCCAACAACCCTTCCTCTCCACTCCGGTACTCCCGGGTCAGGACCGAGGGATGCGAGACCCAGAATTCCAAACACCTGCTACGAGCCCCGGCCTCCAGGCCCTGAGTCATTACGATGGCTCACCATGGCTGGAGCCTGAGAGAAGGCAGTCACCCTGTACCTGAGAGAAAGGTATCACAGAACCCGAAACAGCCTCCAGACACTGGGGTCTCAGGTCAGAAACTCCCCGGAAAGTTCCGAGGGATTGGAGACACAGAATGGGAAGTGCCCCGCTCGCCCCGGGCCTCCACGCCCGGGGCTACTCGCCATGGCTCACGAGGACTGAAGCCATTCCTGTACCTGAGAGAAGGGGTCACACAAACACAAACACCCTCCAGGCCCTGGGTTCCCTGCTCAGAAAATCCCGGGCAAGATCCGAGGGATCGGATATGCCAAATGGGTAGTGCTCCTGGTCGACCCGGGCCTCCACGCCCGGGACTCTATCTTACCATGGCGCATCAGGGCTGAAGCCTCTCCCTGTCAGTGACAGAAACGGGCCAGTGTTTCCCACACAGAGTCCAGACCTTGGGGTCTCAGCTAAGAAACTTACGGGGAATAATGGAGAAGTGGGAGACACAGAATTCCAAGTAGCCCTACCAGGGACTATACTACAAGCCTAAAATCCCAAGGAGACATATGCCTGAATCCTGAAAAGCCAACAACCCATCGCCTCCACTCCGGTACTCCCGGGTCAGGACCGAGGGATGCGAAACCCAGAATCCCAAACACCTGCTACGAGCCCCGGCCTCCAGGCCCTGATTCATTACGATGGCTCACCATGGCTGGAGCCTGAGAGAAGGCAGTCACACTGTACCTGAGAGAAAGGGGTCACAGAACCCGAAACAGCCTCCAGACACTGGGGTCTCAGCTCAGAAACTCCCCGGAAAGTTCCGAGGGATTGGAGACACAGAATGGGAAGTGACCCGCTCCTCCAGGCCCGGGGCTGCTCGCCGCGGGCCTCCAGGCCCGGGGCTGCTCGCCGCGGGCCTCCAGGCCCGGGGCTGCTCGCCGCGGGCCTCCAGGCCCGGGGCTGCTCGCCGCGGGCCTCCAGGCCCGGGGCTGCTCGCCGCGGGCCTCCAGGCCCGGGGCTGCTCGCCGCGGGCCTCCAGGCCCGGGGCTGCTCGCCGCGGGCCTCCAGGCCCGGGGCTGCTCGCCGCGGGCCTCCAGGCCCGGGGCTGCTCGCCGCGGGCCTCCAGGCCCGGGGCTGCTCGCCCCGGGCCTCCAGGCCCGGGGCTGCTCGCCCCGGGCCTCCACGCCCGGGGCTGCTCGCCCCGGGCCTCCAGGCCCGGGGCTGCTCGCCCCGGGCCTCCAGGCCCGGGGCTGCTCGCCCCGGGCCTCCACGCCCGGGGCTGCTCGCCCCGGGCCTCCAGGCCCGGGGCTGCTCGCCCCGGGCCTCCACGCCCGGGGCTGCTCGCCCCGGGCCTCTACGCCCGGGGCTGCTCGCCCCGGGCCTCCAGGCCCGGGGCTGCTCGCCCCGGGCCTCCACGCCCGGGGCTGCTCGCCCCGGGCCTCCACGCCCGGGGCTGCTCGCCATGGCTCACTATGACTGAAGCCGTTCCTGTACCTTAGAAAAGGGGTCACACAAACACAAACACCCTCCAGGCCCTGGGTGCCCCTGCTCAGAAAATCCCGGGCAAGTTCCGAGGGATCGGATATGCCAAATGGGTAGTGCTCCTGGTCGACCCGGGCCTCCACGCCCGGGGCTCTATCTTTCCATGGCGCATCAGGGCTGAAGCCTCTCCCTGTCAGTGACAGAAACGGGCCAGTGTTATCCACACAGAGTCCAGACCTTGGGGTCTCAGCTAAGAAACTTACGGGGAAGGATGGAGAAGTGGGAGACAGAGAATTCCAAGCAGCCCTACCAGGGACTATACTACAAGCCTAAAATCCCAAGGAGACATATGCCTGAATCCTGAAAAGCCAACAACCCTTCCTCTCCACTCCGGTACTCCCGGGTCAGGACCGAGGGATGCGAGACCCAGAATCCCAAACACCTGCTACGAGCCCCGGCCTCCAGGCCCAGAGTCATTACGATGGCTCACCATGGCTGGAGCCTGAGAGAAGGCAGTCACCCTGTACCTGAGAGAAAGGGGTCACAGAACCCGAAACAGCCTCCAGACACTGGGGTCTCAGCTCAGAAACTCCCCGGAAAGTTCCGAGGGATTGGAGACACAGAATGGGAAGTGCCCCGCTCGGCCCGGGCCTCCACGCCCGGGGCTACTCGCCATGGCTCACGAGGACTGAAGCCATTCCTGTACCTGAGAGAAGGGGTCACACAAACACAAACACCCTCCAGGCCCTGGGTTCCCTGCTCAGAAAATCCCGGGCAAGTTCCGAGGGATCGGATATGCCAAATGGGTAGTGCTCCTGGTCGACCCGGGCCTCCACGCCCGGGGCTCTATCTTACCATGGCGCATCAGGGCTGAAGCCTCTCCCTGTCAGTGACAGAAACGGGCCAGTGTTTCCCACACAGAGTCCAGACCTTGGGGTCTCAGCTAAGAAACTTACGGGGAATAATGGAGAAGTGGGAGACACAGAATTCCAAGTAGCCCTACCAGGGACTATACTACAAGCCTAAAATCCCAAGGAGACATATGCCTGAATCCTGAAAAGCCAACAACCCATCGTCTCCACTCCGGTACTCCCGGGTCAGGACCGAGGGATGCGAAACCCAGAATCCCAAACACCTGCTACGAGCCCCGGCCTCCAGGCCCTGAGTCATTACGATGGCTCACCATGGCTGGAGCCTGAGAGAAGGCAGTCACCCTGTACCTGAGAGAAAGGGGTCACAGAACCCGAAACAGCCTCCAGACACTGGGGTCTCAGCTCAGAAACTCCCCGGAAAGTTCCGAGGGATTGGAGACACAGAATGGGAAGTGCCCCGCGCCTCCAGGCCCGGGGCTGCTCGCCCCGCGCCTCCAGGCCCGGGGCTGCTCGCCCCGCGCCTCCAGGCCCGGGGCTGCTCGCCCCGGGCCTCCAGGCCCGGGGCTGCTCGCCCCGGGCCTCCAGGCCCGGGGCTGCTCGCCCCCGGCCTCCAGGCCCGGGGCTGCTCGGCCCGGGCCTCCACGCCCGGGGCTGCTCGCCCCGGGCCTCCACGCCCGGGGCTGCTCGCCCCGGGCCTCCACGCCCGGGGCTGCTCGCCCCGGGCCTCCACGCCCGGGGCTGCTCGCCATGGTTCACTATGACTGAAGCCGTTCCTGTACCTTAGAAAAGGGGTCACACAAACACAAACACCCTCCAGGCCCTGGGTTCCCTGCTCAGAAAATCCCGGGCAAGTTCCGAGGGATCGGATATGCCAAATGGGTAGTGCTCCTGGTCGACCCGGGCCTCCACGCCCGGGGCTCTATCTTTCCATGGCGTATCAGGGCTGAAGCCTCTCCCTGTCAGTGACAGAAACGGGCCAGTGTTTCCCACACAGAGTCCAGACCTTGGGGTCTCAGCTAAGAAACTTACGGGGAAGGATGGAGAAGTGGGAGACACAGAATTCCAAGCAGCCCTACCAAGGACTATACTACAAGCCTAAAATCCCAAGGAGACATATGCCTGAATCCTGAAAAGCCAACAACCCTTCCTCTCCACTCCGGTACTCCCGGGTCAGGACCGAGGGATGCGAGACCCAGAATTCCAAACACCTGCTACGAGCCCCGGCCTCCAGGCCCTGAGTCATTACGATGGCTCACCATGGCTGGAGCCTGAGAGAAGGCAGTCACCCTGTACCTGAGAGAAAGGTATCACAGAACACGAAACAGCCTCCAGACACTGGGGTCTCACCTCAGAAACTCCCCGGAAAGTTCCGAGGGATTGGAGACACAGAATGGGAAGTGCCCCGCTCGCCCCGGTCCTCCACGCCCGGGGCTACTCGCCATGGCTCACGAGGACTGAAGCCATTCCTGTACCTGAGAGAAGGGGTCACACAAACACAAACACCCTCCAGGCCCTGGGTTCCCTGCTCAGAAAATCCCGGGCAAGTTCCGAGGGATCGGATACGCCAAATGGGTAGTGCTCCTGGTCGACCCGGGCCTCCACGCCCGGGGCTCTATCTTTCCATGGCGCATCAGGGCTGAAGCCTCTCCCTGTCAGTGACAGAAACGGGCCAGTGTTTCCCACACAGAGTCCAGACCTTGGGGTCTCAGCTAAGAAACTTACGGGGAAGGATGGAGAAGTGGGAGACACAGAATTCCAAGTAGCCCTACCAGGGACTATACTACAAGCCTAAAATCCCAAGGAGACATATGCCTGAATCCTGAAAAGCCAACAACCCTTCCTCTCCACTCCGGTACTCCCGGGTCAGGACCGAGGGATGCGAGACCCAGAATCCCAAACACCTGCTACGAGCCCCGGCCTCCAGGCCCTGAGTCATTACGATGGCTCACCATGGCTGGAGCCTGAGAGAAGGCAGTCACCCTGTACCTGAGAGAAAGGGGTCACAGAACCCGAAACAGCCTCCAGACACTGGGGTCTCAGCTCAGAAACTCCCCGGAAAGTTCCGAGGGATTGGAGACACAGAATGGGAAGTGCCCCGCTCGGCCCGGGCCTCCACGCCCGGGGCTACTCGCCATGGCTCACGAGGACTGAAGCCATTCCTGTACCTGAGAGAAGGGGTCACACAAACACAAACACCCTCCAGGCCCTGGGTTCCCTGCTCAGAAAATCCCGGGCAAGTTCCGAGGGATCGGATATGCCAAATGGGTAGTGCTCCTGGTCGACCCGGGCCTCCACGCCCGGGGCTCTATCTTACCATGGCGCATCAGGGCTGAAGCCTCTCCCTGTCAGTGACAGAAACGGGCCAGTGTTTCCCACACAGAGTCCAGACCTTGGGGTCTCAGCTAAGAAACTTACGGGGAATTATGGAGAAGTGGGAGACACAGAATTCCAAGTAGCCCTAACAGGGACTATACTACAAGCCTAAAATCCCAAGGAGACATATGCCTGAATCCTGAAAAGCCAACAACCCTTCCTCTCAACTCCGGTACTCCCTGGTCAGGACCGAGGGATGCGAGACCCAGAATCCCAAACACCTGCTACGAGCCCCGGCCTCCAGGCCCTGAGTCATTACGATGGCTCACCATGGCTGGAGCCTGAGAGAAGGCAGTCACCCTGTACCTGAGAGAAAGGGGTCACAGAACCCGAAACAGCCTCCAGACACTGGGGTCTCAGCTCAGAAACTCCCCGGAAAGTTCCGAGGGATTGGAGACACAGAATGGGAAGTGCCCCGCTCGGCCCGGGCCTCCACGCCCGGGGCTACTCGCCATGGCTCACGAGGACTGAAGCCATTCCTGTACCTGAGAGAAGGGGTCACACAAACACAAACACCCTCCAGGCCCTGGGTTCCCTGCTCAGAAAATCCCGGGCAAGTTCCGAGGGATCGGATATGCCAAATGGGTAGTGCTCCTGGTCGACCCGGGCCTCCACGCCCGGGGCTCTATCTTACCATGGCGCATCAGGGCTGAAGCCTCTCCCTGTCAGTGACAGAAACGGGCCAATGTTTCCCACACAGAGTCCAGACCTTGGGGTCTCAGCTAAGAAACTTACGGGGAATAATGGAGAAGTGGGAGACACAGAATTCCAAGTAGCCCTACCAGGGACTATACTACAAGCCTAAAATCCCAAGGAGACATATGCCTGAATCCTGAAAAGCCAACAACCCATCGTCTCCACTCCGGTACTCCCGGGTCAGGACCGATGGATGCGAAACCCAGAATCCCAAACACCTGCTACGAGCCCCGGCCTCCAGGCCCTGAGTCATTACGATGGCTCACCATGGCTGGAGCCTGAGAGAAGGCAGTCACCCTGTACCTGAGAGAAAGGGGTCACAGAACCCGAAACAGCCTCCAGACACTGGGGTCTCAGCTCAGAAACTCCCCGGAAAGTTCCGAGGGATTGGAGACACAGAATGGGAAGTGCCCCGCGCCTCCAGGCCCGGGGCTGCTCGCCCCGCGCCTCCAGGCCCGGGGCTGCTCGCCCCGGGCCTCCACGCCCGGGGCTGCTCGCCCCGGGCCTCCACGCCCGGGGCTGCTCGCCCCGGGCCTCCACGCCCGGGGCTGCTCGCCCCGGGCCTCCACGCCCGGGGCTGCTCGCCCCGGGCCTCCACGCCCGGGGCTGCTCGCCCCGGGCCTCCACGCCCGGGGCTGCTCGCCCCGGGCCTCCACGCCCGGGGCTGCTCGCCCCGGGCCTCCACGCCCGGGGCTGCTCGCCCCGGGCCTCCACGCCCGGGGCTGCTCGCCCCGGGCCTCCACGCCCGGGGCTGCTCGCCATGGCTCACTATGACTGAAGCCGTTCCTGTACCTTAGAAAAGGGGTCACACAAACACAAACACCCTCCAGGCCCTGGGTTCCCTGCTCAGAAAATCCCGGGCAAGTTCCGAGGGATCGGATATGCCAAATGGGTAGTGCTCCTGGTCGACCCGGGCCTCCACGCCCGGGGCTCTATCTTTCCATGGCGCATTAGGGCTGAAGCCTCTCCCTGTCAGTGACAGAAACGGGCCAGTGTTTCCCACAGAGAGTCCAGACCTTGGGGTCTCAGCTAAGAAACTTACTGGGAAGGATGGAGAAGTGGGAGACACAGAATTCCAAGCAGCCCTACCAGGGACTATACTACAAGCCTAAAATCCCAAGGAGACATATGCCTGAATCCTGAAAAGCCAACAACCCTTCCTCTCCACTCCGGTACTCCCGGGTCAGGACCGAGGGATGCGAGACCCAGAATTCCAAACACCTGCTACGAGCCCCGGCCTCCAGGCCCTGAGTCATTACGATGGCTCACCATGGCTGGAGCCTGAGAGAAGGCAGTCACCCTGTACCTGAGAGAAAGGTATCACAGAACCCGAAACAGCCTCCAGACACTGGGGTCTCAGCTCAGAAACTCCCCGGAAAGTTCCGAGGGATTGGAGACACAGAATGGGAAGTGCCCCGCTCGCCCCGGGCCTCCACGCCCGGGGCTACTCGCCATGGCTCACGAGGACTGAAGCCATTCCTGTACCTGAGAGAAGGGGTCACACAAACACAAACACCCTCCAGGCCCTGGGTTCCCTGCTCAGAAAATCCCGGGCAAGTTCCGAGGGATCGGATATGCCAAATGGGTAGTGCTCCTGGTCGACCCGGGCCTCCACGCCCGGGGCTCTATCTTTCCATGGCGCATCAGGGCTGAAGCCTCTCCCTGTCAGTGACAGAAACGGGCCAGTGTTTCCCACACAGAGTCCAGACCTTGGGGTCTCAGCTAATAAACTTACGGGGAAGGATGGAGAAGTGGGAGACACAGAATTCCAAGCAGCCCTACCAGGGACTATACTACAAGCCTAAAATCCCAAGGAGACATATGCCTGAATCCTGAAAAGCCAACAACCCTTCCTCTCCACTCCGGTACTCCCGGGTCAGGACCGAGGGATGCGAGACCCAGAATCCCAAACACCTGCTACGAGCCCCGGCCTCCAGGCCCAGAGTCATTACGATGGCTCACCATGGTTGGAGCCTGAGAGAAGGCAGTCACCCTGTACCTGAGAGAAAGAAGTCACAGAACCCGAAACAGCCTCCAGACACTGGGGTCCCAGCTCAGAAACTCCCCGGAAAGTTCCGAGGAATTGGAGACACAGAATGGGAAGTGCCCTGCTCGCCCCGGGCCTCCAGGCCCGGGGCTGCTCGCCCCGGGCCTCCAGGCCCGGGGCTGCTCGCCCCGGGCCTCCAGGCCCGGGGCTGCTCGCCCCGGGCCTCCAGGCCCGGGGCTGCTCGCCCCGGGCCTCCAGGCCCGGGGCTGCTCGCCCCGGGCCTCCAGGCCCGGGGCTGCTCGCCCCGGGCCTCCAGGCCCGGGGCTGCTCGCCCCGGGCCTCCACGCCCGGGGCTGCTCGCCCCGGGCCTCCACGCCCGGGGCTGCTCGCCCCGGGCCTCCACGCCCGGGGCTGCTCGCCCCGGGCCTCCACGACCGGGGCTGCTCGCCCCGGGCCTCCACGCCCGGGGCTGCTCGCCCCGGGCCTCCACGCCCGGGGCTGCTCGCCATGTTTCACTATGACTGAAGCCGTTCCTGTACCTTAGAAAAGGGGTCACACAAACACAAACACCCTCCAGGCCCTGGGTTCCCTGCTCAGAAAATCCCGGGCAAGTTCCGAGGGATCGGATATGCCAAATGGGTAGTGCTCCTGGTCGACCCGGGCCTCCACGCCCGGGGCTCTATCTTTCCATGGCGCATCAGGGCTGAAGCCTCTCCCTGTCAGTGACAGAAACGGGCCAGTGTTTCCCACACAGAGTCCAGACCTTGGGGTCTCAGCTAAGAAACTTACGGGGAAGGATGGAGAAGTGGGAGACACAGAATTCCAAGCAGCCCTACCAGGGACTATACTACAAGCCTAAAATCCCAAGGAGACATATGCCTGAATCCTGAAAAGCCAACAACCCTTCCTCTCCACTCCGGTACTCCCGGGTCACGACCGAGGGATGCGAGACCCAGAATTCCAAACACCTGCTACGAGCCCCGGCCTCCAGGCCCTGAGTCATTACGATGGCTCACCATGGCTGGAGCCTGAGAGAAGGCAGTCACCCTGTACCTGAGAGAAAGGTATCACAGAACCCGAAACAGCCTCCAGACACTGGGGTCTCAGCTCAGAAACTCCCCGGAAAGTTCCGAGGGATTGGAGACACAGAATGGGAAGTGCCCCGCTCGCCCCGGTCCTCCACGCCCGGGGCTGCTCGCCATGGCTCACTATGACTGAAGCCGTTCCTGTACCTTAGAAAAGGGGTCACACAAACACAAACTCCCTCCAGGCCCTCGGTTCCCTGCTCAGAAAATCCCGGGCAAGTTCCGAGGGATCGGATATGCCAAATGGGTAGTGCTCCTGGTCGACCCGGGCCTCCACGCCCGGGGCTCTATCTTTCCATGGCGCATCAGGGCTGAAGCCTCTCCCTGTCAGTGACAGAAACGGGCCAGTGTTTCCCACACAGAGTCCAGACCTTGGGGTCTCAGCTAAGAAACTTACGGGGAAGGATGGAGAAGTGGGAGACACAGAATTCCAAGCAGCCCTACCAGGGACTATACTACAAGCCTAAAATCCCAAGGAGACATATGCCTGAATCCTGAAAAGCCAACAACCCTTCCTCTCCACTCCGGTACTCCCGGGTCAGGACCGAGGGATGCGAGACCCAGAATCCCAAACACCTGCTACGAGCCCCGGCCTCCAGGCCCTGAGTCATTACGATGGCTCACCATGGCTGGAGCCTGAGAGAAGGCAGTCACCCTGTACCTGAGAGAAAGGGGTCACAGAACCCGAAACAGCCTCCAGACACTGGGGTCTCAGCTCAGAAACTCCCCGGAAAGTTCCGAGGGATTGGAGACACAGAATGGGAAGTGCCCCGCTCGCCCCGGGCCTCCACGCCCGGGGCTACTTGCCATGGCTCACGAGGACTGAAGCCATTCCTGTACCTGAGAGAAGGGGTCACACAAACACAAACACCCTCCAGGCCCTGGGTTCCCTGCTCAGAAAATCCCGGGCAAGTTCCGAGGGATCGGATATGCCAAATGGGTAGTGCTCCTGGTCGACCCGGGCCTCCACGCCCGGGGCTCTATCTTACCATGGCGCATCAGGGCTGAAGCCTCTCCCTGTCAGTGACAGAAACGGGCCAGTGTTTCCCACACAGAGTCCAGACCTTGGGGTCTCAGCTAAGAAACTTACGGGGAATAATGGAGAAGTGGGAGACACAGAATTCCAAGTAGCCCTACCTGGGACTATACTACAAGCCTAAAATCCCAAGGAGACATATGCCTGAATCCTGAAAAGCCAACAACCCATCCTCTCCACTCCGGTACTCCCGGGTCAGGACCGAGGGATGCGAAACCCAGAATCCCAAACACCTGCTACGAGCCCCGGCCTCCAGGCCCTGAGTCATTACGATGGCTCACCATGGCTGGAGCCTGAGAGAAGGCAGTCACCCTGTACCTGAGAGAAAGGGGTCACAGAACCCGAAACAGCCTCCAGACACTGGGGTCTCAGCTCAGAAACTCCCCGGAAAGTTCCGAGGGATTGGAGACACAGAATGGGAATTGCCCTGCCCGCCCCGGGCCTCGAGGCCCCGGGCTGCCCGCCCCGGGCCTCCAGGCCCCGGGCTGCCCGCCCCGGGCCTCCACGCCCGGGGCGGCCCGCCCCGGGCCTCCACGCCCGGGGCGGCCCGCCCCGGGCCTCCACGCCCGGGGCGGCCCGCCCCGGGCCTCCACGCCCGGGGCGGCCCGCCCCGGGCCTCCACGCCCGGGGCTGCTCGCCCCGGGTCTCCACGCCCGGGGCTGCTCGCCCCGGGCCTCCACGCCCGGGGCTGCTCGCCCCGGGCCTCCACGCCCGGGGCTGCTCGCCCCGGGCCTCCACGCCCGGGGCTGCTCGCCCCGGGCCTCCACGCCCGGGGCTGCTCGCCCCGGGTCTCCACGCCCGGGGCTGCTCGCCATGGCTCACTATGACTGAAGCCGTTCCTGTACCTTAGAAAAGGGGTCACACAAACACCCTCCAGGCCCTGGGTTCCCTGCTCAGAAAATCCCGGGCAAGTTCCGAGGGATCGGATATGCCAAATGGGTAGTGCTCCTGGTCGACCCGGGCCTCCACGCCCAGGGCTCTATCTTTCCATGGCGCATCAGGGCTGAAGCCTCTCCCTGTCAGTGACAGAAACGGGCCAGTGTTTCCCACACAGAGTCCAGACCTTGGGGTCTCAGCTAAGAAACTTACGGGGAAGGATGGAGAAGTGGGAGACACAGAATTCCAAGCAGCCCTACCAGGGACTATACTACAAGCCTAAAATCCCAAGGAGACATATGCCTGAATCCTGAAAAGCCAACAACCCTTCCTCTCCACTCCGGTACTCCCGGGTCAGGACCGAGGGATGCGAGACCCAGAATTCCAAACACCTGCTACGAGCCCCGGCCTCCAGGCCCTGAGTCATTACGATGGCTCACCATGGCTGGAGCCTGAGAGAAGGCAGTCACCCTGTACCTGAGAGAAAGGTATCACAGAACCCGAAACAGCCTCCAGACACTGGGGTCTCAGCTCAGAAACTCCCCGGAAAGTTCCGAGGGATTGGAGACACAGAATGGGAAGTGCCCCGCTCGCCCCGGGCCTCCACGCCCGGGGCTACTCGCCATGGCTCACGAGGACTGAAGCCATTCCTGTACCTGAGAGAAGGGGTCACACAAACACAAACACCCTCCAGGCCCTGGGTTCCCTGCTCAGAAAATCCCGGGCAAGTTCCGAGGGATCGGATATGCCAAATGGGTAGTGCTCCTGGTCGACCCGGGCCTCCACGACCGGGGCTCTATCTTACCATGGCGCATCAGGGCTGAAGCCTCTCCCTGTCAGTGACAGAAACGGGCCAGTGTTTCCCACACAGAGTCCAGACCTTGGGGTCTCAGCTAAGAAACTTACGGGGAAGGATGGAGAAGTGGGAGACACAGAATTCCAAGCAGCCCTACCAGGGACTATACTACAAGCCTAAAAACCCAAGGAGACATATGCCTGAATCCTGAAAAGCCAACAACCCTTCCTCTCCACTCCGGTACTCCCGGGTCAGGACCGAGGGATGCGAGACCCAGAATCCCAAACACCTGCTACGAGCCCCGGCCTCCAGGCCCTGAGTCATTACGATGGCTCACCATGGCTGGAGCCTGAGAGAAGGCAGTCACCCTGTACCTGAGAGAAAGGGGTCACAGAACCCGAAACAGCCTCCAGACACTGGGGTCTCAGCTCAGAAACTCCCCGGAAAGTTCCGAGGGATTGGAGACACAGAATGGGAAGTGCCCCGCTCCTCCAGGCCCGGGGCTGCTCGCCGCGGGCCTCCAGGCCTGGGTCTGCTCGCCGCGGGCCTCCAGGCCCGGGGCTGCTCGCCGCGGGCCTCCAGGCCCGGGGCTGCTCGCCGCGGGCCTCCAGGCCCGGGGCTGCTCGCCGCGGGCCTCCAGGCCCGGGGCTGCTCGCCCCGGGCCTCCACGCCCGGGGCTGCTCGCCCCGGGCCTCCACGCCCGGGGCTGCTCGCCCCGGGCCTCCACGCCCGGGGCTGCTCGCCCCGGGCCTCCAGGCCCGGGGCTGCTCGCCCCGGGCCTCCACGCCCGGGGTTGCTCGCCATGGCTCACTATGACTGAAGCCGTTCCTGTACCTTAGAAAAGGGGTCACACAAACACAAACACCCTCCAGGCCCTGGGTTCCCTGCTCAGAAAATCCCGGGCAAGTTCCGAGGGATCGGATATGCCAAAAGGGTAGTGCTCCTGGTCGACCCGGGCCTCCACGCCCGGGGCTCTATCTTTCCATGGCGCATCAGGGCTGAAGCCTCTCCCTGTCAGTGACAGAAACGGGCCAGTGTTTCCCACACAGAGTCCAGACCTTGGGGTCTCAGCTAAGAAACTTACGGGGAAGGATGGAGAAGTGGGAGACACAGAATTCCAAGCAGCCCTACCAGGGACTATACTACAAGCCTAAAATCCCAAGGAGACATATGCCTGAATCCTGAAAAGCCAACAACCCTTCCTCTCCACTCCGGTACTCCCGGGTCAGGACCGAGGGATGCGAGACCCAGAATTCCAAACACCTGCTACGAGCCCCGGCCTCCAGGCCCTGAGTCATTACGATGGCTCACCATGGCTGGAGCCTGAGAGAAGGCAGTCACCCTGTACCTGAGAGAAAGGTATCACAGAACCCGAAACAGCCTCCAGACACTGGGGTCTCAGGTCAGAAACTCCCCGGAAAGTTCCGAGGGATTGGAGACACAGAATGGGAAGTGCCCCGCTCGCCCCGGGCCTCCACGCCCGGGGCTACTCGCCATGGCTCACGAGGACTGAAGCCATTCCTGTACCTGAGAGAAGGGGTCACACAAACACAAACACCCTCCAGGCCCTGGGTTCCCTGCTCAGAAAATCCCGGGCAAGATCCGAGGGATCGGATATGCCAAATGGGTAGTGCTCCTGGTCGACCCGGGCCTCCACGCCCGGGACTCTATCTTACCATGGCGCATCAGGGCTGAAGCCTCTCCCTGTCAGTGACAGAAACGGGCCAGTGTTTCCCACACAGAGTCCAGACCTTGGGGTCTCAGCTAAGAAACTTACGGGGAATAATGGAGAAGTGGGAGACACAGAATTCCAAGTAGCCCTACCAGGGACTATACTACAAGCCTAAAATCCCAAGGAGACATATGCCTGAATCCTGAAAAGCCAACAACCCATCGCCTCCACTCCGGTACTCCCGGGTCAGGACCGAGGGATGCGAAACCCAGAATCCCAAACACCTGCTACGAGCCCCGGCCTCCAGGCCCTGATTCATTACGATGGCTCACCATGGCTGGAGCCTGAGAGAAGGCAGTCACACTGTACCTGAGAGAAAGGGGTCACAGAACCCGAAACAGCCTCCAGACACTGGGGTCTCAGCTCAGAAACTCCCCGGAAAGTTCCGAGGGATTGGAGACACAGAATGGGAAGTGACCCGCTCCTCCAGGCCCGGGGCTGCTCGCCGCGGGCCTCCAGGCCCGGGGCTGCTCGCCGCGGGCCTCCAGGCCCGGGGCTGCTCGCCGCGGGCCTCCAGGCCCGGGGCTGCTCGCCGCGGGCCTCCAGGCCCGGGGCTGCTCGCCGCGGGCCTCCAGGCCCGGGGCTGCTCGCCGCGGGCCTCCAGGCCCGGGGCTGCTCGCCGCGGGCCTCCAGGCCCGGGGCTGCTCGCCGCGGGCCTCCAGGCCCGGGGCTGCTCGCCGCGGGCCTCCAGGCCCGGGGCTGCTCGCCGCGGGCCTCCAGGCCCGGGGCTGCTCGCCCCGGGCCTCCAGGCCCGGGGCTGCTCGCCCCGGGCCTCCACGCCCGGGGCTGCTCGCCCCGGGCCTCCAGGCCCGGGGCTGCTCGCCCCGGGCCTCCAGGCCCGGGGCTGCTCGCCCCGGGCCTCCACGCCCGGGGCTGCTCGCCCCGGGCCTCCAGGCCCGGGGCTGCTCGCCCCGGGCCTCCACGCCCGGGGCTGCTCGCCCCGGGCCTCTACGCCCGGGGCTGCTCGCCCCGGGCCTCCAGGCCCGGGGCTGCTCGCCCCGGGCCTCCACGCCCGGGGCTGCTCGCCCCGGGCCTCCACGCCCGGGGCTGCTCGCCATGGCTCACTATGACTGAAGCCGTTCCTGTACCTTAGAAAAGGGGTCACACAAACACAAACACCCTCCAGGCCCTGGGTTCCCTGCTCAGAAAATCCCGGGCAAGTTCCGAGGGATCGGATATGCCAAATGGGTAGTGCTCCTGGTCGACCCGGGCCTCCACGCCCGGGGCTCTATCTTTCCATGGCGCATCAGGGCTGAAGCCTCTCCCTGTCAGTGACAGAAACGGGCCAGTGTTATCCACACAGAGTCCAGACCTTGGGGTCTCAGCTAAGAAACTTACGGGGAAGGATGGAGAAGTGGGAGACAGAGAATTCCAAGCAGCCCTACCAGGGACTATACTACAAGCCTAAAATCCCAAGGAGACATATGCCTGAATCCTGAAAAGCCAACAACCCTTCCTCTCCACTCCGGTACTCCCGGGTCAGGACCGAGGGATGCGAGACCCAGAATCCCAAACACCTGCTACGAGCCCCGGCCTCCAGGCCCAGAGTCATTACGATGGCTCACCATGGCTGGAGCCTGAGAGAAGGCAGTCACCCTGTACCTGAGAGAAAGGGGTCACAGAACCCGAAACAGCCTCCAGACACTGGGGTCTCAGCTCAGAAACTCCCCGGAAAGTTCCGAGGGATTGGAGACACAGAATGGGAAGTGCCCCGCTCGGCCCGGGCCTCCACGCCCGGGGCTACTCGCCATGGCTCACGAGGACTGAAGCCATTCCTGTACCTGAGAGAAGGGGTCACACAAACACAAACACCCTCCAGGCCCTGGGTTCCCTGCTCAGAAAATCCCGGGCAAGTTCCGAGGGATCGGATATGCCAAATGGGTAGTGCTCCTGGTCGACCCGGGCCTCCACGCCCGGGGCTCTATCTTACCATGGCGCATCAGGGCTGAAGCCTCTCCCTGTCAGTGACAGAAACGGGCCAGTGTTTCCCACACAGAGTCCAGACCTTGGGGTCTCAGCTAAGAAACTTACGGGGAATAATGGAGAAGTGGGAGACACAGAATTCCAAGTAGCCCTACCAGGGACTATACTACAAGCCTAAAATCCCAAGGAGACATATGCCTGAATCCTGAAAAGCCAACAACCCATCGTCTCCACTCCGGTACTCCCGGGTCAGGACCGAGGGATGCGAAACCCAGAATCCCAAACACCTGCTACGAGCCCCGGCCTCCAGGCCCTGAGTCATTACGATGGCTCACCATGGCTGGAGCCTGAGAGAAGGCAGTCACCCTGTACCTGAGAGAAAGGGGTCACAGAACCCGAAACAGCCTCCAGACACTGGGGTCTCAGCTCAGAAACTCCCCGGAAAGTTCCGAGGGATTGGAGACACAGAATGGGAAGTGCCCCGCGCCTCCAGGCCCGGGGCTGCTCGCCCCGCGCCTCCAGGCCCGGGGCTGCTCGCCCCGCGCCTCCAGGCCCGGGGCTGCTCGCCCCGGGCCTCCAGGCCCGGGGCTGCTCGCCCCGGGCCTCCAGGCCCGGGGCTGCTCGCCCCCGGCCTCCAGGCCCGGGGCTGCTCGGCCCGGGCCTCCACGCCCGGGGCTGCTCGCCCCGGGCCTCCACGCCCGGGGCTGCTCGCCCCGGGCCTCCACGCCCGGGGCTGCTCGCCCCGGGCCTCCACGCCCGGGGCTGCTCGCCATGGTTCACTATGACTGAAGCCGTTCCTGTACCTTAGAAAAGGGGTCACACAAACACAAACACCCTCCAGGCCCTGGGTTCCCTGCTCAGAAAATCCCGGGCAAGTTCCGAGGGATCGGATATGCCAAATGGGTAGTGCTCCTGGTCGACCCGGGCCTCCACGCCCGGGGCTCTATCTTTCCATGGCGTATCAGGGCTGAAGCCTCTCCCTGTCAGTGACAGAAACGGGCCAGTGTTTCCCACACAGAGTCCAGACCTTGGGGTCTCAGCTAAGAAACTTACGGGGAAGGATGGAGAAGTGGGAGACACAGAATTCCAAGCAGCCCTACCAAGGACTATACTACAAGCCTAAAATCCCAAGGAGACATATGCCTGAATCCTGAAAAGCCAACAACCCTTCCTCTCCACTCCGGTACTCCCGGGTCAGGACCGAGGGATGCGAGACCCAGAATTCCAAACACCTGCTACGAGCCCCGGCCTCCAGGCCCTGAGTCATTACGATGGCTCACCATGGCTGGAGCCTGAGAGAAGGCAGTCACCCTGTACCTGAGAGAAAGGTATCACAGAACACGAAACAGCCTCCAGACACTGGGGTCTCACCTCAGAAACTCCCCGGAAAGTTCCGAGGGATTGGAGACACAGAATGGGAAGTGCCCCGCTCGCCCCGGTCCTCCACGCCCGGGGCTACTCGCCATGGCTCACGAGGACTGAAGCCATTCCTGTACCTGAGAGAAGGGGTCACACAAACACAAACACCCTCCAGGCCCTGGGTTCCCTGCTCAGAAAATCCCGGGCAAGTTCCGAGGGATCGGATACGCCAAATGGGTAGTGCTCCTGGTCGACCCGGGCCTCCACGCCCGGGGCTCTATCTTTCCATGGCGCATCAGGGCTGAAGCCTCTCCCTGTCAGTGACAGAAACGGGCCAGTGTTTCCCACACAGAGTCCAGACCTTGGGGTCTCAGCTAAGAAACTTACGGGGAAGGATGGAGAAGTGGGAGACACAGAATTCCAAGTAGCCCTACCAGGGACTATACTACAAGCCTAAAATCCCAAGGAGACATATGCCTGAATCCTGAAAAGCCAACAACCCTTCCTCTCCACTCCGGTACTCCCGGGTCAGGACCGAGGGATGCGAGACCCAGAATCCCAAACACCTGCTACGAGCCCCGGCCTCCAGGCCCTGAGTCATTACGATGGCTCACCATGGCTGGAGCCTGAGAGAAGGCAGTCACCCTGTACCTGAGAGAAAGGGGTCACAGAACCCGAAACAGCCTCCAGACACTGGGGTCTCAGCTCAGAAACTCCCCGGAAAGTTCCGAGGGATTGGAGACACAGAATGGGAAGTGCCCCGCTCGGCCCGGGCCTCCACGCCCGGGGCTACTCGCCATGGCTCACGAGGACTGAAGCCATTCCTGTACCTGAGAGAAGGGGTCACACAAACACAAACACCCTCCAGGCCCTGGGTTCCCTGCTCAGAAAATCCCGGGCAAGTTCCGAGGGATCGGATATGCCAAATGGGTAGTGCTCCTGGTCGACCCGGGCCTCCACGCCCGGGGCTCTATCTTACCATGGCGCATCAGGGCTGAAGCCTCTCCCTGTCAGTGACAGAAACGGGCCAGTGTTTCCCACACAGAGTCCAGACCTTGGGGTCTCAGCTAAGAAACTTACGGGGAATTATGGAGAAGTGGGAGACACAGAATTCCAAGTAGCCCTAACAGGGACTATACTACAAGCCTAAAATCCCAAGGAGACATATGCCTGAATCCTGAAAAGCCAACAACCCTTCCTCTCAACTCCGGTACTCCCTGGTCAGGACCGAGGGATGCGAGACCCAGAATCCCAAACACCTGCTACGAGCCCCGGCCTCCAGGCCCTGAGTCATTACGATGGCTCACCATGGCTGGAGCCTGAGAGAAGGCAGTCACCCTGTACCTGAGAGAAAGGGGTCACAGAACCCGAAACAGCCTCCAGACACTGGGGTCTCAGCTCAGAAACTCCCCGGAAAGTTCCGAGGGATTGGAGACACAGAATGGGAAGTGCCCCGCTCGGCCCGGGCCTCCACGCCCGGGGCTACTCGCCATGGCTCACGAGGACTGAAGCCATTCCTGTACCTGAGAGAAGGGGTCACACAAACACAAACACCCTCCAGGCCCTGGGTTCCCTGCTCAGAAAATCCCGGGCAAGTTCCGAGGGATCGGATATGCCAAATGGGTAGTGCTCCTGGTCGACCCGGGCCTCCACGCCCGGGGCTCTATCTTACCATGGCGCATCAGGGCTGAAGCCTCTCCCTGTCAGTGACAGAAACGGGCCAATGTTTCCCACACAGAGTCCAGACCTTGGGGTCTCAGCTAAGAAACTTACGGGGAATAATGGAGAAGTGGGAGACACAGAATTCCAAGTAGCCCTACCAGGGACTATACTACAAGCCTAAAATCCCAAGGAGACATATGCCTGAATCCTGAAAAGCCAACAACCCATCGTCTCCACTCCGGTACTCCCGGGTCAGGACCGATGGATGCGAAACCCAGAATCCCAAACACCTGCTACGAGCCCCGGCCTCCAGGCCCTGAGTCATTACGATGGCTCACCATGGCTGGAGCCTGAGAGAAGGCAGTCACCCTGTACCTGAGAGAAAGGGGTCACAGAACCCGAAACAGCCTCCAGACACTGGGGTCTCAGCTCAGAAACTCCCCGGAAAGTTCCGAGGGATTGGAGACACAGAATGGGAAGTGCCCCGCGCCTCCAGGCCCGGGGCTGCTCGCCCCGCGCCTCCAGGCCCGGGGCTGCTCGCCCCGCGCCTCCAGGCCCGGGGCTGCTCGCCCCGGGCCTCCAGGCCCGGGGCTGCTCGCCCCGGGCCTCCACGCCCGGGGCTGCTCGCCCCGGGCCTCCACGCCCGGGGCTGCTCGCCCCGGGCCTCCACGCCCGGGGCTGCTCGCCCCGGGCCTCCACGCCCGGGGCTGCTCGCCCCGGGCCTCCACGCCCGGGGCTGCTCGCCCCGGGCCTCCACGCCCGGGGCTGCTCGCCCCGGGCCTCCACGCCCGGGGCTGCTCGCCCCGGGCCTCCACGCCCGGGGCTGCTCGCCCCGGGCCTCCACGCCCGGGGCTGCTCGCCCCGGGCCTCCACGCCCGGGGCTGCTCGCCATGGCTCACTATGACTGAAGCCGTTCCTGTACCTTAGAAAAGGGGTCACACAAACACAAACACCCTCCAGGCCCTGGGTTCCCTGCTCAGAAAATCCCGGGCAAGTTCCGAGGGATCGGATATGCCAAATGGGTAGTGCTCCTGGTCGACCCGGGCCTCCACGCCCGGGGCTCTATCTTTCCATGGCGCATTAGGGCTGAAGCCTCTCCCTGTCAGTGACAGAAACGGGCCAGTGTTTCCCACAGAGAGTCCAGACCTTGGGGTCTCAGCTAAGAAACTTACTGGGAAGGATGGAGAAGTGGGAGACACAGAATTCCAAGCAGCCCTACCAGGGACTATACTACAAGCCTAAAATCCCAAGGAGACATATGCCTGAATCCTGAAAAGCCAACAACCCTTCCTCTCCACTCCGGTACTCCCGGGTCAGGACCGAGGGATGCGAGACCCAGAATTCCAAACACCTGCTACGAGCCCCGGCCTCCAGGCCCTGAGTCATTACGATGGCTCACCATGGCTGGAGCCTGAGAGAAGGCAGTCACCCTGTACCTGAGAGAAAGGTATCACAGAACCCGAAACAGCCTCCAGACACTGGGGTCTCAGCTCAGAAACTCCCCGGAAAGTTCCGAGGGATTGGAGACACAGAATGGGAAGTGCCCCGCTCGCCCCGGGCCTCCACGCCCGGGGCTACTCGCCATGGCTCACGAGGACTGAAGCCATTCCTGTACCTGAGAGAAGGGGTCACACAAACACAAACACCCTCCAGGCCCTGGGTTCCCTGCTCAGAAAATCCCGGGCAAGTTCCGAGGGATCGGATATGCCAAATGGGTAGTGCTCCTGGTCGACCCGGGCCTCCACGCCCGGGGCTCTATCTTTCCATGGCGCATCAGGGCTGAAGCCTCTCCCTGTCAGTGACAGAAACGGGCCAGTGTTTCCCACACAGAGTCCAGACCTTGGGGTCTCAGCTAATAAACTTACGGGGAAGGATGGAGAAGTGGGAGACACAGAATTCCAAGCAGCCCTACCAGGGACTATACTACAAGCCTAAAATCCCAAGGAGACATATGCCTGAATCCTGAAAAGCCAACAACCCTTCCTCTCCACTCCGGTACTCCCGGGTCAGGACCGAGGGATGCGAGACCCAGAATCCCAAACACCTGCTACGAGCCCCGGCCTCCAGGCCCAGAGTCATTACGATGGCTCACCATGGTTGGAGCCTGAGAGAAGGCAGTCACCCTGTACCTGAGAGAAAGAAGTCACAGAACCCGAAACAGCCTCCAGACACTGGGGTCCCAGCTCAGAAACTCCCCGGAAAGTTCCGAGGAATTGGAGACACAGAATGGGAAGTGCCCTGCTCGCCCCGGGCCTCCAGGCCCGGGGCTGCTCGCCCCGGGCCTCCAGGCCCGGGGCTGCTCGCCCCGGGCCTCCAGGCCCGGGGCTGCTCGCCCCGGGCCTCCAGGCCCGGGGCTGCTCGCCCCGGGCCTCCAGGCCCGGGGCTGCTCGCCCCGGGCCTCCACGCCCGGGGCTGCTCGCCCCGGGCCTCCACGCCCGGGGCTGCTCGCCCCGGGCCTCCACGACCGGGGCTGCTCGCCCCGGGCCTCCACGCCCGGGGCTGCTCGCCCCGGGCCTCCACGCCCGGGGCTGCTCGCCATGTTTCACTATGACTGAAGCCGTTCCTGTACCTTAGAAAAGGGGTCACACAAACACAAACACCCTCCAGGCCCTGGGTTCCCTGCTCAGAAAATCCCGGGCAAGTACCGAGGGATCGGATATGCCAAATGGGTAGTGCTCCTGGTCGACCCGGGCCTCCACGCCCGGGGCTCTATCTTTCCATGGCGCATCAGGGCTGAAGCCTCTCCCTGTCAGTGACAGAAACGGGCCAGTGTTTCCCACACAGAGTCCAGACCTTGGGGTCTCAGCTAAGAAACTTACGGGGAAGGATGGAGAAGTGGGAGACACAGAATTCCAAGCAGCCCTACCAGGGACTATACTACAAGCCTAAAATCCCAAGGAGACATATGCCTGAATCCTGAAAAGCCAACAACCCTTCCTCTCCACTCCGGTACTCCCGGGTCACGACCGAGGGATGCGAGACCCAGAATTCCAAACACCTGCTACGAGCCCCGGCCTCCAGGCCCTGAGTCATTACGATGGCTCACCATGGCTGGAGCCTGAGAGAAGGCAGTCACCCTGTACCTGAGAGAAAGGTATCACAGAACCCGAAACAGCCTCCAGACACTGGGGTCTCAGCTCAGAAACTCCCCGGAAAGTTCCGAGGGATTGGAGACACAGAATGGGAAGTGCCCCGCTCGCCCCGGTCCTCCACGCCCGGGGCTGCTCGCCATGGCTCACTATGACTGAAGCCGTTCCTGTACCTTAGAAAAGGGGTCACACAAACACAAACTCCCTCCAGGCCCTCGGTTCCCTGCTCAGAAAATCCCGGGCAAGTTCCGAGGGATCGGATATGCCAAATGGGTAGTGCTCCTGGTCGACCCGGGCCTCCACGCCCGGGGCTCTATCTTTCCATGGCGCATCAGGGCTGAAGCCTCTCCCTGTCAGTGACAGAAACGGGCCAGTGTTTCCCACACAGAGTCCAGACCTTGGGGTCTCAGCTAAGAAACTTACGGGGAAGGATGGAGAAGTGGGAGACACAGAATTCCAAGCAGCCCTACCAGGGACTATACTACAAGCCTAAAATCCCAAGGAGACATATGCCTGAATCCTGAAAAGCCAACAACCCTTCCTCTCCACTCCGGTACTCCCGGGTCAGGACCGAGGGATGCGAGACCCAGAATTCCAAACACCTGCTACGAGCCCCGGCCTCCAGGCCCTGAGTCATTACGATGGCTCACCATGGCTGGAGCCTGAGAGAAGGCAGTCACCCTGTACCTGAGAGAAAGGTATCACAGAACCCGAAACAGCCTCCAGACACTGGGGTCTCAGCTCAGAAACTCCCCGGAAAGTTCCGAGGGATTGGAGACACAGAATGGGAAGTGCCCCGCTCGCCCCGGTCCTCCACGCCCGGGGCTACTCGCCATGGCTCACGAGGACTGAAGCCATTCCTGTACCTGAGAGAAGGGGTCACACAAACACAAACACCCTCCAGGCCCTGGGTTCCCTGCTCAGAAAATCCCGGGCAAGTTCCGAGGGATCGGATATGCCAAATGGGTAGTGCTCCTGGTCGACCCGGGCCTCCACGCCCGGGGCTCTATCTTACCATGGCGCATCAGGGCTGAAGCCTCTCCCTGTCAGTGACAGAAACGGGCCAGTGTTTCCCACACAGAGTCCAGACCTTGGGGTCTCAGCTAAGAAACTTACGGGGAATAATGGAGAAGTGGGAGACACAGAATTCCAAGTAGCCCTACCAGGGACTATACTACAAGCCTAAAATCCCAAGGAGACATATGCCTGAATCCTGAAAAGCCAACAACCCATCGTCTCCACTCCGGTACTCCCGGGTCAGGACCGAGGGATGCGAAACCCAGAATCCCAAACACCTGCTACGAGCCCCGGCCTCCAGGCCCTGAGTCATTACGATGGCTCACCATGGCTGGAGCCTGAGAGAAGGCAGTCACCCTGTACCTGAGAGAAAGGGGTCACAGAACCCGAAACAGCCTCCAGACACTGGGGTCTCAGCTCAGAAACTCCCCGGAAAGTTCCGAGGGATTGGAGACACAGAATGGGAAGTGCCCCGGGCCTCCACGCCCGGGGCTGCTCGCCCCGGGCCTCCAGGCCCGGGGCTGCTCGCCCCGGGCCTCCACGCCCGGGGCTGCTCGCCCCGGGCCTCCAAGCCCGGGGCTGCTCGCCCCGGGCCTCCACGCCCGGGGCTGCTCGCCCCGGGCCTCCACGCCCGGGGCTGCTCGCCCCGGGCCTCCACGCCCGGGGCTGCTCGCCCCGGGCCTCCACGCCCGGGGCTGCTCGCCCCGGGCCTCCACGCCCGGGGCTGCTCGCCCCGGGCCTCCACGCCCGGGGCTGCTCGCCCCGGGCCTCCACGCCCGGGGCTGCTCGCCCCGGGCCTCCACGCCCGGGGCTGCTCGCCCCGGGTCTCCACGCCCGGGGCTGCTCGCCATGGCTCACTATGACTGAAGCCGTTCCTGTACCTTAGAAAAGGGGTCACACAAACACAAACACCCTCCAGGCCCTGGGTTCCCTGCTCAGAAAATCCCGGGCAAGTTCCGAGGGATCGGATATGCCAAATGGGTAGTGCTCCTGGTCGACCCGGGCCTCCACGCCCGGGGCTCTATCTTTCCATGGCGCATCAGGGCTGAAGCCTCTCCCTGTCAGTGACAGAAACGGGCCAGTGTTTCCCACACAGAGTCCAGACCTTGGGGTCTCAGCTAAGAAACTTACGGGGAAGGATGGAGAAGTGGGAGACACAGAATTCCAAGCAGCCCTACCAGGGACTATACTACAAGCCTAAAATCCCAAGGAGACATATGCCTGAATCCTGAAAAGCCAACAACCCTTCCTCTCCACTCCGGTACTCCCGGGTCAGGACCGAGGGATGCGAGACCCAGAATTCCAAACACCTGCTACGAGCCCCGGCCTCCAGGCCCTGAGTCATTACGATGGCTCACCATGGCTGGAGCCTGAGAGAAGGCAGTCACCCTGTACCTGAGAGAAAGGTATCACAGAACCCGAAACAGCCTTCAGACACTGGGGTCTCAGCTCAGAAACTCCCCGGAAAGTTCCGAGGGATTGGAGACACAGAATGGGAAGTGCCCCGCTCGCCCCGGGCCTCCACGCCCGGGGCTACTCGCCATGGCTCACGAGGACTGAAGCCATTCCTGTACCTGAGAGAAGGGGTCACACAAACACAAACACCCTCCAGGCCCTGGGTTCCCTGCTCAGAAAATCCCGGGCAAGTTCCGAGGGATCGGATATGCCAAATGGGTAGTGCTCCTGGTCGACCCGGGCCTCCACGCCCGGGGCTCTATCTTTCCATGGCGCATCAGGGCTGAGCCTCTCCCTGTCAGTGACAGAAACGGGCCAGTGTTTCCCACACAGAGTCCAGACCTTGGGGTCTCAGCTAAGAAACTTACGAGGAAGGATGGAGAAGTGGGAGACACAGAATTCCAAGCAGCCCTACCAGGGACTATACTACAAGCCTAAAATCCCAAGGAGACATATGCCTGAATCCTGAAAAGCCAACAACCCTTCCTCTCCACTCCGGTACTCCCGGGTCACGACCGAGGGATGCGAGACCCAGAATCCCAAACACCTGCTACGAGCCCCGGCCTCCAGGCCCTGAGTCATTACGATGGCTCACCATGGCTGGAGCCTGAGAGAAGGCAGTCACCCTGTACCTGAGAGAAAGGGGTCACAGAACCCGAAACAGCCTCCAGACACTGGGGTCTCAGCTCAGAAACTCCCCGGAAAGTTCCGAGGGATTGGAGACACAGAATGGGAAGTGCCCCGCTCGGCCCGGGCCTCCACGCCCGGGGCTACTCGCCATGGCTCACGAGGACTGAAGCCATTCCTGTACCTGAGAGAAGGGGTCACACAAACACAAACACCCTCCAGGCCCTGGGTTCCCTGCTCAGAAAATCCCGGGCAAGTTCCGAGGGATCGGATATGCCAAATGGGTAGTGCTCCTGGTCGACCCGGGCCTCCACGCCCGGGGCTCTATCTTACCATGGCGCATCAGGGCTGAAGCCTCTCCCTGTCAGTGACAGAAACGGGCCAGTGTTTCCCACACAGAGTCCAGACCTTGGGGTCTCAGCTAAGAAACTTACGGGGAATAATGGAGAAGTGGGAGACACAGAATTCCAAGTAGCCCTACCAGGGACTATACTACAAGCCTAAAATCCCAAGGATACATATGCCTGAATCCTGAAAAGCCAACAACCCATCGTCTCCACTCCGGTACTCCCGGGTCAGGACCGAGGGATGCGAAACCCAGAATCCCAAACACCTGCTACGAGCCCCGGCCTCCAGGCCCTGAGTCATTACGATGGCTCACTATGGCTGGAGCCTGAGAGAAGGCAGTCTCCCTGTACCTGAGAGAAAGGGGTCACAGAACCCGAAACAGCCTCCAGACACTGGGGTCTCAGCTCAGAAACTCCCCGGAAAGTTCCGAGGGATTGGAGACACAGAATGGGAAGTGCCCCGCTCCTCCAGGCCCGGGGCTGCTCGCCCCGGGCCTCCACGCCCGGGGCTGCTCGCCCCGGGCCTCCACGCCCGGGGCTGCTCGCCCCGGGCCTCCACGCCCGGGGCTGCTCGCCCCGGGCCTCCACGCCCGGGGCTGCTCGCCCCGGGCCTCCACGCCCGGGGCTGCTCGCCCCGGGCCTCCACGCCCGGGGCTGCTCGCCATGGCTCACTATGACTGAAGCCGTTCCTGTACCTTAGAAAAGGGGTCACACAAACACAAACACCCTCCAGGCCCTGGGTTCCCTGCTCAGAAAATCCCGGGCAAGTTCCGAGGGATCGGATATGCCAAATGGGTAGTGCTCCTGGTCGACCCGGGCCTCCACGCCCGGGGCTCTATCTTTCCATGGCGCATCAGGGCTGAAGCCTCTCCCTGTCAGTGACAGAAACGGGCCAGTGTTTCCCACACAGAGTCCAGACCTTGGGGTCTCAGCTAAGAAACTTACGGGGAAGGATGGAGAAGTGGGAGACACAGAATTCCAAGCAGCCCTACCAGGGACTATACTACAAGCCTAAAATCCCAAGGAGACATATGCCTGAATCCTGAAAAGCCAACAACCCTTCCTCTCCACTCCGGTACTCCCGGGTCAGGACCGAGGGATGCGAGACCCAGAATTCCAAACACCTGCTACGAGCCCCGGCCTCCAGGCCCTGAGTCATTACGATGGCTCACCATGGCTGGAGCCTGAGAGAAGGCAGTCACCCTGTACCTGAGAGAAAGGTATCACAGAACCCGAAACAGCCTCCAGACACTGGGGTCTCAGCTCAGAAACTCCCCGGAAAGTTCCGAGGGATTGGAGACACAGAATGGGAAGTGCCCCGCTCGGCCCGGGCCTCCACGCCCGGGGCTACTCGCCATGGCTCACGAGGACTGAAGCCATTCCTGTACCTGAGAGAAGGGGTCACACAAACACAAACACCCTCCAGGCCCTGGGTTCCCTGCTCAGAAAATCCCGGGCAAGTTCCGAGGGATCGGATATGCCAAATGGGTAGTGCTCCTGGTCGACCCGGGCCTCCACGCCCGGGGCTCTATCTTTCCATGGCGCATCAGGGCTGAAGCCTCTCCCTGTCAGTGACAGAAACGGGCCAGTGTTTCCCACACAGAGTCCAGACCTTGGGGTCTCAGCTAAGAAAGTTACGGGGAAGGATGGAGAAGTGGGAGACACAGAATTCCAAGCAGCCCTACCAGGGACTATACTACAAGCCTAAAATCCCAAGGAGACATATGCCTGAATCCTGAAAAGCCAACAACCCTTCCTCTCCACTCCGGTACTCCCGGGTCAGGACCGAGGGATGCGAGACCCAGAATCCCAAACACCTGCTACGAGCCCCGGCCTCCAGGCCCTGAGTCATTACGATGGCTCACCATGGCTGGAGCCTGAGAGAAGGCAGTCACCCTGTACCTGAGAGAAAGGGGTCACAGAACCCGAAACAGCCTCCAGACACTGGGGTCTCAGCTCAGAAACTCCCCGGAAAGTTCCGAGGGATTGGAGACACAGAATGGGAAGTGCCCCGCTCGCCCCGGGCCTCCACGCCCGGGGCTACTCGCCATGGCTCACGAGGACTGAAGCCATTCCTGTACCTGAGAGAAGGGGTCACACAAACACAAACACCCTCCAGGCCCTGGGTTCCCTGCTCAGAAAATCCCGGGCAAGTTCCGAGGGATCGGATATGCCAAATGGGTAGTGCTCCTGGTCGACCCGGGCCTCCACGCCCGGGGCTCTATCTTACCATGGCGCATCAGGGCTGAAGCCTCTCCCTGTCAGTGACAGAAACGGGCCAGTGTTTCCCACACAGAGTCCAGACCTTGGGGTCTCAGCTAAGAAACTTACGGGGAATAATGGAGAAGTGGGAGACACAGAATTCCAAGTAGCCCTACCAGGGACTATACTACAAGCCTAAAATCCCAAGGAGACATATGCCTGAATCCTGAAAAGCCAACAACCCATCGTCTCCACTCCGGTACTCCCGGGTCAGGACCGAGGGATGCGAAACCCAGAATCCCAAACACCTGCTACGAGCCCCGGCCTCCAGGCCCTGAGTCATTACGATGGCTCACCATGGCTGGAGCTGAGAGAAGGCAGTCACCCTGTACCTGAGAGAAAGGGGTCACAGAACCCGAAACAGCCTCCAGACACTGGGGTCTCAGCTCAGAAACTCCCCGGAAAGTTCCGAGGGATTGGAGACACAGAATGGGAAGTGCCCCGGGCCTCCACGCCCGGGGCTGCTCGCCCCGGGCCTCCAGGCCCGGGGCTGCTCGCCCCGGGCCTCCACGCCCGGGGCTGCTCGCCCCGGGCCTCCACGCCCGGGGCTGCTCGCCCCGGGCCTCCACGCCCTGGGCTGCTCGCCCCGGGCCTCCACGCCCGGGGCTGCTCGCCCCGGGCCTCCACGCCCGGGGCTGCTCGCCCCGGGCCTCCACGCCCGGGGCTGCTCGCCCCGGGCCTCCACGCCCGGGGCTGCTCGCCCCGGGCCTCCACGCCCGGGGCTGCTCGCCCCGGGCCTCCACGCCCGGGGCTGCTCGCCCCGGGCCTCCACGCCCGGGGCTGCTCGCCCCGGGCCTCCACGCCCGGGGCTGCTCGCCCCGGGCCTCCACGCCCGGGGCTGCTCGCCCCGGGCCTCCACGCCCGCGGCTGCTCGCCATGGCTCACTATGACTGAAGCCGTTCCTGTACCTTAGAAAAGGGGTCACACAAACACAAACACCCTCCAGGCCCTGGGTTCCCTGCTCAGAAAATCCCGGGCAAGTTCCGAGGGATCGGATATGCCAAATGGGTAGTGCTCCTGGTCGACCCGGGCCTCCACGCCCGGGGCTCTATCTTTCCATGGCGCATCAGGGCTGAAGCCTCTCCCTGTCAGTGACAGAAACGGGCCAGTGTTTCCCACACAGAGTCCAGACCTTGGGGTCTCAGCTAAGAAACTTACGGGGAAGGATGGAGAAGTGGGAGACACAGAATTCCAAGCAGCCCTACCAGGGACTATACTACAAGCCTAAAATCCCAAGGAGACATATGCCTGAATCCTGAAAAGCCAACAACCCTTCCTCTCCACTCCGGTACTCCCGGGTCAGGACCGAGGGATGCGAGACCCAGAATTCCAAACACCTGCTACGAGCCCCGGCCTCCAGGCCCTGAGTCATTACGATGGCTCACCATGGCTGGAGCCTGAGAGAAGGCAGTCACCCTGTACCTGAGAGAAAGGTATCACAGAACCCGAAACAGCCTCCAGACACTGGGGTCTCAGCTCAGAAACTCCCCGGAAAGTTCCGAGGGATTGGAGACACAGAATGGGAAGTGCCCCGCTCGGCCCGGGCCTCCACGCCCGGGGCTACTCGCCATGGCTCACGAGGACTGAAGCCATTCCTGTACCTGAGAGAAGGGGTCACACAAACACAAACACCCTCCAGGCCCTGGGTTCCCTGCTCAGAAAATCCCGGGCAAGTTCCGAGGGATCGGATATGCCAAATGGGTAGTGCTCCTGGTCGACCCGGGCCTCCACGCCCGGGGCTCTATCTTTCCATGGCGCATCAGGGCTGAAGCCTCTCCCTGTCAGTGACAGAAACGGGCCAGTGTTTCCCACACAGAGTCCAGACCTTGGGGTCTCAGCTAAGAAAGTTACGGGGAAGGATGGAGAAGTGGGAGACACAGAATTCCAAGAAGCCCTACCAGGGACTATACTACAAGCCTAAAATCCCAAGGAGACATATGCCTGAATCCTGAAAAGCCAACAACCCTTCCTCTCCACTCCGGTACTCCCGGGTCAGGACCGAGGGATGCGAGACCCAGAATCCCAAACACCTGCTACGAGCCCCGGCCTCCAGGCCCTGAGTCATTACGATGGCTCACCATGGCTGGAGCCTGAGAGAAGGCAGTCACCCTGTACCTGAGAGAAAGGGGTCACAGAACCCGAAACAGCCTCCAGACACTGGGGTCTCAGCTCAGAAACTCCCCGGAAAGTTCCGAGGGATTGGAGACACAGAATGGGAAGTGCCCCGCTCGGCCCGGGCCTCCACGCCCGGGGCTACTCGCCATGGCTCACGAGGACTGAAGCCATTCCTGTACCTGAGAGAAGGGGTCACACAAACACAAACACCCTCCAGGCCCTGGGTTCCCTGCTCAGAAAATCCCGGGCAAGTTCCGAGGGATCGGATATGCCAAATGGGTAGTGCTCCTGGTCGACCCGGGCCTCCACGCCCGGGGCTCTATCTTACCATGGCGCATCAGGGCTGAAGCCTCTCCCTGTCAGTGACAGAAACGGGCCAGTGTTTCCCACACAGAGTCCAGACCTTGGGGTCTCAGCTAAGAAACTTACGGGGAATAATGGAGAAGTGGGAGACACAGAATTCCAAGTAGCCCTACCAGGGACTATACTACAAGCCTAAAATCCCAAGGAGACATATGCCTGAATCCTGAAAAGCCAACAACCCATCGTCTCCACTCCGGTACTCCCGGGTCAGGACCGAGGGATGCGAAACCCAGAATCCCAAACACCTGCTACGAGCCCCGGCCTCCAGGCCCTGAGTCATTACGATGGCTCACTATGGCTGGAGCCTGAGAGAAGGCAGTCACCCTGTACCTGAGAGAAAGGGGTCACAGAACCCGAAACAGCCTCCAGACACTGGGGTCTCAGCTCAGAAACTCCCCGGAAAGTTCCGAGGGATTGGAGACACAGAATGGGAAGTGCCCCGCTCCTCCAGGCCCGGGGCTGCTCGCCCCGGGCCTCCACGCCCGGGGCTGCTCGCCCCGGGCCTCCACGCCCGGGGCTGCTCGCCCCGGGCCTCCACGCCCGGGGCTGCTCGCCCCGGGCCTCCACGCCCGGGGCTGCTCGCCCCGGGCCTCCACGCCCGGGGCTGCTCGCCCCGGGCCTCCACGCCCGGGGCTGCTCGCCCCGGGCCTCCACGCCCGGGGCTGCTCGCCATGGCTCACTATGACTGAAGCCGTTCCTGTACCTTAGAAAAGGGGTCACACAAACACAAACACCCTCCAGGCCCTGGGTTCCCTGCTCAGAAAATCCCGGGCAAGTTCCGAGGGATCGGATATGCCAAATGGGTAGTGCTCCTGGTCGACCCGGGCCTCCACGCCCGGGGCTCTATCTTTCCATGGCGTATCAGGGCTGAAGCCTCTCCCTGTCAGTGACAGAAACGGGCCAGTGTTTCCCACAGAGAGTCCAGACCTTGGGGTCTCAGCTAAGAAACTTACGGGGAAGGATGGAGAAGTGGGAGACACAGAATTCCAAGCAGCCCTACCAGGGACTATACTACAAGCCTAAAATCCCAAGGAGACATATGCCTGAATCCTGAAAAGCCAACAACCCTTCCTCTCCACTCCGGTACTCCCGGGTCAGGAACGAGGGATGCGAGACCCAGAATTCCAAACACCTGCTACGAGCCCCGGCCTCCAGGCCCTGAGTCATTACGATGGCTCACCATGGCTGGAGCCTGAGAGAAGGCAGTCACCCTGTACCTGAGAGAAAGGTATCACAGAACCCGAAACAGCCTCCAGACACTGGGGTCTCAGCTCAGAAACTCCCCGGAAAGTTCCGAGGGATTGGAGACACAGAATGGGAAGTGCCCCGCTCGGCCCGGGCCTCCACGCCCGGGGCTACTCGCCATGGCTCACGAGGACTGAAGCCATTCCTGTACCTGAGAGAAGGGGTCACACAAACACAAACACCCTCCAGGCCCTGGGTTCCCTGCTCAGAAAATCCCGGGCAAGTTCCGAGGGATCGGATATGCCAAATGGGTAGTGCTCCTGGTCGACCCGGGCCTCCACGCCCGGGGCTCTATCTTACCATGGCGCATCAGGGCTGAAGCCTCTCCCTGTCAGTGACAGAAACGGGCCAGTGTTTCCCACACAGAGTCCAGACCTTGGGGTCTCAGCTAAGAAACTTACGGGGAATAATGGAGAAGTGGGAGACACAGAATTCCAAGTAGCCCTACCAGGGACTATACTACAAGCCTAAAATCCCAAGGAGACATATGCCTGAATCCTGAAAAGCCAACAACCCATCGTCTCCACTCCGGTACTCCCGGGTCAGGACCGAGGGATGCGAAACCCAGAATCCCAAACACCTGCTACGAGCCCCGGCCTCCAGGCCCTGAGTCATTACGATGGCTCACCATGGCTGGAGCCTGAGAGAAGGCAGTCACCCTGTACCTGAGAGAAAGGGGTCACAGAACCCGAAACAGCCTCCAGACACTGGGGTCTCAGCTCAGAAACTCCCCGGAAAGTTCCGAGGGATTGGAGACACAGAATGGGAAGTGCCCCGCGCCTCCAGGCCCGGGGCTGCTCGCCCCATGCCTCCAGGCCCGGGGCTGCTCGCCCCGGGCCTCCAGGCCCGGGGCTGCTCGCCCCGGGCCTCCAGGCCCGGGGCTGCTCGCCCCCGGCCTCCAGGCCCGGGGCTGCTCGGCCCGGGCCTCCACGCCCGGGGCTGCTCGCCCCGGGCCTCCACGCCCGGGGCTGCTCGCCCCGGGCCTCCACGCCCGGGGCTGCTCGCCCCGGGCCTCCACGCCCGGGGCTGCTCGCCATGGTTCACTATGACTGAAGCCGTTCCTGTACCTTAGAAAAGGGGTCACACAAACACAAACACCCTCCAGGCCCTGGGTTCCCTGCTCAGAAAATCCCGGGCAAGTTCCGAGGGATCGGATATGCCAAATGGGTAGTGCTCCTGGTCGACCCGGGCCTCCACGCCCGGGGCTCTATCTTTCCATGGCGTATCAGGGCTGAAGCCTCTCCCTGTCAGTGACAGAAACGGGCCAGTGTTTCCCACACAGAGTCCAGACCTTGGGGTCTCAGCTAAGAAACTTACGGGGAAGGATGGAGAAGTGGGAGACACAGAATTCCAAGCAGCCCTACCAAGGACTATACTACAAGCCTAAAATCCCAAGGAGACATATGCCTGAATCCTGAAAAGCCAACAACCCTTCCTCTCCACTCCGGTACTCCCGGGTCAGGACCGAGGGATGCGAGACCCAGAATTCCAAACACCTGCTACGAGCCCCGGCCTCCAGGCCCTGAGTCATTACGATGGCTCACCATGGCTGGAGCCTGAGAGAAGGCAGTCACCCTGTACCTGAGAGAAAGGTATCACAGAACACGAAACAGCCTCCAGACACTGGGGTCTCACCTCAGAAACTCCCCGGAAAGTTCCGAGGGATTGGAGACACAGAATGGGAAGTGCCCCGCTCGCCCCGGTCCTCCACGCCCGGGGCTACTCGCCATGGCTCACGAGGACTGAAGCCATTCCTGTACCTGAGAGAAGGGGTCACACAAACACAAACACCCTCCAGGCCCTGGGTTCCCTGCTCAGAAAATCCCGGGCAAGTTCCGAGGGATCGGATACGCCAAATGGGTAGTGCTCCTGGTCGACCCGGGCCTCCACGCCCGGGGCTCTATCTTTCCATGGCGCATCAGGGCTGAAGCCTCTCCCTGTCAGTGACAGAAACGGGCCAGTGTTTCCCACACAGAGTCCAGACCTTGGGGTCTCAGCTAAGAAACTTACGGGGAAGGATGGAGAAGTGGGAGACACAGAATTCCAAGTAGCCCTACCAGGGACTATACTACAAGCCTAAAATCCCAAGGAGACATATGCCTGAATCCTGAAAAGCCAACAACCCTTCCTCTCCACTCCGGTACTCCCGGGTCAGGACCGAGGGATGCGAGACCCAGAATCCCAAACACCTGCTACGAGCCCCGGCCTCCAGGCCCTGAGTCATTACGATGGCTCACCATGGCTGGAGCCTGAGAGAAGGCAGTCACCCTGTACCTGAGAGAAAGGGGTCACAAAACCCGAAACAGCCTCCAGACACTGGGGTCTCAGCTCAGAAACTCCCCGGAAAGTTCCGAGGGATTGGAGACACAGAATGGGAAGTGCCCCGCTCGGCCCGGGCCTCCACGCCCGGGGCTACTCGCCATGGCTCACGAGGACTGACGCCATTCCTGTACCTGAGAGAAGGGGTCACACAAACACAAACACCCTCCAGGCCCTGGGTTCCCTGCTCAGAAAATCCCGGGCAAGTTCCGAGGGATCGGATATGCCAAATGGGTAGTGCTCCTGGTCGACCCGGGCCTCCACGCCCGGGGCTCTATCTTACCATGGCGCATCAGGGCTGAAGCCTCTCCCTGTCAGTGACAGAAACGGGCCAGTGTTTCCCACACAGAGTCCAGACCTTGGGGTCTCAGCTAAGAAACTTACGGGGAAGGATGGAGAAGTGGGAGACACAGAATTCCAAGAAGCCCTACCAGGGACTATACTACAAGCCTAAAATCCCAAGGAGACATATGCCTGAATCCTGAAAAGCCAACAACCCTTCCTCTCCACTCCGGTACTCCCGGGTCAGGACCGAGGGATGCGAGACCCAGAATCCCAAACACCTGCTACGAGCCCCGGCCTCCAGGCCCTGAGTCATTACGATGGCTCACCATGGCTGGAGCCTGAGAGAAGGCAGTCACCCTGTACCTGAGAGAAAGGGGTCACAGAACCCGAAACAGCCTCCAGACACTGGGGTCTCAGCTCAGAAACTCCCCGGAAAGTTCCGAGGGATTGGAGACACAGAATGGGAAGTGCCCCGCTCGGCCCGGGCCTCCACGCCCGGGGCTACTCGCCATGGCTCACGAGGACTGAAGCCATTCCTGTACCTGAGAGAAGGGGTCACACAAACACAAACACCCTCCAGGCCCTGGGTTCCCTGCTCAGAAAATCCCGGGCAAGTTCCGAGGGATCGGATATGCCAAATGGGTAGTGCTCCTGGTCGACCCGGGCCTCCACGCCCGGGGCTCTATCTTACCATGGCGCATCAGGGCTGAAGCCTCTCCCTGTCAGTGACAGAAACGGGCCAATGTTTCCCACACAGAGTCCAGACCTTGGGGTCTCAGCTAAGAAACTTACGGGGAATAATGGAGAAGTGGGAGACACAGAATTCCAAGTAGCCCTACCAGGGACTATACTACAAGCCTAAAATCCCAAGGAGACATATGCCTGAATCCTGAAAAGCCAACAACCCATCGTCTCCACTCCGGTACTCCCGGGTCAGGACCGATGGATGCGAAACCCAGAATCCCAAACACCTGCTACGAGCCCCGGCCTCCAGGCCCTGAGTCATTACGATGGCTCACCATGGCTGGAGCCTGAGAGAAGGCAGTCACCCTGTACCTGAGAGAAAGGGGTCACAGAACCCGAAACAGCCTCCAGACACTGGGGTCTCAGCTCAGAAACTCCCCGGAAAGTTCCGAGGGATTGGAGACACAGAATGGGAAGTGCCCCGCGCCTCCAGGCCCGGGGCTGCTCGCCCCGCGCCTCCAGGCCCGGGGCTGCTCGCCCCGCGCCTCCAGGCCCGGGGCTGCTCGCCCCGGGCCTCCACGCCCGGGGCTGCTCGCCCCGGGCCTCCACGCCCGGGGCTGCTCGCCCCGGGCCTCCACGCCCGGGGCTGCTCGCCCCGGGCCTCCACGCCCGGGGCTGCTCGCCCCGGGCCTCCACGCCCGGGGCTGCTCGCCCCGGGCCTCCACGCCCGGGGCTGCTCGCCCCGGGCCTCCACGCCCGGGGCTGCTCGCCCCGGGCCTCCACGCCCGGGGCTGCTCGCCCCGGGCCTCCACGCCCGGGGCTGCTCGCCCCGGGCCTCCACGCCCGGGGCTGCTCGCCATGGCTCACTATGACTGAAGCCGTTCCTGTACCTTAGAAAAGGGGTCACACAAACACAAACACCCTCCATGCCCTGGGTTCCCTGCTCAGAAAATCCCGGGCAAGTTCCGAGGGATCGGATATGCCAAATGGGTAGTGCTCCTGGTCGACCCGGGCCTCCACGCCCGGGGCTCTATCTTTCCATGGCGCATTAGGGCTGAAGCCTCTCCCTGTCAGTGACAGAAACGGGCCAGTGTTTCCCACAGAGAGTCCAGACCTTGGGGTCTCAGCTAAGAAACTTACGGGGAAGGATGGAGAAGTGGGAGACACAGAATTCCAAGCAGCCCTACCAGGGACTATACTACAAGCCTAAAATCCCAAGGAGACATATGCCTGAATCCTGAAAAGCCAACAACCCTTCCTCTCCACTCCGGTACTCCCGGGTCAGGACCGAGGGATGCGAGACCCAGAATTCCAAACACCTGCTACGAGCCCCGGCCTCCAGGCCCTGAGTCATTACGATGGCTCACCATGGCTGGAGCCTGAGAGAAGGCAGTCACCCTGTACCTGAGAGAAAGGTATCACAGAACCCGAAACAGCCTCCAGACACTGGGGTCTCAGCTCAGAAACTCCCCGGAAAGTTCCGAGGGATTGGAGACACAGAATGGGAAGTGCCCCGCTCGCCCCGGGCCTCCACGCCCGGGGCTACTCGCCATGGCTCACGAGGACTGAAGCCATTCCTGTACCTGAGAGAAGGGGTCACACAAACACAAACACCCTCCAGGCCCTGGGTTCCCTGCTCAGAAAATCCCGGGCAAGTTCCGAGGGATCGGATATGCCAAATGGGTAGTGCTCCTGGTCGACCCGGGCCTCCACGCCCGGGGCTCTATCTTTCCATGGCGCATCAGGGCTGAAGCCTCTCCCTGTCAGTGACAGAAACGGGCCAGTGTTTCCCACACAGAGTCCAGACCTTGGGGTCTCAGCTAAGAAAGTTACGGGGAAGGATGGAGAAGTGGGAGACACAGAATTCCAAGCAGCCCTACCAGGGACTATACTACAAGCCTAAAATCCCAAGGAGACATATGCCTGAATCCTGAAAAGCCAACAACCCTTCCTCTCCACTCCGGTACTCCCGGGTCAGGACCGAGGGATGCGAGACCCAGAATCCCAAACACCTGCTACGAGCCCCGGCCTCCAGGCCCAGAGTCATTACGATGGCTCACCATGGTTGGAGCCTGAGAGAAGGCAGTCACCCTGTACCTGAGAGAAAGAAGTCACAGAACCCGAAACAGCCTCCAGACACTGGGGTCCCAGCTCAGAAACTCCCCGGAAAGTTCCGAGGGATTGGAGACACAGAATGGGAAGTGCCCTGCTCGCCCCGGGCCTCCAGGCCCGGGGCTGCTCGCCCCGGGCCTCCAGGCCCGGGGCTGCTCGCCCCGGGCCTCCAGGCCCGGGGCTGCTCGCCCCGGGCCTCCACGCCCGGGGCTGCTCGCCCCGGGCCTCCACGCCCGGGGCTGCTCGCCCCGGGCCTCCACGCCCGGGGCTGCTCGCCCCGGGCCTCCACGCCCGGGGCTGCTCGCCCCGGGCCTCCACGACCGGGGCTGCTCGCCCCGGGCCTCCACGCCCGGGGCTGCTCGCCCCGGGCCTCCACGCCCGGGGCTGCTCGCCCCGGGCCTCCACGCCCGGGGCTGCTCGCCATGGCTCACTATGACTGAAGCCGTTCCTGTACCTTAGAAAAGGGGTCACACAAACACAAACACCCTCCAGGCCCTGGGTTCCCTGCTCAGAAAATCCCGGGCAAGTTCCGAGGGATCGGATATGCCAAATGGGTAGTGCTCCTGGTCGACCCGGGCCTCCACGCCCGGGGCTCTATCTTTCCATGGCGCATCAGGGCTGAAGCCTCTCCCTGTCAGTGACAGAAACGGGCCAGTGTTTCCCACACAGAGTCCAGACCTTGGGGTCTCAGCTAAGAAACTTACGGGGAAGGATGGAGAAGTGGGAGACACAGAATTCCAAGCAGCCCTACCAGGGACTATACTACAAGCCTAAAATCCCAAGGAGACATATGCCTGAATCCTGAAAAGCCAACAACCCTTCCTCTCCACTCCGGTACTCCCGGGTCACGACCGAGGGATGCGAGACCCAGAATTCCAAACACCTGCTACGAGCCCCGGCCTCCAGGCCCTGAGTCATTACGATGGCTCACCATGGCTGGAGCCTGAGAGAAGGCAGTCACCCTGTACCTGAGAGAAAGGTATCACAGAACCCGAAACAGCCTCCAGACACTGGGGTCTCAGCTCAGAAACTCCCCGGAAAGTTCCGAGGGATTGGAGACACAGAATGGGAAGTGCCCCGCTCGGCCCGGGCCTCCACGCCCGGGGCTACTCGCCATGGCTCACGAGGACTGAAGCCATTCCTGTACCTGAGAGAAGGGGTCACACAAACACAAACACCCTCCAGGCCCTGGGTTCCCTGCTCAGAAAATCCCGGGCAAGTTCCGAGGGATCGGATATGCCAAATGGGTAGTGCTCCTGGTCGACCCGGGCCTCCACGCCCGGGGCTCTATCTTACCATGGCGCATCAGGGCTGAAGCCTCTCCCTGTCAGTGACAGAAACGGGCCAGTGTTTCCCACACAGAGTCCAGACCTTGGGGTCTCAGCTAAGAAACTTACGGGGAATAATGGAGAAGTGGGAGACACAGAATTCCAAGTAGCCCTACCAGGGACTATACTACCAGCCTAAAATCCCAAGGAGACATATGCCTGAATCCTGAAAAGCCAACAACCCATCGTCTCCACTCCGGTACTCCCGGGTCAGGACCGAGGGATGCGAAACCCAGAATCCCAAACACCTGCTACGAGCCCCGGCCTCCAGGCCCTGAGTCATTACCATGGCTCACCATGGCTGGAGCCTGAGAGAAGGCAGTCACCCTGTACCTGAGAGAAAGGGGTCACAGAACCCGAAACAGCCTCCAGACACTGGGGTCTCAGCTCAGAAACTCCCCGGAAAGTTCCGAGGGATTGGAGACACAGAATGGGAAGTGCCCCGCGCCTCCAGGCCCGGGGCTGCTCGCCCCGCGCCTCCAGGCCCGGGGCTGCTCGCCCCGCGCCTCCAGGCCCGGGGCTGCTCGCCCCGCGCCTCCAGGCCCGGGGCTGCTCGCCCCGGGCCTCCACGCCCGGGGCTGCTCGCCCCGGGCCTCCAGGCCCGGGGCTGCTCGCCCCGGGCCTCCACGCCCGGGGCTGCTCGCCCCGGGCCTCCACGCCCGGGGCTGCTCGCCCCGGGCCTCCACGCCCGGGGCTGCTCGCCCCGGGCCTCCACGCCCGGGGCTGCTCGCCCCGGGCCTCCACGCCCGGGGCTGCTCGCCCCGGGCCTCCACGCCCGGGGCTGCTCGCCCCGGGCCTCCACGCCCGGGGCTGCTCGCCCCGGGCCTCCACGACCGGGGCTGCTCGCCCCGGGCCTCCACGCCCGGGGCTGCTCGCCCCGGGCCTCCACGCCCGGGGCTGCTCGCCCCGGGCCTCCACGCCCGGGGCTGCTCGCCATGGCTCACTATGACTGAAGCCGTTCCTGTACCTTAGAAAAGGGGTCACACAAACACAAACACCCTCCAGGCCCTGGGTTCCCTGCTCAGAAAATCCCGGGCAAGTTCCGAGGGATCGGATATGCCAAATGGGTAGTGCTCCTGGTCGACCCGGGCCTCCACGCCCGGGGCTCTATCTTTCCATGGCGCATCAGGGCTGAAGCCTCTCCCTGTCAGTGACAGAAACGGGCCAGTGTTTCCCACACAGAGTCCAGACCTTGGGGTCTCAGCTAAGAAACTTACGGGGAAGGATGGAGAAGTGGGAGACACAGAATTCCAAGCAGCCCTACCAGGGACTATACTACAAGCCTAAAATCCCAAGGAGACATATGCCTGAATCCTGAAAAGCCAACAACCCTTCCTCTCCACTCCGGTACTCCCGGGTCAGGACCGAGGGATGCGAGACCCAGAATTCCAAACACCTGCTACGAGCCCCGGCCTCCAGGCCCTGAGTCATTACGATGGCTCACCATGGCTGGAGCCTGAGAGAAGGCAGTCACCCTGTACCTGAGAGAAAGGTATCACAGAACCCGAAACAGCCTCCAGACACTGGGGTCTCAGCTCAGAAACTCCCCGGAAAGTTCCGAGGGATTGGAGACACAGAATGGGAAGTGCCCCGCTCGGCCCGGGCCTCCACGCCCGGAGCTACTCGCCATGGCTCACGAGGACTGAAGCCATTCCTGTACCTGAGAGAAGGGGTCACACAAACACAAACACCCTCCAGGCCCTGGGTTCCCTGCTCAGAAAATCCCGGGCAAGTTCCGAGGGATCGGATATGCCAAATGGGTAGTGCTCCTGGTCGACCCGGGCCTCCACGCCCGGGGCTCTATCTTTCCATGGCGCATCAGGGCTGAAGCCTCTCCCTGTCAGTGACAGAAACGGGCCAGTGTTTCCCACACAGAGTCCAGACCTTGGGGTCTCAGCTAAGAAAGTTACGGGGAAGGATGGAGAAGTGGGAGACACAGAATTCCAAGCAGCCCTACCAGGGACTATACTACAAGCCTAAAATCCCAAGGAGACATATGCCTGAATCCTGAAAAGCCAACAACCCATCGTCTCCACTCCGGTACTCCCGGGTCAGGACCGAGGGATGCGAAACCCAGAATCCCAAACACCTGCTACGAGCCCCGGCCTCCAGGCCCTGAGTCATTACCATGGCTCACCATGGCTGGAGCCTGAGAGAAGGCAGTCACCCTGTACCTGAGAGAAAGGGGTCACAGAACCCGAAACAGCCTCCAGACACTGGGGTCTCAGCTCAGAAACTCCCCGGAAAGTTCCGAGGGATTGGAGACACAGAATGGGAAGTGCCCCGCGCCTCCAGGCCCGGGGCTGCTCGCCCCGGGCCTCCAGGCCCGGGGCTGCTCGCCCCGGGCCTCCACGCCCGGGGCTGCTCGCCCCGGGCCTCCACGCCCGGGGCTGCTCGCCCCGGGCCTCCACGCCCGGGGCTGCTCGCCCCGGGCCTCCACGCCCGGGGCTGCTCGCCCCGGGCCTCCACGCCCGGGGCTGCTCGCCCCGGGCCTCCACGCCCGGGGCTGCTCGCCCCGGGCCTCCACGACCGGGGCTGCTCGCCCCGGGCCTCCACGCCCGGGGCTGCTCGCCCCGGGCCTCCACGCCCGGGGCTGCTCGCCCCGGGCCTCCACGCCCGGGGCTGCTCGCCATGGCTCACTATGACTGAAGCCGTTCCTGTACCTTAGAAAAGGGGTCACACAAACACAAACTCCCTCCAGGCCCTCGGTTCCCTGCTCAGAAAATCCCGGGCAAGTTCCGAGGGATCGGATATGCCAAATGGGTAGTGCTCCTGGTCGACCCGGGCCTCCACGCCCGGGGCTCTATCTTTCCATGGCGCATCAGGGCTGAAGCCTCTCCCTGTCAGTGACAGAAACGGGCCAGTGTTTCCCACACAGAGTCCAGACCTTGGGGTCTCAGCTAAGAAACTTACGGGGAAGGATGGAGAAGTGGGAGACACAGAATTCCAAGCAGCCCTACCAGGGACTATACTACAAGCCTAAAATCCCAAGGAGACATATGCCTGAATCCTGAAAAGCCAACAACCCTTCCTCTCCACTCCGGTACTCCCGGGTCAGGACCGAGGGATGCGAGACCCAGAATTCCAAACACCTGCTACGAGCCCCGGCCTCCAGGCCCTGAGTCATTACGATGGCTCACCATGGCTGGAGCCTGAGAGAAGGCAGTCACCCTGTACCTGAGAGAAAGGTATCACAGAACCCGAAACAGCCTCCAGACACTGGGGTCTCAGCTCAGAAACTCCCCGGAAAGTTCCGAGGGATTGGAGACACAGAATGGGAAGTGCCCCGCTCGGCCCGGGCCTCCACGCCCGGGGCTACTCGCCATGGCTCACGAGGACTGAAGCCATTCCTGTACCTGAGAGAAGGGGTCACACAAACACAAACACCCTCCAGGCCCTGGGTTCCCTGCTCAGAAAATCCCGGGCAAGTTCCGAGGGATCGGATATGCCAAATGGGTAGTGCTCCTGGTCGACCCGGGCCTCCACGCCCGGGGCTCTATCTTACCATGGCGCATCAGGGCTGAAGCCTCTCCCTGTCAGTGACAGAAACGGGCCAGTGTTTCCCACACAGAGTCCAGACCTTGGGGTCTCAGCTAAGAAACTTACGGGGAATAATGGAGAAGTGGGAGACACAGAATTCCAAGCAGCCCTAGCAGGGACTATACTACAAGCCTAAAATCCCAAGGAGACATATGCCTGAATCCTGAAAAGCCAACAACCCATCGTCTCCACTCCGGTACTCCCGGGTCAGGACCGAGGGATGCGAAACCCAGAATCCCAAACACCTGCTACGAGCCCCGGCCTCCAGGCCCTGAGTCATTACGATGGCTCACTATGGCTGGAGCCTGAGAGAAGGCAGTCACCCTGTACCTGAGAGAAAGGGGTCACAGAACCCGAAACAGCCTCCAGACACTGGGGTCTCAGCTCAGAAACTCCCCGGAAAGTTCCGAGGGATTGGAGACACAGAATGGGAAGTGCCCCGCTCCTCCAGGCCCGGGGCTGCTCGCCCCGGGCCTCCACGCCCGGGGCTGCTCGCCCCGGGCCTCCACGCCCGGGGCTGCTCGCCCCGGGCCTCCACGCCCGGGGCTGCTCGCCCCGGGCCTCCACGCCCGGGGCTGCTCGCCCCGGGCCTCCACGCCCGGGGCTGCTCGCCCCGGGCCTCCACGCCCGGGGCTGCTCGCCATGGCTCACTATGACTGAAGCCGTTCCTGTACCTTAGAAAAGGGGTCACACAAACACAAACACCCTCCAGGCCCTGGGTTCCCTGCTCAGAAAATCCCGGGCAAGTTCCGAGGGATCGGATTCGCCAAATGGGTAGTGCTCCTGGTCGACCTGGGCCTCCACGCCCGGGGCTCTATCTTTCCATGGCGCATCAGGGCTGAAGCCTCTCCCTGTCAGTGACAGAAACGGGCCAGTGTTTCCCACACAGAGTCCAGACCTTGGGGTCTCAGCTAAGAAACTTACTGGGAAGGATGGAGAAGTGGGAGACACGGAATTCCAAGCAGCCCTACCAGGGACTATACTACAAGCCTAAAATCCCAAGGAGACATCTGCCTGAATCCTGAAAAGCCAACAACCCTTCCTCTCCACTCCGGTACTCCCGGGTCAGGACCGAGGGATGCGAGACCCAGAATCCCAAACACCTGCTACGAGCCCCGGCCTCCAGGCCCTGAGTCATTACGATGGCTCACCATGGCTGGAGCCTGAGAGAAGGCAGTCACCCTGTACCTGAGAGAAAGGGGTCACAGAACCCGAAACAGCCTCCAGACACTGGGGTCTCAGCTCAGAAACTCCCCGGAAAGTTCCGAGGGATTGGAGACACAGAATGGGAAGTGCCCCGCGCCTCCAGGCCCGGGGCTGCTCGCCCCGCGCCTCCAGGCCCGGGGCTGCTCGCCCCGCGCCTCCAGGCCCGGGGCTGCTCGCCCCGCGCCTCCAGGCCCGGGGCTGCTCGCCCCGGGCCTCCAGGCCCGGGGCTGCTCGCCCCGGGCCTCCAGGCCCGGGGCTGCTCGGCCCGGGCCTCCACGCCCGGGGCTGCTCGCCCCGGGCCTCCACGCCCGGGGCTGCTCGCCCCGGGCCTCCACGCCCGGGGCTGCTCGCCCCGGGCCTCCACGCCCGGGGCTGCTCGCCCCGGGCCTCCACGCCCGGGGCTGCTCGCCCCGGGCCTCCACGCCCGGGGCTGCTCGCCCCGGGCCTCCACGCCCGGGGCTGCTCGCCCCGGGCCTCCACGCCCGGGGCTGCTCGCCCCGGGCCTCCACGCCCGGGGCTGCTCGCCATGGCTCACTATGACTGAAGCCGTTCCTGTACCTTAGAAAAGGGGTCACACAAACACAAACACCCTCCAGGCCCTGGGTTCCCTGCTCAGAAAATCCCGGGCAAGTTCCGAGGGATCGGATATGCCAAATGGGTAGTGCTCCTGGTCGACCCGGGCCTCCACGCCCGGGGCTCTATCTTTCCATGGCGTATCAGGGCTGAAGCCTCTCCCTGTCAGTGACAGAAACGGGCCAGTGTTTCCCACACAGAGTCCAGACCTTGGGGTCTCAGCTAAGAAACTTACGGGGAAGGATGGAGAAGTGGGAGACACAGAATTCCAAGCAGCCCTACCAAGGACTATACTACAAGCCTAAAATCCCAAGGAGACATATGCCTGAATCCTGAAAAGCCAACAACCCTTCCTCTCCACTCCGGTACTCCCGGGTCAGGACCGAGGGATGCGAGACCCAGAATTCCAAACACCTGCTACGAGCCCCGGCCTCCAGGCCCTGAGTCATTACGATGGCTCACCATGGCTGGAGCCTGAGAGAAGGCAGTCACCCTGTACCTGAGAGAAAGATATCACAGAACACGAAACAGCCTCCAGACACTGGGGTCTCACCTCAGAAACTCCCCGGAAAGTTCCGAGGGATTGGAGACACAGAATGGGAAGTGCCCCGCTCGCCCCGGGCCTCCACGCCCGGGGCTACTCGCCATGGCTCACGAGGACTGAAGCCATTCCTGTACCTGAGAGAAGGGGTCACACAAACACAAACACCCTCCAGGCCCTGGGTTCCCTGCTCAGAAAATCCCGGGCAAGTTCCGAGGGATCGGATACGCCAAATGGGTAGTGCTCCTGGTCGACCCGGGCCTCCACGCCCGGGGCTCTATCTTTCCATGGCGCATCAGGGCTGAAGCCTCTCCCTGTCAGTGACAGAAACGGGCCAGTGTTTCCCACACAGAGTCCAGACCTTGGGGTCTCAGCTAAGAAACTTACGGGGAAGGATGGAGAAGTGGGAGACACAGAATTCCAAGTAGCCCTACCAGGGACTATACTACAAGCCTAAAATCCCAAGGAGACATATGCCTGAATCCTGAAAAGCCAACAACCCATCGTCTCCACTCCGGTACTCCCGGGTCAGGACCGAGGGATGCGAAACCCAGAATCCCAAACACCTGCTACGAGCCCCGGCCTCCAGGCCCTGAGTCATTACGATGGCTCACTATGGCTGGAGCCTGAGAGAAGGCAGTCACCCTGTACCTGAGAGAAAGGGGTCACAGAACCCGAAACAGCCTCCAGACACTGGGGTCTCAGCTCAGAAACTCCCCGGAAAGTTCCGAGGGATTGGAGACACAGAATGGGAAGTGCCCCGCTCCTCCAGGCCCGGGGCTGCTCGCCCCGGGCCTCCACGCCCGGGGCTGCTCGCCCCGGGCCTCCACGCCCGGGGCTGCTCGCCCCGGGCCTCCACGCCCGGGGCTGCTCGCCCCGGGCCTCCACGCCCGGGGCTGCTCGCCCCGGGCCTCCACGCCCGGGGCTGCTCGCCCCGGGCCTCCACGCCCGGGGCTGCTCGCCATGGCTCACTATGACTGAAGCCGTTCCTGTACCTTAGAAAAGGGGTCACACAAACACAAACACCCTCCAGGCCCTGGGTTCCCTGCTCAGAAAATCCCGGGCAAGTTCCGAGGGATCGGATTCGCCAAATGGGTAGTGCTCCTGGTCGACCTGGGCCTCCACGCCCGGGGCTCTATCTTTCCATGGCGCATCAGGGCTGAAGCCTCTCCCTGTCAGTGACAGAAACGGGCCAGTGTTTCCCACACAGAGTCCAGACCTTGGGGTCTCAGCTAAGAAACTTACTGGGAAGGATGGAGAAGTGGGAGACACGGAATTCCAAGCAGCCCTACCAGGGACTATACTACAAGCCTAAAATCCCAAGGAGACATCTGCCTGAATCCTGAAAAGCCAACAACCCTTCCTCTCCACTCCGGTACTCCCGGGTCAGGACCGAGGGATGCGAGACCCAGAATCCCAAACACCTGCTACGAGCCCCGGCCTCCAGGCCCTGAGTCATTACGATGGCTCACCATGGCTGGAGCCTGAGAGAAGGCAGTCACCCTGTACCTGAGAGAAAGGGGTCACAGAACCCGAAACAGCCTCCAGACACTGGGGTCTCAGCTCAGAAACTCCCCGGAAAGTTCCGAGGGATTGGAGACACAGAATGGGAAGTGCCCCGCGCCTCCAGGCCCGGGGCTGCTCGCCCCGCGCCTCCAGGCCCGGGGCTGCTCGCCCCGCGCCTCCAGGCCCGGGGCTGCTCGCCCCGGGCCTCCAGGCCCGGGGCTGCTCGCCCCGGGCCTCCAGGCCCGGGGCTGCTCGGCCCGGGCCTCCACGCCCGGGGCTGCTCGCCCCGGGCCTCCACGCCCGGGGCTGCTCGCCCCGGGCCTCCACGCCCGGGGCTGCTCGCCCCGGGCCTCCACGCCCGGGGCTGCTCGCCCCGGGCCTCCACGCCCGGGGCTGCTCGCCCCGGGCCTCCACGCCCGGGGCTGCTCGCCCCGGGCCTCCACGCCCGGGGCTGCTCGCCCCGGGCTTCCACGCCCGGGGCTGCTCGCCATGGCTCACTATGACTGAAGCCGTTCCTGTACCTTAGAAAAGGGGTCACACAAACACAAACACCCTCCAGGCCCTGGGTTCCCTGCTCAGAAAATCCCGGGCAAGTTCCGAGGGATCGGATATGCCAAATGGGTAGTGCTCCTGGTCGACCCGGGCCTCCACGCCCGGGGCTCTATCTTTCCATGGCGTATCAGGGCTGAAGCCTCTCCCTGTCAGTGACAGAAACGGGCCAGTGTTTCCCACACAGAGTCCAGACCTTGGGGTCTCAGCTAAGAAACTTACGGGGAAGGATGGAGAAGTGGGAGACACAGAATTCCAAGCAGCCCTACCAAGGACTATACTACAAGCCTAAAATCCCAAGGAGACATATGCCTGAATCCTGAAAAGCCAACAACCCTTCCTCTCCACTCCGGTACTCCCGGGTCAGGACCGAGGGATGCGAGACCCAGAATTCCAAACACCTGCTACGAGCCCCGGCCTCCAGGCCCTGAGTCATTACGATGGCTCACCATGGCTGGAGCCTGAGAGAAGGCAGTCACCCTGTACCTGAGAGAAAGATATCACAGAACACGAAACAGCCTCCAGACACTGGGGTCTCACCTCAGAAACTCCCCGGAAAGTTCCGAGGGATTGGAGACACAGAATGGGAAGTGCCCCGCTCGCCCCGGGCCTCCACGCCCGGGGCTACTCGCCATGGCTCACGAGGACTGAAGCCATTCCTGTACCTGAGAGAAGGGGTCACACAAACACAAACACCCTCCAGGCCCTGGGTTCCCTGCTCAGAAAATCCCGGGCAAGTTCCGAGGGATCGGATACGCCAAATGGGTAGTGCTCCTGGTCGACCCGGGCCTCCACGCCCGGGGCTCTATCTTTCCATGGCGCATCAGGGCTGAAGCCTCTCCCTGTCAGTGACAGAAACGGGCCAGTGTTTCCCACACAGAGTCCAGACCTTGGGGTCTCAGCTAAGAAACTTACGGGGAAGGATGGAGAAGTGGGAGACACAGAATTCCAAGTAGCCCTACCAGGGACTATACTACAAGCCTAAAATCCCAAGGAGACATATGCCTGAATCCTGAAAAGCCAACAACCCTTCCTCTCCACTCCGGTACTCCCGGGTCAGGACCGAGGGATGCGAGACCCAGAATCCCAAACACCTGCTACGAGCCCCGGCCTCCAGGCCCTGAGTCAGTACGATGGCTCACCATGGCTGGAGCCTGAGAGAAGGCAGTCACCCTGTACCTGAGAGAAAGGGGTCACAGAACCCGAAACAGCCTCCAGACACTGGGGTCTCAGCTCAGAAACTCCCCGGAAAGTTCCGAGGGATTGGAGACACAGAATGGGAAGTGCCCCGCTCGGCCCGCGCCTCCACGCCCGGGGCTACTCGCCATGGCTCACGCGGACTGAAGCCATTCCTGTACCTGAGAGAAGGGGTCACACAAACACAAACACCCTCCAGGCCCTGGGTTCCCTGCTCAGAAAATCCCGGGCAAGTTCCGAGGGATCGGATATGCCTAATGGGTAGTGCTCCTGGTCGACCCGGGCCTCCACGCCCGGGGCTCTATCTTACCATGGCGCATCAGGGCTGAAGCCTCTCCCTGTCAGTGACAGAAACGGGCCAGTGTTTCCCACACAGAGTCCAGACCTTGGGGTCTCAGCTAAGAAACTTACGGGGAATAATGGAGAAGTGGGAGACACAGAATTCCAAGTAGCCCTACCAGGGACTATACTACAAGCCTAAAATCCCAAGGAGACATATGCCTGAATCCTGAAAAGCCAACAACCCATCGTCTCCACTCCGGTACTCCCGGGTCAGGACCGAGGGATGCGAAACCCAGAATCCCAAACACCTGCTACGAGCCCCGGCCTCCAGGCCCTGAGTCATTACGATGGCTCACTATGGCTGGAGCCTGAGAGAAGGCAGTCACCCTGTACCTGAGAGAAAGGGGTCACAGAACCCGAAACAGCCTCCAGACACTGGGGTCTCAGCTCAGAAACTCCCCGGAAAGTTCCGAGGGATTGGAGACACAGAATGGGAAGTGCCCCGCTCCTCCAGGCCCGGGGCTGCTCGCCCCGGGCCTCCACGCCCGGGGCTGCTCGCCCCGGGCCTCCACGCCCGGGGCTGCTCGCCCCGGGCCTCCACGCCCGGGGCTGCTCGCCCCGGGCCTCCACGCCCGGGGCTGCTCGCCCCGGGCCTCCACGCCCGGGGCTGCTCGCCCCGGGCCTCCACGCCCGGGGCTGCTCGCCATGGCTCACTATGACTGAAGCCGTTCCTGTACCTTAGAAAAGGGGTCACACAAACACAAACACCCTCCAGGCCCTGGGTTCCCTGCTCAGAAAATCCCGGGCAAGTTCCGAGGGATCGGATTCGCCAAATGGGTAGTGCTCCTGGTCGACCTGGGCCTCCACGCCCGGGGCTCTATCTTTCCATGGCGCATCAGGGCTGAAGCCTCTCCCTGTCAGTGACAGAAACGGGCCAGTGTTTCCCACACAGAGTCCAGACCTAGGGGTCTCAGCTAAGAAACTTACTGGGAAGGATGGAGAAGTGGGAGACACGGAATTCCAAGCAGCCCTACCAGGGACTATACTACAAGCCTAAAATCCCAAGGAGACATCTGCCTGAATCCTGAAAAGCCAACAACCCTTCCTCTCCACTCCGGTACTCCCGGGTCAGGACCGAGGGATGCGAGACCCAGAATCCCAAACACCTGCTACGAGCCCCGGCCTCCAGGCCCTGAGTCATTACGATGGCTCACCATGGCTGGAGCCTGAGAGAAGGCAGTCACCCTGTACCTGAGAGAAAGGGGTCACAGAACCCGAAACAGCCTCCAGACACTGGGGTCTCAGCTCAGAAACTCCCCGGAAAGTTCCGAGGGATTGGAGACACAGAATGGGAAGTGCCCCGCGCCTCCAGGCCCGGGGCTGCTCGCCCCGCGCCTCCAGGCCCGGGGCTGCTCGCCCCGCGCCTCCAGGCCCGGGGCTGCTCGCCCCGCGCCTCCAGGCCCGGGGCTGCTCGCCCCGGGCCTCCAGGCCCGGGGCTGCTCGCCCCGGGCCTCCAGGCCCGGGGCTGCTCGGCCCGGGCCTCCAGGCCCGGGGCTGCTCGGCCCGGGCCTCCACGCCCGGGGCTGCTCGCCCCGGGCCTCCACGCCCGGGGCTGCTCGCCCCGGGCCTCCACGCCCGGGGCTGCTCGCCCCGGGCCTCCACGCCCGGGGCTGCTCGCCCCGGGCCTCCACGCCCGGGGCTGCTCGCCCCGGGCCTCCACGCCCGGGGCTGCTCGCCCCGGGCCTCCACGCCCGGGGCTGCTCGCCATGGCTCACTATGACTGAAGCCGTTCCTGTACCTTAGAAAAGGGGTCACACAAACACAAACACCCTCCAGGCCCTGGGTTCCCTGCTCAGAAAATCCCGGGCAAGTTCCGAGGGATCGGATATGCCAAATGGGTAGTGCTCCTGGTCGACCCGGGCCTCCACGCCCGGGGCTCTATCTTTCCATGGCGTATCAGGGCTGAAGCCTCTCCCTGTCAGTGACAGAAACGGGCCAGTGTTTCCCACACAGAGTCCAGACCTTGGGGTCTCAGCTAAGAAACTTACGGGGAAGGATGGAGAAGTGGGAGACACAGAATTCCAAGCAGCCCTACCAAGGACTATACTACAAGCCTAAAATCCCAAGGAGACATATGCCTGAATCCTGAAAAGCCAACAACCCTTCCTCTCCACTCCGGTACTCCCGGGTCAGGACCGAGGGATGCGAGACCCAGAATTCCAAACACCTGCTACGAGCCCCGGCCTCCAGGCCCTGAGTCATTACGATGGCTCACCATGGCTGGAGCCTGAGAGAAGGCAGTCACCCTGTACCTGAGAGAAAGATATCACAGAACACGAAACAGCCTCCAGACACTGGGGTCTCACCTCAGAAACTCCCCGGAAAGTTCCGAGGGATTGGAGACACAGAATGGGAAGTGCCCCGCTCGCCCCGGGCCTCCACGCCCGGGGCTACTCGCCATGGCTCACGAGGACTGAAGCCATTCCTGTACCTGAGAGAAGGGGTCACACAAACACAAACACCCTCCAGGCCCTGGGTTCCCTGCTCAGAAAATCCCGGGCAAGTTCCGAGGGATCGGATACGCCAAATGGGTAGTGCTCCTGGTCGACCCGGGCCTCCACGCCCGGGGCTCTATCTTTCCATGGCGCATCAGGGCTGAAGCCTCTCCCTGTCAGTGACAGAAACGGGCCAGTGTTTCCCACACAGAGTCCAGACCTTGGGGTCTCAGCTAAGAAACTTACGGGGAAGGATGGAGAAGTGGGAGACACAGAATTCCAAGTAGCCCTACCAGGGACTATACTACAAGCCTAAAATCCCAAGGAGACATATGCCTGAATCCTGAAAAGCCAACAACCCTTCCTCTCCACTCCGGTACTCCCGGGTCAGGACCGAGGGATGCGAGACCCAGAATCCCAAACACCTGCTACGAGCCCCGGCCTCCAGGCCCTGAGTCAGTACGATGGCTCACCATGGCTGGAGCCTGAGAGAAGGCAGTCACCCTGTACCTGAGAGAAAGGGGTCACAGAACCCGAAACAGCCTCCAGACACTGGGGTCTCAGCTCAGAAACTCCCCGGAAAGTTCCGAGGGATTGGAGACACAGAATGGGAAGTGCCCCGCTCCTCCAGGCCCGGGGCTGCTCGCCCCGGGCCTCCACGCCCGGGGCTGCTCGCCCCGGGCCTCCACGCCCGGGGCTGCTCGCCCCGGGCCTCCACGCCCGGGGCTGCTCGCCCCGGGCCTCCACGCCCGGGGCTGCTCGCCCCGGGCCTCCACGCACGGGGCTGCTCGCCCCGGGCCTCCACGCCCGGGGCTGCTCGCCATGGCTCACTATGACTGAAGCCGTTCCTGTACCTTAGAAAAGGGGTCACACAAACACAAACACCCTCCAGGCCCTGGGTTCCCTGCTCAGAAAATCCCGGGCAAGTTCCGAGGGATCGGATATGCCAAATGGGTGGTGCTCCTGGTCGACCCGGGCCTCCACGCCCGGGGCTCTATCTTTCCATGGCGCATCAGGGCTGAAGCCTCTCCCTGTCAGTGACAGAAACGGGCCAGTGTTTCCCACAGAGAGTCCAGACCTTGGGGTCTCAGCTAAGAAACTTACGGGGAAGGATGGAGAAGTGGGAGACACAGAATTCCAAGCAGCCCTACCAGGGACTATACTACAAGCCTAAAATCCCAAGGAGACATATGCCTGAATCCTGAAAAGCCAACAACCCTTCCTCTCCACTCCGGTACTCCCGGGTCAGGACCGAGGGATGCGAGACCCAGAATTCCAAACACCTGCTACGAGCCCCGGCCTCCAGGCCCTGAGTCATTACGATGGCTCACCATGGCTGGAGCCTGAGAGAAGGCAGTCACCCTGTACCTGAGAGAAAGGTATCACAGAACCCGAAACAGCCTCCAGACACTGGGGTCTCAGCTCAGAAACTCCCCGGAAAGTTCCGAGGGATTGGAGACACAGAATGGGAAGTGCCCCGCTCGGCCCGGGCCTCCACGCCCGGGGCTACTCGCCATGGCTCACGAGGACTGAAGCCATTCCTGTACCTGAGAGAAGGGGTCACACAAACACAAACACCCTCCAGGCCCTGGGTTCCCTGCTCAGAAAATCCCGGGCAAGTTCCGAGGGATCGGATATGCCAAATGGGTAGTGCTCCTGGTCGACCCGGGCCTCCACGCCCGGGGCTCTATCTTTCCATGGCGCATCAGGGCTGAAGCCTCTCCCTGTCAGTGACAGAAACGGGCCAGTGTTTCCCACACAGAGTCCAGACCTTGGGGTCTCAGCTAAGAAAGTTACGGGGAAGGATGGAGAAGTGGGAGACACAGAATTCCAAGCAGCCCTACCAGGGACTATACTACAAGCCTAAAATCCCAAGGAGACATATGCCTGAATCCTGAAAAGCCAACAACCCTTCCTCTCCACTCCGGTACTCCCGGGTCAGGACCGAGGGATGCGAGACCCAGAATCCCAAACACCTGCTACGAGCCCCGGCCTCCAGGCCCTGAGTCATTACGATGGCTCACCATGGCTGGAGCCTGAGAGAAGGCAGTCACCCTGTACCTGAGAGAAAGGGGTCACAGAACCCGAAACAGCCTCCAGACACTGGGGTCTCAGCTCAGAAACTCCCCGGAAAGTTCCGAGGGATTGGAGACACAGAATGGGAAGTGCCCCGCTCGGCCCGGGCCTCCACGCCCGGGGCTACTCGCCATGGCTCACGAGGACTGAAGCCATTCCTGTACCTGAGAGAAGGGGTCACACAAACACAAACACCCTCCAGGCCCTGGGTTCCCTGCTCAGAAAATCCCGGGCAAGTTCCGAGGGATCGGATATGCCAAATGGGTAGTGCTCCTGGTCGACCCGGGCCTCCACGCCCGGGGCTCTATCTTACCATGGCGCATCAGGGCTGAAGCCTCTCCCTGTCAGTGACAGAAACGGGCCAGTGTTTCCCACACAGAGTCCAGACCTTGGGGTCTCAGCTAAGAAACTTACGGGGAATAATGGAGAAGTGGGAGACACAGAATTCCAAGTAGCCCTACCAGGGACTATACTACAAGCCTAAAATCCCAAGGAGACATATGCCTGAATCCTGAAAAGCCAACAACCCATCGTCTCCACTCCGGTACTCCCGGGTCAGGACCGAGGGATGCGAAACCCAGAATCCCAAACACCTGCTACGAGCCCCGGCCTCCAGGCCCTGAGTCATTACGATGGCTCACCATGGCTGGAGCTGAGAGAAGGCAGTCACCCTGTACCTGAGAGAAAGGGGTCACAGAACCCGAAACAGCCTCCAGACACTGGGGTCTCAGCTCAGAAACTCCCCGGAAAGTTCCGAGGGATTGGAGACACAGAATGGGAAGTGCCCCGGGCCTCCACGCCCGGGGCTGCTCGCCCCGGGCCTCCAGGCCCGGGGCTGCTCGCCCCGGGCCTCCACGCCCGGGGCTGCTCGCCCCGGGCCTCCACGCCCGGGGCTGCTCGCCCCGGGCCTCCACGCCCGGGGCTGCTCGCCCCGGGCCTCCACGCCCGGGGCTGCTCGCCCCGGGCCTCCACGCCCGGGGCTGCTCGCCCCGGGCCTCCACGCCCGGGGCTGCTCGCCCCGGGCCTCCACGCCCGGGGCTGCTCGCCCCGGGCCTCCACGCCCGGGGCTGCTCGCCCCGGGCCTCCACGCCCGGGGCTGCTCGCCCCGGGCCTCCACGCCCGGGGCTGCTCGCCATGGCTCACTATGACTGAAGCCGTTCCTGTACCTTCGAAAAGGGGTCACACAAACACAAACACCCTCCAGGCCCTGGGTTCCCTGCTCAGAAAATCCCGGGCAAGTTCCGAGGGATCGGATATGCCAAATGGGTAGTGCTCCTGGTCGACCCGGGCCTCCACGCCCGGGGCTCTATCTTTCCATGGCGCATCAGGGCTGAAGCCTCTCCCTGTCAGTGACAGAAACGGGCCAGTGTTTCCCACACAGAGTCCAGACCTTGGGGTCTCAGCTAAGAAACTTACGGGGAAGGATGGAGAAGTGGGAGACACAGAATTCCAAGCAGCCCTACCAGGGACTATACTACAAGCCTAAAATCCCAAGGAGACATATGCCTGAATCCTGAAAAGCCAACAACCCTTCCTCTCCACTCCGGTACTCCCGGGTCAGGACCGAGGGATGCGAGACCCAGAATTCCAAACACCTGCTACGAGCCCCGGCCTCCAGGCCCTGAGTCATTACGATGGCTCACCATGGCTGGAGCCTGAGAGAAGGCAGTCACCCTGTACCTGAGAGAAAGGTATCACAGAACCCGAAACAGCCTCCAGACACTGGGGTCTCAGCTCAGAAACTCCCCGGAAAGTTCCGAGGGATTGGAGACACAGAATGGGAAGTGCCCCGCGCCTCCAGGCCCGGGGCTGCTCGCCCCGCGCCTCCAGGCCCGGGGCTGCTCGCCCCGCGCCTCCAGGCCCGGGGCTGCTCGCCCCGCGCCTCCAGGCCCGGGGCTGCTCGCCCCGGGCCTCCACGCCCGGGGCTGCTCGCCCCGGGCCTCCACGCCCGGGGCTGCTCGCCCCGGGCCTCCACGCCCGGGGCTGCTCGCCCCGGGCCTCCACGCCCGGGGCTGCTCGCCCCGGGCCTCCACGCCCGGGGCTGCTCGCCCCGGGCCTCCACGCCCGGGGCTGCTCGCCCCGGGCCTCCACGCCCGGGGCTGCTCGCCCCGGGCCTCCACGCCCGGGGCTGCTCGCCCCGGGCCTCCACGCCCGGGGCTGCTCGCCCCGGGCCTCCACGCCCGGGGCTGCTCGCCCCGGGCCTCCACGCCCGGGGCTGCTCGCCCCGGGCCTCCACGCCCGGGGCTGCTCGCCATGGCTCACTATGACTGAAGCCGTTCCTGTACCTTAGAAAAGGGGTCACACAAACACAAACACCCTCCAGGCCCTGGGTTCCCTGCTCAGAAAATCCCGGGCAAGTTCCGAGGGATCGGATATGCCAAATGGGTAGTGCTCCTGGTCGACCCGGGCCTCCACGCCCGGGGCTCTATCTTTCCATGGCGTATCAGGGCTGAAGCCTCTCCCTGTCAGTGACAGAAACGGGCCAGTGTTTCCCACACAGAGTCCAGACCTTGGGGTCTCAGCTAAGAAACTTACGGGGAAGGATGGAGAAGTGGGAGACACAGAATTCCAAGCAGCCCTACCAAGGACTATACTACAAGCCTAAAATCCCAAGGAGACATATGCCTGAATCCTGAAAAGCCAACAACCCTTCCTCTCCACTCCGGTACTCCCGGGTCAGGACCGAGGGATGCGAGACCCAGAATTCCAAACACCTGCTACGAGCCCCGGCCTCCAGGCCCTGAGTCATTACGATGGCTCACCATGGCTGGAGCCTGAGAGAAGGCAGTCACCCTGTACCTGAGAGAAAGATATCACAGAACACGAAACAGCCTCCAGACACTGGGGTCTCACCTCAGAAACTCCCCGGAAAGTTCCGAGGGATTGGAGACACAGAATGGGAAGTGCCCCGCTCGCCCCGGGCCTCCACGCCCGGGGCTACTCGCCATGGCTCACGAGGACTGAAGCCATTCCTGTACCTGAGAGAAGGGGTCACACAAACACAAACACCCTCCAGGCCCTGGGTTCCCTGCTCAGAAAATCCCGGGCAAGTTCCGAGGGATCGGATACGCCAAATGGGTAGTGCTCCTGGTCGACCCGGGCCTCCACGCCCGGGGCTCTATCTTTCCATGGCGCATCAGGGCTGAAGCCTCTCCCTGTCAGTGACAGAAACGGGCCAGTGTTTCCCACACAGAGTCCAGACCTTGGGGTCTCAGCTAAGAAACTTACGGGGAAGGATGGAGAAGTGGGAGACACAGAATTCCAAGTAGCCCTACCAGGGACTATACTACAAGCCTAAAATCCCAAGGAGACATATGCCTGAATCCTGAAAAGCCAACAACCCTTCCTCTCCACTCCGGTACTCCCGGGTCAGGACCGAGGGATGCGAGACCCAGAATCCCAAACACCTGCTACGAGCCCCGGCCTCCAGGCCCTGAGTCAGTACGATGGCTCACCATGGCTGGAGCCTGAGAGAAGGCAGTCACCCTGTACCTGAGAGAAAGGGGTCACAGAACCCGAAACAGCCTCCAGACACTGGGGTCTCAGCTCAGAAACTCCCCGGAAAGTTCCGAGGGATTGGAGACACAGAATGGGAAGTGCCCCGCTCCTCCAGGCCCGGGGCTGCTCGCCCCGGGCCTCCACGCCCGGGGCTGCTCGCCCCGGGCCTCCACGCCCGGGGCTGCTCGCCCCGGGCCTCCACGCCCGGGGCTGCTCGCCCCGGGCCTCCACGCCCGGGGCTGCTCGCCCCGGGCCTCCACGCACGGGGCTGCTCGCCCCGGGCCTCCACGCCCGGGGCTGCTCGCCATGGCTCACTATGACTGAAGCCGTTCCTGTACCTTAGAAAAGGGGTCACACAAACACAAACACCCTCCAGGCCCTGGGTTCCCTGCTCAGAAAATCCCGGGCAAGTTCCGAGGGATCGGATATGCCAAATGGGTGGTGCTCCTGGTCGACCCGGGCCTCCACGCCCGGGGCTCTATCTTTCCATGGCGCATCAGGGCTGAAGCCTCTCCCTGTCAGTGACAGAAACGGGCCAGTGTTTCCCACAGAGAGTCCAGACCTTGGGGTCTCAGCTAAGAAACTTACGGGGAAGGATGGAGAAGTGGGAGACACAGAATTCCAAGCAGCCCTACCAGGGACTATACTACAAGCCTAAAATCCCAAGGAGACATATGCCTGAATCCTGAAAAGCCAACAACCCTTCCTCTCCACTCCGGTACTCCCGGGTCAGGACCGAGGGATGCGAGACCCAGAATTCCAAACACCTGCTACGAGCCCCGGCCTCCAGGCCCTGAGTCATTACGATGGCTCACCATGGCTGGAGCCTGAGAGAAGGCAGTCACCCTGTACCTGAGAGAAAGGTATCACAGAACCCGAAACAGCCTCCAGACACTGGGGTCTCAGCTCAGAAACTCCCCGGAAAGTTCCGAGGGATTGGAGACACAGAATGGGAAGTGCCCCGCTCGGCCCGGGCCTCCACGCCCGGGGCTACTCGCCATGGCTCACGAGGACTGAAGCCATTCCTGTACCTGAGAGAAGGGGTCACACAAACACAAACACCCTCCAGGCCCTGGGTTCCCTGCTCAGAAAATCCCGGGCAAGTTCCGAGGGATCGGATATGCCAAATGGGTAGTGCTCCTGGTCGACCCGGGCCTCCACGCCCGGGGCTCTATCTTTCCATGGCGCATCAGGGCTGAAGCCTCTCCCTGTCAGTGACAGAAACGGGCCAGTGTTTCCCACACAGAGTCCAGACCTTGGGGTCTCAGCTAAGAAAGTTACGGGGAAGGATGGAGAAGTGGGAGACACAGAATTCCAAGCAGCCCTACCAGGGACTATACTACAAGCCTAAAATCCCAAGGAGACATATGCCTGAATCCTGAAAAGCCAACAACCCTTCCTCTCCACTCCGGTACTCCCGGGTCAGGACCGAGGGATGCGAGACCCAGAATCCCAAACACCTGCTACGAGCCCCGGCCTCCAGGCCCTGAGTCATTACGATGGCTCACCATGGCTGGAGCCTGAGAGAAGGCAGTCACCCTGTACCTGAGAGAAAGGGGTCACAGAACCCGAAACAGCCTCCAGACACTGGGGTCTCAGCTCAGAAACTCCCCGGAAAGTTCCGAGGGATTGGAGACACAGAATGGGAAGTGCCCCGCTCGGCCCGGGCCTCCACGCCCGGGGCTACTCGCCATGGCTCACGAGGACTGAAGCCATTCCTGTACCTGAGAGAAGGGGTCACACAAACACAAACACCCTCCAGGCCCTGGGTTCCCTGCTCAGAAAATCCCGGGCAAGTTCCGAGGGATCGGATATGCCAAATGGGTAGTGCTCCTGGTCGACCCGGGCCTCCACGCCCGGGGCTCTATCTTACCATGGCGCATCAGGGCTGAAGCCTCTCCCTGTCAGTGACAGAAACGGGCCAGTGTTTCCCACACAGAGTCCAGACCTTGGGGTCTCAGCTAAGAAACTTACGGGGAATAATGGAGAAGTGGGAGACACAGAATTCCAAGTAGCCCTACCAGGGACTATACTACAAGCCTAAAATCCCAAGGAGACATATGCCTGAATCCTGAAAAGCCAACAACCCATCGTCTCCACTCCGGTACTCCCGGGTCAGGACCGAGGGATGCGAAACCCAGAATCCCAAACACCTGCTACGAGCCCCGGCCTCCAGGCCCTGAGTCATTACGATGGCTCACCATGGCTGGAGCTGAGAGAAGGCAGTCACCCTGTACCTGAGAGAAAGGGGTCACAGAACCCGAAACAGCCTCCAGACACTGGGGTCTCAGCTCAGAAACTCCCCGGAAAGTTCCGAGGGATTGGAGACACAGAATGGGAAGTGCCCCGGGCCTCCACGCCCGGGGCTGCTCGCCCCGGGCCTCCAGGCCCGGGGCTGCTCGCCCCGGGCCTCCACGCCCGGGGCTGCTCGCCCCGGGCCTCCACGCCCGGGGCTGCTCGCCCCGGGCCTCCACGCCCGGGGCTGCTCGCCCCGGGCCTCCACGCCCGGGGCTGCTCGCCCCGGGCCTCCACGCCCGGGGCTGCTCGCCCCGGGCCTCCACGCCCGGGGCTGCTCGCCCCGGGCCTCCACGCCCGGGGCTGCTCGCCCCGGGCCTCCACGCCCGGGGCTGCTCGCCCCGGGCCTCCACGCCCGGGGCTGCTCGCCCCGGGCCTCCACGCCCGGGGCTGCTCGCCATGGCTCACTATGACTGAAGCCGTTCCTGTACCTTAGAAAAGGGGTCACACAAACACAAACACCCTCCAGGCCCTGGGTTCCCTGCTCAGAAAATCCCGGGCAAGTTCCGAGGGATCGGATATGCCAAATGGGTAGTGCTCCTGGTCGACCCGGGCCTCCACGCCCGGGGCTCTATCTTTCCATGGCGCATCAGGGCTGAAGCCTCTCCCTGTCAGTGACAGAAACGGGCCAGTGTTTCCCACACAGAGTCCAGACCTTGGGGTCTCAGCTAAGAAACTTACGGGGAAGGATGGAGAAGTGGGAGACACAGAATTCCAAGCAGCCCTACCAGGGACTATACTACAAGCCTAAAATCCCAAGGAGACATATGCCTGAATCCTGAAAAGCCAACAACCCTTCCTCTCCACTCCGGTACTCCCGGGTCAGGACCGAGGGATGCGAGACCCAGAATTCCAAACACCTGCTACGAGCCCCGGCCTCCAGGCCCTGAGTCATTACGATGGCTCACCATGGCTGGAGCCTGAGAGAAGGCAGTCACCCTGTACCTGAGAGAAAGGTATCACAGAACCCGAAACAGCCTCCAGACACTGGGGTCTCAGCTCAGAAACTCCCCGGAAAGTTCCGAGGGATTGGAGACACAGAATGGGAAGTGCCCCGCGCTTCCAGGCCCGGGGCTGCTCGCCCCGCGCCTCCAGGCCCGGGGCTGCTCGCCCCGCGCCTCCAGGCCCGGGGCTGCTCGCCCCGCGCCTCCAGGCCCGGGGCTGCTCGCCCCGGGCCTCCACGCCCGGGGCTGCTCGCCCCGGGCCTCCACGCCCGGGGCTGCTCGCCCCGGGCCTCCACGCCCGGGGCTGCTCGCCCCGGGCCTCCACGCCCGGGGCTGCTCGCCCCGGGCCTCCACGCCCGGGGCTGCTCGCCCCGGGCCTCCACGCCCGGGGCTGCTCGCCCCGGGCCTCCACGCCCGGGGCTGCTCGCCCCGGGCCTCCACGCCCGGGGCTGCTCGCCCCGGGCCTCCACGCCCGGGGCTGCTCGCCCCGGGCCTCCACGCCCGGGGCTGCTCGCCCCGGGCCTCCACGCCCGGGGCTGCTCGCCCCGGGCCTCCACGCCCGGGGCTGCTCGCCCCGGGCCTCCACGCCCGGGGCTGCTCGCCATGGCTCACTATGACTGAAGCCGTTCCTGTACCTTAGAAAAGGGGTCACACAAACACAAACACCCTCCAGGCCCTGGGTTCCCTGCTCAGAAAATCCCGGGCAAGTTCCGAGGGATCGGATATGCCAAATGGGTAGTGCTCCTGGTCGACCCGGGCCTCCACGCCCGGGGCTCTATCTTTCCATGGCGCATCAGGGCTGAAGCCTCTCCCTGTCAGTGACAGAAACGGGCCAGTGTTTCCCACACAGAGTCCAGACCTTGGGGTCTCAGCTAAGAAACTTACGGGGAAGGATGGAGAAGTGGGAGACACAGAATTCCAAGCAGCCCTACCAGGGACTATACTACAAGCCTAAAATCCCAAGGAGACATATGCCTGAATCCTGAAAAGCCAACAACCCTTCCTCTCCACTCCGGTACTCCCGGGTCAGGACCGAGGGATGCGAGACCCAGAATTCCAAACACCTGCTACGAGCCCCGGCCTCCAGGCCCTGAGTCATTACGATGGCTCACCATGGCTGGAGCCTGAGAGAAGGCAGTCACCCTGTACCTGAGAGAAAGGTATCACAGAACCCGAAACAGCCTCCAGACACTGGGGTCTCAGCTCAGAAACTCCCCGGAAAGTTCCGAGGGATTGGAGACACAGAATGGGAAGTGCCCCGCGCCTCCAGGCCCGGGGCTGCTCGCCCCGCGCCTCCAGGCCCGGGGCTGCTCGCCCCGCGCCTCCAGGCCCGGGGCTGCTCGCCCCGCGCCTCCAGGCCCGGGGCTGCTCGCCCCGGGCCTCCACGCCCGGGGCTGCTCGCCCCGGGCCTCCACGCCCGGGGCTGCTCGCCCCGGGCCTCCACGCCCGGGGCTGCTCGCCCCGGGCCTCCACGCCCGGGGCTGCTCGCCCCGGGCCTCCACGCCCGGGGCTGCTCGCCCCGGGCCTCCACGCCCGGGGCTGCTCGCCCCGGGCCTCCACGCCCGGGGCTGCTCGCCCCGGGCCTCCACGCCCGGGGCTGCTCGCCCCGGGCCTCCACGCCCGGGGCTGCTCGCCCCGGGCCTCCACGCCCGGGGCTGCTCGCCATGGCTCACTATGACTGAAGCCGTTCCTGTACCTTAGAAAAGGGGTCACACAAACACAAACACCCTCCAGGCCCTGGGTTCCCTGCTCAGAAAATCCCGGGCAAGTTCCGAGGGATCGGATATGCCAAATGGGTAGTGCTCCTGGTCGACCCGGGCCTCCACGCCCGGGGCTCTATCTTTCCATGGCGTATCAGGGCTGAAGCCTCTCCCTGTCAGTGACAGAAACGGGCCAGTGTTTCCCACACAGAGTCCAGACCTTGGGGTCTCAGCTAAGAAACTTACGGGGAAGGATGGAGAAGTGGGAGACACAGAATTCCAAGCAGCCCTACCAAGGACTATACTACAAGCCTAAAATCCCAAGGAGACATATGCCTGAATCCTGAAAAGCCAACAACCCTTCCTCTCCACTCCGGTACTCCCGGGTCAGGACCGAGGGATGCGAGACCCAGAATTCCAAACACCTGCTACGAGCCCCGGCCTCCAGGCCCTGAGTCATTACGATGGCTCACCATGGCTGGAGCCTGAGAGAAGGCAGTCACCCTGTACCTGAGAGAAAGATATCACAGAACACGAAACAGCCTCCAGACACTGGGGTCTCACCTCAGAAACTCCCCGGAAAGTTCCGAGGGATTGGAGACACAGAATGGGAAGTGCCCCGCTCGCCCCGGGCCTCCACGCCCGGGGCTACTCGCCATGGCTCACGAGGACTGAAGCCATTCCTGTACCTGAGAGAAGGGGTCACACAAACACAAACACCCTCCAGGCCCTGGGTTCCCTGCTCAGAAAATCCCGGGCAAGTTCCGAGGGATCGGATACGCCAAATGGGTAGTGCTCCTGGTCGACCCGGGCCTCCACGCCCGGGGCTCTATCTTTCCATGGCGCATCAGGGCTGAAGCCTCTCCCTGTCAGTGACAGAAACGGGCCAGTGTTTCCCACACAGAGTCCAGACCTTGGGGTCTCAGCTAAGAAACTTACGGGGAAGGATGGAGAAGTGGGAGACACAGAATTCCAAGTAGCCCTACCAGGGACTATACTACAAGCCTAAAATCCCAAGGAGACATATGCCTGAATCCTGAAAAGCCAACAACCCTTCCTCTCCACTCCGGTACTCCCGGGTCAGGACCGAGGGATGCGAGACCCAGAATCCCAAACACCTGCTACGAGCCCCGGCCTCCAGGCCCTGAGTCAGTACGATGGCTCACCATGGCTGGAGCCTGAGAGAAGGCAGTCACCCTGTACCTGAGAGAAAGGGGTCACAGAACCCGAAACAGCCTCCAGACACTGGGGTCTCAGCTCAGAAACTCCCCGGAAAGTTCCGAGGGATTGGAGACACAGAATGGGAAGTGCCCCGCTCGGCCCGCGCCTCCACGCCCGGGGCTACTCGCCATGGCTCACGCGGACTGAAGCCATTCCTGTACCTGAGAGAAGGGGTCACACAAACACAAACACCCTCCAGGCCCTGGGTTCCCTGCTCAGAAAATCCCGGGCAAGTTCCGAGGGATCGGATATGCCAAATGGGTAGTGCTCCTGGTCGACCCGGGCCTCCACGCCCGGGGCTCTATCTTACCATGGCGCATCAGGGCTGAAGCCTCTCCCTGTCAGTGACAGAAACGGGCCAGTGTTTCCCACACAGAGTCCAGACCTTGGGGTCTCAGCTAAGAAACTTACGGGGAATAATGGAGAAGTGGGAGACACAGAATTCCAAGTAGCCCTACCAGGGACTATACTACAAGCCTAAAATCCCAAGGAGACATATGCCTGAATCCTGAAAAGCCAACAACCCATCGTCTCCACTCCGGTACTCCCGGGTCAGGACCGAGGGATGCGAAACCCAGAATCCCAAACACCTGCTACGAGCCCCGGCCTCCAGGCCCTGAGTCATTACGATGGCTCACTATGGCTGGAGCCTGAGAGAAGGCAGTCACCCTGTACCTGAGAGAAAGGGGTCACAGAACCCGAAACAGCCTCCAGACACTGGGGTCTCAGCTCAGAAACTCCCCGGAAAGTTCCGAGGGATTGGAGACACAGAATGGGAAGTGCCCCGCTCCTCCAGGCCCGGGGCTGCTCGCCCCGGGCCTCCACGCCCGGGGCTGCTCGCCCCGGGCCTCCACGCCCGGGGCTGCTCGCCCCGGGCCTCCACGCCCGGGGCTGCTCGCCCCGGGCCTCCACGCCCGGGGCTGCTCGCCCCGGGCCTCCACGCCCGGGGCTGCTCGCCATGGCTCACTATGACTGAAGCCGTTCCTGTACCTTAGAAAAGGGGTCACACAAACACAAACACCCTCCAGGCCCTGGGTTCCCTGCTCAGAAAATCCCGGGCAAGTTCCGAGGGATCGGATTCGCCAAATGGGTAGTGCTCCTGGTCGACCTGGGCCTCCACGCCCGGGGCTCTATCTTTCCATGGCGCATCAGGGCTGAAGCCTCTCCCTGTCAGTGACAGAAACGGGCCAGTGTTTCCCACACAGAGTCCAGACCTAGGGGTCTCAGCTAAGAAACTTACTGGGAAGGATGGAGAAGTGGGAGACACGGAATTCCAAGCAGCCCTACCAGGGACTATACTACAAGCCTAAAATCCCAAGGAGACATCTGCCTGAATCCTGAAAAGCCAACAACCCTTCCTCTCCACTCCGGTACTCCCGGGTCAGGACCGAGGGATGCGAGACCCAGAATCCCAAACACCTGCTACGAGCCCCGGCCTCCAGGCCCTGAGTCATTACGATGGCTCACCATGGCTGGAGCCTGAGAGAAGGCAGTCACCCTGTACCTGAGAGAAAGGGGTCACAGAACCCGAAACAGCCTCCAGACACTGGGGTCTCAGCTCAGAAACTCCCCGGAAAGTTCCGAGGGATTGGAGACACAGAATGGGAAGTGCCCCGCGCCTCCAGGCCCGGGGCTGCTCGCCCCGCGCCTCCAGGCCCGGGGCTGCTCGCCCCGCGCCTCCAGGCCCGGGGCTGCTCGCCCCGCGCCTCCAGGCCCGGGGCTGCTCGCCCCGGGCCTCCAGGCCCGGGGCTGCTCGCCCCGGGCCTCCAGGCCCGGGGCTGCTCGCCCCGGGCCTCCAGGCCCGGGGCTGCTCGGCCCGGGCCTCCACGCCCGGGGCTGCTCGCCCCGGGCCTCCACGCCCGGGGCTGCTCGCCCCGGGCCTCCACGCCCGGGGCTGCTCGCCCCGGGCCTCCACGCCCGGGGCTGCTCGCCCCGGGCCTCCACGCCCGGGGCTGCTCGCCCCGGGCCTCCACGCCCGGGGCTGCTCGCCCCGGGCCTCCACGCCCGGGGCTGCTCGCCATGGCTCACTATGACTGAAGCCGTTCCTGTACCTTAGAAAAGGGGTCACACAAACACAAACACCCTCCAGGCCCTGGGTTCCCTGCTCAGAAAATCCCGGGCAAGTTCCGAGGGATCGGATATGCCAAATGGGTAGTGCTCCTGGTCGACCCGGGCCTCCACGCCCGGGGCTCTATCTTTCCATGGCGTATCAGGGCTGAAGCCTCTCCCTGTCAGTGACAGAAACGGGCCAGTGTTTCCCACACAGAGTCCAGACCTTGGGGTCTCAGCTAAGAAACTTACGGGGAAGGATGGAGAAGTGGGAGACACAGAATTCCAAGCAGCCCTACCAAGGACTATACTACAAGCCTAAAATCCCAAGGAGACATATGCCTGAATCCTGAAAAGCCAACAACCCTTCCTCTCCACTCCGGTACTCCCGGGTCAGGACCGAGGGATGCGAGACCCAGAATTCCAAACACCTGCTACGAGCCCCGGCCTCCAGGCCCTGAGTCATTACGATGGCTCACCATGGCTGGAGCCTGAGAGAAGGCAGTCACCCTGTACCTGAGAGAAAGATATCACAGAACACGAAACAGCCTCCAGACACTGGGGTCTCACCTCAGAAACTCCCCGGAAAGTTCCGAGGGATTGGAGACACAGAATGGGAAGTGCCCCGCTCGCCCCGGGCCTCCACGCCCGGGGCTACTCGCCATGGCTCACGAGGACTGAAGCCATTCCTGTACCTGAGAGAAGGGGTCACACAAACACAAACACCCTCCAGGCCCTGGGTTCCCTGCTCAGAAAATCCCAGGCAAGTTCCGAGGGATCGGATACGCCAAATGGGTAGTGCTCCTGGTCGACCCGGGCCTCCACGCCCGGGGCTCTATCTTTCCATGGCGCATCAAGGCTGAAGCCTCTCCCTGTCAGTGACAGAAACGGGCCAGTGTTTCCCACACAGAGTCCAGACCTTGGGGTCTCAGCTAAGAAACTTACGGGGAAGGATGGAGAAGTGGGAGACACAGAATTCCAAGTAGCCCTACCAGGGACTATACTACAAGCCTAAAATCCCAAGGAGACATATGCCTGAATCCTGAAAAGCCAACAACCCTTCCTCTCCACTCCGGTACTCCCGGGTCAGGACCGAGGGATGCGAGACCCAGAATCCCAAACACCTGCTACGAGCCCCGGCCTCCAGGCCCTGAGTCAGTACGATGGCTCACCATGGCTGGAGCCTGAGAGAAGGCAGTCACCCTGTACCTGAGAGAAAGGGGTCACAGAACCCGAAACAGCCTCCAGACACTGGGGTCTCAGCTCAGAAACTCCCCGGAAAGTTCCGAGGGATTGGAGACACAGAATGGGAAGTGCCCCGCTCGGCCCGCGCCTCCACGCCCGGGGCTACTCGCCATGGCTCACGCGGACTGAAGCCATTCCTGTACCTGAGAGAAGGGGTCACACAAACACAAACACCCTCCAGGCCCTGGGTTCCCTGCTCAGAAAATCCCGGGCAAGTTCCGAGGGATCGGATATGCCAAATGGGTAGTGCTCCTGGTCGACCCGGGCCTCCACGCCCGGGGCTCTATCTTACCATGGCGCATCAGGGCTGAAGCCTCTCCCTGTCAGTGACAGAAACGGGCCAGTGTTTCCCACACAGAGTCCAGACCTTGGGGTCTCAGCTAAGAAACTTACGGGGAATAATGGAGAAGTGGGAGACACAGAATTCCAAGTAGCCCTACCAGGGACTATACTACAAGCCTAAAATCCCAAGGAGACATATGCCTGAATCCTGAAAAGCCAACAACCCATCGTCTCCACTCCGGTACTCCCGGGTCAGGACCGAGGGATGCGAAACCCAGAATCCCAAACACCTGCTACGAGCCCCGGCCTCCAGGCCCTGAGTCATTACGATGGCTCACCATGGCTGGAGCCTGAGAGAAGGCAGTCACCCTGTACCTGAGAGAAAGGGGTCACAGAACCCGAAACAGCCTCCAGACACTGGGGTCTCAGCTCAGAAACTCCCCGGAAAGTTCCGAGGGATTGGAGACACAGAATGGGAAGTGCCCCGCGCCTCCAGGCCCGGGGCTGCTCGCCCCGCGCCTCCAGGCCCGGGGCTGCTCGCCCCGCGCCTCCAGGCCCGGGGCTGCTCGCCCCGGGCCTCCACGCCCGGGGCTGCTCGCCCCGGGCCTCCACGCCCGGGGCTGCTCGCCCCGGGCCTCCACGCCCGGGGCTGCTCGCCCCGGGCCTCCACGCCCGGGGCTGCTCGCCCCGGGCCTCCACGCCCGGGGCTGCTCGCCCCGGGCCTCCACGCCCGGGGCTGCTCGCCCCGGGCCTCCACGCCCGGGGCTGCTCGCCATGGCTCACTATGACTGAAGCCGTTCCTGTACCTTAGAAAAGGGGTCACACAAACACAAACACCCTCCAGGCCCTGGGTTCCCTGCTCAGAAAATCCCGGGCAAGTTCCGAGGGATCGGATATGCCAAATGGGTAGTGCTCCTGGTCGACCCGGGCCTCCACGCCCGGGGCTCTATCTTTCCATGGCGTATCAGGGCTGAAGCCTCTCCCTGTCAGTGACAGAAACGGGCCAGTGTTTCCCACACAGAGTCCAGACCTTGGGGTCTCAGCTAAGAAACTTACGGGGAAGGATGGAGAAGTGGGAGACACAGAATTCCAAGCAGCCCTACCAAGGACTATACTACAAGCCTAAAATCCCAAGGAGACATATGCCTGAATCCTGAAAAGCCAACAACCCTTCCTCTCCACTCCGGTACTCCCGGGTCAGGACCGAGGGATGCGAGACCCAGAATTCCAAACACCTGCTACGAGCCCCGGCCTCCAGGCCCTGAGTCATTACGATGGCTCACCATGGCTGGAGCCTGAGAGAAGGCAGTCACCCTGTACCTGAGAGAAAGATATCACAGAACACGAAACAGCCTCCAGACACTGGGGTCTCACCTCAGAAACTCCCCGGAAAGTTCCGAGGGATTGGAGACACAGAATGGGAAGTGCCCCGCTCGCCCCGGGCCTCCACGCCCGGGGCTACTCGCCATGGCTCACGAGGACTGAAGCCATTCCTGTACCTGAGAGAAGGGGTCACACAAACACAAACACCCTCCAGGCCCTGGGTTCCCTGCTCAGAAAATCCCGGGCAAGTTCCGAGGGATCGGATACGCCAAATGGGTAGTGCTCCTGGTCGACCCGGGCCTCCACGCCCGGGGCTCTATCTTTCCATGGCGCATCAGGGCTGAAGCCTCTCCCTGTCAGTGACAGAAACGGGCCAGTGTTTCCCACACAGAGTCCAGACCTTGGGGTCTCAGCTAAGAAACTTACGGGGAAGGATGGAGAAGTGGGAGACACAGAATTCCAAGTAGCCCTACCAGGGACTATACTACAAGCCTAAAATCCCAAGGAGACATATGCCTGAATCCTGAAAAGCCAACAACCCTTCCTCTCCACTCCGGTACTCCCGGGTCAGGACCGAGGGATGCGAGACCCAGAATCCCAAACACCTGCTACGAGCCCCGGCCTCCAGGCCCTGAGTCAGTACGATGGCTCACCATGGCTGGAGCCTGAGAGAAGGCAGTCACCCTGTACCTGAGAGAAAGGGGTCACAGAACCCGAAACAGCCTCCAGACACTGGGGTCTCAGCTCAGAAACTCCCCGGAAAGTTCCGAGGGATTGGAGACACAGAATGGGAAGTGCCCCGCTCGGCCCGCGCCTCCACGCCCGGGGCTACTCGCCATGGCTCACGCGGACTGAAGCCATTCCTGTACCTGAGAGAAGGGGTCACACAAACACAAACACCCTCCAGGCCCTGGGTTCCCTGCTCAGAAAATCCCGGGCAAGTTCCGAGGGATCGGATATGCCAAATGGGTAGTGCTCCTGGTCGACCCGGGCCTCCACGCCCGGGGCTCTATCTTACCATGGCGCATCAGGGCTGAAGCCTCTCCCTGTCAGTGACAGAAACGGGCCAGTGTTTCCCACACAGAGTCCAGACCTTGGGGTCTCAGCTAAGAAACTTACGGGGAATAATGGAGAAGTGGGAGACACAGAATTCCAAGTAGCCCTACCAGGGACTATACTACAAGCCTAAAATCCCAAGGAGACATATGCCTGAATCCTGAAAAGCCAACAACCCATCGTCTCCACTCCGGTACTCCCGGGTCAGGACCGAGGGATGCGAAACCCAGAATCCCAAACACCTGCTACGAGCCCCGGCCTCCAGGCCCTGAGTCATTACGATGGCTCACTATGGCTGGAGCCTGAGAGAAGGCAGTCACCCTGTACCTGAGAGAAAGGGGTCACAGAACCCGAAACAGCCTCCAGACACTGGGGTCTCAGCTCAGAAACTCCCCGGAAAGTTCCGAGGGATTGGAGACACAGAATGGGAAGTGCCCCGCTCCTCCAGGCCCGGGGCTGCTCGCCCCGGGCCTCCACGCCCGGGGCTGCTCGCCCCGGGCCTCCACGCCCGGGGCTGCTCGCCCCGGGCCTCCACGCCCGGGGCTGCTCGCCCCGGGCCTCCACGCCCGGGGCTGCTCGCCCCGGGCCTCCACGCCCGGGGCTGCTCGCCATGGCTCACTATGACTGAAGCCGTTCCTGTACCTTAGAAAAGGGGTCACACAAACACAAACACCCTCCAGGCCCTGGGTTCCCTGCTCAGAAAATCCCGGGCAAGTTCCGAGGGATCGGATTCGCCAAATGGGTAGTGCTCCTGGTCGACCTGGGCCTCCACGCCCGGGGCTCTATCTTTCCATGGCGCATCAGGGCTGAAGCCTCTCCCTGTCAGTGACAGAAACGGGCCAGTGTTTCCCACACAGAGTCCAGACCTAGGGGTCTCAGCTAAGAAACTTACTGGGAAGGATGGAGAAGTGGGAGACACGGAATTCCAAGCAGCCCTACCAGGGACTATACTACAAGCCTAAAATCCCAAGGAGACATCTGCCTGAATCCTGAAAAGCCAACAACCCTTCCTCTCCACTCCGGTACTCCCGGGTCAGGACCGAGGGATGCGAGACCCAGAATCCCAAACACCTGCTACGAGCCCCGGCCTCCAGGCCCTGAGTCATTACGATGGCTCACCATGGCTGGAGCCTGAGAGAAGGCAGTCACCCTGTACCTGAGAGAAAGGGGTCACAGAACCCGAAACAGCCTCCAGACACTGGGGTCTCAGCTCAGAAACTCCCCGGAAAGTTCCGAGGGATTGGAGACACAGAATGGGAAGTGCCCCGCGCCTCCAGGCCCGGGGCTGCTCGCCCCGCGCCTCCAGGCCCGGGGCTGCTCGCCCCGCGCCTCCAGGCCCGGGGCTGCTCGCCCCGGGCCTCCACGCCCGGGGCTGCTCGCCCCGGGCCTCCACGCCCGGGGCTGCTCGCCCCGGGCCTCCACGCCCGGGGCTGCTCGCCCCGGGCCTCCACGCCCGGGGCTGCTCGCCCCGGGCCTCCACGCCCGGGGCTGCTCGCCCCGGGCCTCCACGCCCGGGGCTGCTCGCCCCGGGCCTCCACGCCCGGGGCTGCTCGCCATGGCTCACTATGACTGAAGCCGTTCCTGTACCTTAGAAAAGGGGTCACACAAACACAAACACCCTCCAGGCCCTGGGTTCCCTGCTCAGAAAATCCCGGGCAAGTTCCGAGGGATCGGATATGCCAAATGGGTAGTGCTCCTGGTCGACCCGGGCCTCCACGCCCGGGGCTCTATCTTTCCATGGCGTATCAGGGCTGAAGCCTCTCCCTGTCAGTGACAGAAACGGGCCAGTGTTTCCCACAGAGAGTCCAGACCTTGGGGTCTCAGCTAAGAAACTTACGGGGAAGGATGGAGAAGTGGGAGACACAGAATTCCAAGCAGCCCTACCAGGGACTATACTACAAGCCTAAAATCCCAAGGAGACATATGCCTGAATCCTGAAAAGCCAACAACCCTTCCTCTCCACTCCGGTACTCCCGGGTCAGGAACGAGGGATGCGAGACCCAGAATTCCAAACACCTGCTACGAGCCCCGGCCTCCAGGCCCTGAGTCATTACGATGGCTCACCATGGCTGGAGCCTGAGAGAAGGCAGTCACCCTGTACCTGAGAGAAAGGTATCACAGAACCCGAAACAGCCTCCAGACACTGGGGTCTCAGCTCAGAAACTCCCCGGAAAGTTCCGAGGGATTGGAGACACAGAATGGGAAGTGCCCCGCTCGGCCCGGGCCTCCACGCCCGGGGCTACTCGCCATGGCTCACGAGGACTGAAGCCATTCCTGTACCTGAGAGAAGGGGTCACACAAACACAAACACCCTCCAGGCCCTGGGTTCCCTGCTCAGAAAATCCCGGGCAAGTTCCGAGGGATCGGATATGCCAAATGGGTAGTGCTCCTGGTCGACCCGGGCCTCCACGCCCGGGGCTCTATCTTTCCATGGCGCATCAGGGCTGAAGCCTCTCCCTGTCAGTGACAGAAACGGGCCAGTGTTTCCCACACAGAGTCCAGACCTTGGGGTCTCAGCTAAGAAAGTTACGGGGAAGGATGGAGAAGTGGGAGACACAGAATTCCAAGCAGCCCTACCAGGGACTATACTACAAGCCTAAAATCCCAAGGAGACATATGCCTGAATCCTGAAAAGCCAACAACCCTTCCTCTCCACTCCGGTACTCCCGGGTCAGGACCGAGGGATGCGAGACCCAGAATCCCAAACACCTGCTACGAGCCCCGGCCTCCAGGCCCTGAGTCATTACGATGGCTCACCATGGCTGGAGCCTGAGAGAAGGCAGTCACCCTGTACCTGAGAGAAAGGGGTCACAGAACCCGAAACAGCCTCCAGACACTGGGGTCTCAGCTCAGAAACTCCCCGGAAAGTTCCGAGGGATTGGAGACACAGAATGGGAAGTGCCCCGCTCGGCCCGGGCCTCCACGCCCGGGGCTACTCGCCATGGCTCACGAGGACTGAAGCCATTCCTGTACCTGAGAGAAGGGGTCACACAAACACAAACACCCTCCAGGCCCTGGGTTCCCTGCTCAGAAAATCCCGGGCAAGTTCCGAGGGATCGGATATGCCAAATGGGTAGTGCTCCTGGTCGACCCGGGCCTCCACGCCCGGGGCTCTATCTTACCATGGCGCATCAGGGCTGAAGCCTCTCCCTGTCAGTGACAGAAACGGGCCAGTGTTTCCCACACAGAGTCCAGACCTTGGGGTCTCAGCTAAGAAACTTACGGGGAATAATGGAGAAGTGGGAGACACAGAATTCCAAGTAGCCCTACCAGGGACTATACTACAAGCCTAAAATCCCAAGGAGACATATGCCTGAATCCTGAAAAGCCAACAACCCATCGTCTCCACTCCGGTACTCCCGGGTCAGGACCGAGGGATGCGAAACCCAGAATCCCAAACACCTGCTACGAGCCCCGGCCTCCAGGCCCTGAGTCATTACGATGGCTCACCATGGCTGGAGCTGAGAGAAGGCAGTCACCCTGTACCTGAGAGAAAGGGGTCACAGAACCCGAAACAGCCTCCAGACACTGGGGTCTCAGCTCAGAAACTCCCCGGAAAGTTCCGAGGGATTGGAGACACAGAATGGGAAGTGCCCCGGGCCTCCACGCCCGGGGCTGCTCGCCCCGGGCCTCCAGGCCCGGGGCTGCTCGCCCCGGGCCTCCAGGCCCGGGGCTGCTCGCCCCGGGCCTCCAGGCCCGGGGCTGCTCGCCCCGGGCCTCCAGGCCCGGGGCTGCTCGCCCCGGGCCTCCAGGCCCGGGGCTGCTCGCCCCGGGCCTCCACGCCCGGGGCTGCTCGCCCCGGGCCTCCACGCCCGGGGCTGCTCGCCCCGGGCCTCCACGCCCTGGGCTGCTCGCCCCGGGCCTCCACGCCCGGGGCTGCTCGCCCCGGGCCTCCACGCCCGGGGCTGCTCGCCCCGGGCCTCCACGCCCGGGGCTGCTCGCCCCGGGCCTCCACGCCCGGGGCTGCTCGCCCCGGGCCTCCACGCCCGGGGCTGCTCGCCCCGGGCCTCCACGCCCGGGGCTGCTCGCCCCGGGCCTCCACGCCCGGGGCTGCTCGCCCCGGGCCTCCACGCCCGGGGCTGCTCGCCCCGGGCCTCCACGCCCGGGGCTGCTCGCCATGGCTCACTATGACTGAAGCCGTTCCTGTACCTTAGAAAAGGGGTCACACAAACACAAACACCCTCCAGGCCCTGGGTTCCCTGCTCAGAAAATCCCGGGCAAGTTCCGAGGGATCGGATATGACAAATGGGTAGTGCTCCTGGTCGACCCGGGCCTCCACGCCCGGGGCTCTATCTTTCCATGGCGCATCAGGGCTGAAGCCTCTCCCTGTCAGTGACAGAAACGGGCCAGTGTTTCCCACACAGAGTCCAGACCTTGGGGTCTCAGCTAAGAAACTTACGGGGAAGGATGGAGAAGTGGGAGACACAGAATTCCAAGTAGCCCTACCAGGGACTATACTACAAGCCTAAAATCCCAAGGAGACATATGCCTGAATCCTGAAAAGCCAACAACCCTTCCTCTCCACTCCGGTACTCCCGGGTCAGGACCGAGGGATGCGAGACCCAGAATCCCAAACACCTGCTACGAGCCCCGGCCTCCAGGCCCTGAGTCAGTACGATGGCTCACCATGGCTGGAGCCTGAGAGAAGGCAGTCACCCTGTACCTGAGAGAAAGGGGTCACAGAACCCGAAACAGCCTCCAGACACTGGGGTCTCAGCTCAGAAACTCCCCGGAAAGTTCCGAGGGATTGGAGACACAGAATGGGAAGTGCCCCGCTCGGCCCGCGCCTCCACGCCCGGGGCTACTCGCCATGGCTCACGCGGACTGAAGCCATTCCTGTACCTGAGAGAAGGGGTCACACAAACACAAACACCCTCCAGGCCCTGGGTTCCCTGCTCAGAAAATCCCGGGCAAGTTCCGAGGGATCGGATATGCCAAATGGGTAGTGCTCCTGGTCGACCCGGGCCTCCACGCCCGGGGCTCTATCTTACCATGGCGCATCAGGGCTGAAGCCTCTCCCTGTCAGTGACAGAAACGGGCCAGTGTTTCCCACACAGAGTCCAGACCTTGGGGTCTCAGCTAAGAAACTTACGGGGAATAATGGAGAAGTGGGAGACACAGAATTCCAAGTAGCCCTACCAGGGACTATACTACAAGCCTAAAATCCCAAGGAGACATATGCCTGAATCCTGAAAAGCCAACAACCCATCGTCTCCACTCCGGTACTCCCGGGTCAGGACCGAGGGATGCGAAACCCAGAATCCCAAACACCTGCTACGAGCCCCGGCCTCCAGGCCCTGAGTCATTACGATGGCTCACTATGGCTGGAGCCTGAGAGAAGGCAGTCACCCTGTACCTGAGAGAAAGGGGTCACAGAACCCGAAACAGCCTCCAGACACTGGGGTCTCAGCTCAGAAACTCCCCGGAAAGTTCCGAGGGATTGGAGACACAGAATGGGAAGTGCCCCGCTCCTCCAGGCCCGGGGCTGCTCGCCCCGGGCCTCCACGCCCGGGGCTGCTCGCCCCGGGCCTCCACGCCCGGGGCTGCTCGCCCCGGGCCTCCACGCCCGGGGCTGCTCGCCCCGGGCCTCCACGCCCGGGGCTGCTCGCCCCGGGCCTCCACGCCCGGGGCTGCTCGCCATGGCTCACTATGACTGAAGCCGTTCCTGTACCTTAGAAAAGGGGTCACACAAACACAAACACCCTCCAGGCCCTGGGTTCCCTGCTCAGAAAATCCCGGGCAAGTTCCGAGGGATCGGATTCGCCAAATGGGTAGTGCTCCTGGTCGACCTGGGCCTCCACGCCCGGGGCTCTATCTTTCCATGGCGCATCAGGGCTGAAGCCTCTCCCTGTCAGTGACAGAAACGGGCCAGTGTTTCCCACACAGAGTCCAGACCTAGGGGTCTCAGCTAAGAAACTTACTGGGAAGGATGGAGAAGTGGGAGACACGGAATTCCAAGCAGCCCTACCAGGGACTATACTACAAGCCTAAAATCCCAAGGAGACATCTGCCTGAATCCTGAAAAGCCAACAACCCTTCCTCTCCACTCCGGTACTCCCGGGTCAGGACCGAGGGATGCGAGACCCAGAATCCCAAACACCTGCTACGAGCCCCGGCCTCCAGGCCCTGAGTCATTACGATGGCTCACCATGGCTGGAGCCTGAGAGAAGGCAGTCACCCTGTACCTGAGAGAAAGGGGTCACAGAACCCGAAACAGCCTCCAGACACTGGGGTCTCAGCTCAGAAACTCCCCGGAAAGTTCCGAGGGATTGGAGACACAGAATGGGAAGTGCCCCGCGCCTCCAGGCCCGGGGCTGCTCGCCCCGCGCCTCCAGGCCCGGGGCTGCTCGCCCCGCGCCTCCAGGCCCGGGGCTGCTCGCCCCGCGCCTCCAGGCCCGGGGCTGCTCGCCCCGGGCCTCCAGGCCCGGGGCTGCTCGCCCCGGGCCTCCAGGCCCGGGGCTGCTCGCCCCGGGCCTCCAGGCCCGGGGCTGCTCGGCCCGGGCCTCCACGCCCGGGGCTGCTCGCCCCGGGCCTCCACGCCCGGGGCTGCTCGCCCCGGGCCTCCACGCCCGGGGCTGCTCGCCCCGGGCCTCCACGCCCGGGGCTGCTCGCCCCGGGCCTCCACGCCCGGGGCTGCTCGCCCCGGGCCTCCACGCCCGGGGCTGCTCGCCCCGGGCCTCCACGCCCGGGGCTGCTCGCCATGGCTCACTATGACTGAAGCCGTTCCTGTACCTTAGAAAAGGGGTCACACAAACACAAACACCCTCCAGGCCCTGGGTTCCCTGCTCAGAAAATCCCGGGCAAGTTCCGAGGGATCGGATATGCCAAATGGGTAGTGCTCCTGGTCGACCCGGGCCTCCACGCCCGGGGCTCTATCTTTCCATGGCGTATCAGGGCTGAAGCCTCTCCCTGTCAGTGACAGAAACGGGCCAGTGTTTCCCACACAGAGTCCAGACCTTGGGGTCTCAGCTAAGAAACTTACGGGGAAGGATGGAGAAGTGGGAGACACAGAATTCCAAGCAGCCCTACCAAGGACTATACTACAAGCCTAAAATCCCAAGGAGACATATGCCTGAATCCTGAAAAGCCAACAACCCTTCCTCTCCACTCCGGTACTCCCGGGTCAGGACCGAGGGATGCGAGACCCAGAATTCCAAACACCTGCTACGAGCCCCGGCCTCCAGGCCCTGAGTCATTACGATGGCTCACCATGGCTGGAGCCTGAGAGAAGGCAGTCACCCTGTACCTGAGAGAAAGATATCACAGAACACGAAACAGCCTCCAGACACTGGGGTCTCACCTCAGAAACTCCCCGGAAAGTTCCGAGGGATTGGAGACACAGAATGGGAAGTGCCCCGCTCGCCCCGGGCCTCCACGCCCGGGGCTACTCGCCATGGCTCACGAGGACTGAAGCCATTCCTGTACCTGAGAGAAGGGGTCACACAAACACAAACACCCTCCAGGCCCTGGGTTCCCTGCTCAGAAAATCCCAGGCAAGTTCCGAGGGATCGGATACGCCAAATGGGTAGTGCTCCTGGTCGACCCGGGCCTCCACGCCCGGGGCTCTATCTTTCCATGGCGCATCAAGGCTGAAGCCTCTCCCTGTCAGTGACAGAAACGGGCCAGTGTTTCCCACACAGAGTCCAGACCTTGGGGTCTCAGCTAAGAAACTTACGGGGAAGGATGGAGAAGTGGGAGACACAGAATTCCAAGTAGCCCTACCAGGGACTATACTACAAGCCTAAAATCCCAAGGAGACATATGCCTGAATCCTGAAAAGCCAACAACCCTTCCTCTCCACTCCGGTACTCCCGGGTCAGGACCGAGGGATGCGAGACCCAGAATCCCAAACACCTGCTACGAGCCCCGGCCTCCAGGCCCTGAGTCAGTACGATGGCTCACCATGGCTGGAGCCTGAGAGAAGGCAGTCACCCTGTACCTGAGAGAAAGGGGTCACAGAACCCGAAACAGCCTCCAGACACTGGGGTCTCAGCTCAGAAACTCCCCGGAAAGTTCCGAGGGATTGGAGACACAGAATGGGAAGTGCCCCGCTCGGCCCGCGCCTCCACGCCCGGGGCTACTCGCCATGGCTCACGCGGACTGAAGCCATTCCTGTACCTGAGAGAAGGGGTCACACAAACACAAACACCCTCCAGGCCCTGGGTTCCCTGCTCAGAAAATCCCGGGCAAGTTCCGAGGGATCGGATATGCCAAATGGGTAGTGCTCCTGGTCGACCCGGGCCTCCACGCCCGGGGCTCTATCTTACCATGGCGCATCAGGGCTGAAGCCTCTCCCTGTCAGTGACAGAAACGGGCCAGTGTTTCCCACACAGAGTCCAGACCTTGGGGTCTCAGCTAAGAAACTTACGGGGAATAATGGAGAAGTGGGAGACACAGAATTCCAAGTAGCCCTACCAGGGACTATACTACAAGCCTAAAATCCCAAGGAGACATATGCCTGAATCCTGAAAAGCCAACAACCCATCGTCTCCACTCCGGTACTCCCGGGTCAGGACCGAGGGATGCGAAACCCAGAATCCCAAACACCTGCTACGAGCCCCGGCCTCCAGGCCCTGAGTCATTACGATGGCTCACCATGGCTGGAGCCTGAGAGAAGGCAGTCACCCTGTACCTGAGAGAAAGGGGTCACAGAACCCGAAACAGCCTCCAGACACTGGGGTCTCAGCTCAGAAACTCCCCGGAAAGTTCCGAGGGATTGGAGACACAGAATGGGAAGTGCCCCGCGCCTCCAGGCCCGGGGCTGCTCGCCCCGCGCCTCCAGGCCCGGGGCTGCTCGCCCCGCGCCTCCAGGCCCGGGGCTGCTCGCCCCGGGCCTCCACGCCCGGGGCTGCTCGCCCCGGGCCTCCACGCCCGGGGCTGCTCGCCCCGGGCCTCCACGCCCGGGGCTGCTCGCCCCGGGCCTCCACGCCCGGGGCTGCTCGCCCCGGGCCTCCACGCCCGGGGCTGCTCGCCCCGGGCCTCCACGCCCGGGGCTGCTCGCCCCGGGCCTCCACGCCCGGGGCTGCTCGCCATGGCTCACTATGACTGAAGCCGTTCCTGTACCTTAGAAAAGGGGTCACACAAACACAAACACCCTCCAGGCCCTGGGTTCCCTGCTCAGAAAATCCCGGGCAAGTTCCGAGGGATCGGATATGCCAAATGGGTAGTGCTCCTGGTCGACCCGGGCCTCCACGCCCGGGGCTCTATCTTTCCATGGCGTATCAGGGCTGAAGCCTCTCCCTGTCAGTGACAGAAACGGGCCAGTGTTTCCCACACAGAGTCCAGACCTTGGGGTCTCAGCTAAGAAACTTACGGGGAAGGATGGAGAAGTGGGAGACACAGAATTCCAAGCAGCCCTACCAAGGACTATACTACAAGCCTAAAATCCCAAGGAGACATATGCCTGAATCCTGAAAAGCCAACAACCCTTCCTCTCCACTCCGGTACTCCCGGGTCAGGACCGAGGGATGCGAGACCCAGAATTCCAAACACCTGCTACGAGCCCCGGCCTCCAGGCCCTGAGTCATTACGATGGCTCACCATGGCTGGAGCCTGAGAGAAGGCAGTCACCCTGTACCTGAGAGAAAGATATCACAGAACACGAAACAGCCTCCAGACACTGGGGTCTCACCTCAGAAACTCCCCGGAAAGTTCCGAGGGATTGGAGACACAGAATGGGAAGTGCCCCGCTCGCCCCGGGCCTCCACGCCCGGGGCTACTCGCCATGGCTCACGAGGACTGAAGCCATTCCTGTACCTGAGAGAAGGGGTCACACAAACACAAACACCCTCCAGGCCCTGGGTTCCCTGCTCAGAAAATCCCGGGCAAGTTCCGAGGGATCGGATACGCCAAATGGGTAGTGCTCCTGGTCGACCCGGGCCTCCACGCCCGGGGCTCTATCTTTCCATGGCGCATCAGGGCTGAAGCCTCTCCCTGTCAGTGACAGAAACGGGCCAGTGTTTCCCACACAGAGTCCAGACCTTGGGGTCTCAGCTAAGAAACTTACGGGGAAGGATGGAGAAGTGGGAGACACAGAATTCCAAGTAGCCCTACCAGGGACTATACTACAAGCCTAAAATCCCAAGGAGACATATGCCTGAATCCTGAAAAGCCAACAACCCTTCCTCTCCACTCCGGTACTCCCGGGTCAGGACCGAGGGATGCGAGACCCAGAATCCCAAACACCTGCTACGAGCCCCGGCCTCCAGGCCCTGAGTCAGTACGATGGCTCACCATGGCTGGAGCCTGAGAGAAGGCAGTCACCCTGTACCTGAGAGAAAGGGGTCACAGAACCCGAAACAGCCTCCAGACACTGGGGTCTCAGCTCAGAAACTCCCCGGAAAGTTCCGAGGGATTGGAGACACAGAATGGGAAGTGCCCCGCTCGGCCCGCGCCTCCACGCCCGGGGCTACTCGCCATGGCTCACGCGGACTGAAGCCATTCCTGTACCTGAGAGAAGGGGTCACACAAACACAAACACCCTCCAGGCCCTGGGTTCCCTGCTCAGAAAATCCCGGGCAAGTTCCGAGGGATCGGATATGCCAAATGGGTAGTGCTCCTGGTCGACCCGGGCCTCCACGCCCGGGGCTCTATCTTACCATGGCGCATCAGGGCTGAAGCCTCTCCCTGTCAGTGACAGAAACGGGCCAGTGTTTCCCACACAGAGTCCAGACCTTGGGGTCTCAGCTAAGAAACTTACGGGGAATAATGGAGAAGTGGGAGACACAGAATTCCAAGTAGCCCTACCAGGGACTATACTACAAGCCTAAAATCCCAAGGAGACATATGCCTGAATCCTGAAAAGCCAACAACCCATCGTCTCCACTCCGGTACTCCCGGGTCAGGACCGAGGGATGCGAAACCCAGAATCCCAAACACCTGCTACGAGCCCCGGCCTCCAGGCCCTGAGTCATTACGATGGCTCACTATGGCTGGAGCCTGAGAGAAGGCAGTCACCCTGTACCTGAGAGAAAGGGGTCACAGAACCCGAAACAGCCTCCAGACACTGGGGTCTCAGCTCAGAAACTCCCCGGAAAGTTCCGAGGGATTGGAGACACAGAATGGGAAGTGCCCCGCTCCTCCAGGCCCGGGGCTGCTCGCCCCGGGCCTCCACGCCCGGGGCTGCTCGCCCCGGGCCTCCAGGCCCGGGGCTGCTCGCCCCGGGCCTCCACGCCCGGGGCTGCTCGCCCCGGGCCTCCACGCCCGGGGCTGCTCGCCCCGGGCCTCCACGCCCGGGGCTGCTCGCCATGGCTCACTATGACTGAAGCCGTTCCTGTACCTTAGAAAAGGGGTCACACAAACACAAACACCCTCCAGGCCCTGGGTTCCCTGCTCAGAAAATCCCGGGCAAGTTCCGAGGGATCGGATTCGCCAAATGGGTAGTGCTCCTGGTCGACCTGGGCCTCCACGCCCGGGGCTCTATCTTTCCATGGCGCATCAGGGCTGAAGCCTCTCCCTGTCAGTGACAGAAACGGGCCAGTGTTTCCCACACAGAGTCCAGACCTAGGGGTCTCAGCTAAGAAACTTACTGGGAAGGATGGAGAAGTGGGAGACACGGAATTCCAAGCAGCCCTACCAGGGACTATACTACAAGCCTAAAATCCCAAGGAGACATCTGCCTGAATCCTGAAAAGCCAACAACCCTTCCTCTCCACTCCGGTACTCCCGGGTCAGGACCGAGGGATGCGAGACCCAGAATCCCAAACACCTGCTACGAGCCCCGGCCTCCAGGCCCTGAGTCATTACGATGGCTCACCATGGCTGGAGCCTGAGAGAAGGCAGTCACCCTGTACCTGAGAGAAAGGGGTCACAGAACCCGAAACAGCCTCCAGACACTGGGGTCTCAGCTCAGAAACTCCCCGGAAAGTTCCGAGGGATTGGAGACACAGAATGGGAAGTGCCCCGCGCCTCCAGGCCCGGGGCTGCTCGCCCCGCGCCTCCAGGCCCGGGGCTGCTCGCCCCGCGCCTCCAGGCCCGGGGCTGCTCGCCCCGGGCCTCCACGCCCGGGGCTGCTCGCCCCGGGCCTCCACGCCCGGGGCTGCTCGCCCCGGGCCTCCACGCCCGGGGCTGCTCGCCCCGGGCCTCCACGCCCGGGGCTGCTCGCCCCGGGCCTCCACGCCCGGGGCTGCTCGCCCCGGGCCTCCACGCCCGGGGCTGCTCGCCCCGGGCCTCCACGCCCGGGGCTGCTCGCCCCGGGCCTCCACGCCCGGGGCTGCTCGCCATGGCTCACTATGACTGAAGCCGTTCCTGTACCTTAGAAAAGGGGTCACACAAACACAAACACCCTCCAGGCCCTGGGTTCCCTGCTCAGAAAATCCCGGGCAAGTTCCGAGGGATCGGATATGCCAAATGGGTAGTGCTCCTGGTCGACCCGGGCCTCCACGCCCGGGGCTCTATCTTTCCATGGCGTATCAGGGCTGAAGCCTCTCCCTGTCAGTGACAGAAACGGGCCAGTGTTTCCCACAGAGAGTCCAGACCTTGGGGTCTCAGCTAAGAAACTTACGGGGAAGGATGGAGAAGTGGGAGACACAGAATTCCAAGCAGCCCTACCAGGGACTATACTACAAGCCTAAAATCCCAAGGAGACATATGCCTGAATCCTGAAAAGCCAACAACCCTTCCTCTCCACTCCGGTACTCCCGGGTCAGGAACGAGGGATGCGAGACCCAGAATTCCAAACACCTGCTACGAGCCCCGGCCTCCAGGCCCTGAGTCATTACGATGGCTCACCATGGCTGGAGCCTGAGAGAAGGCAGTCACCCTGTACCTGAGAGAAAGGTATCACAGAACCCGAAACAGCCTCCAGACACTGGGGTCTCAGCTCAGAAACTCCCCGGAAAGTTCCGAGGGATTGGAGACACAGAATGGGAAGTGCCCCGCTCGGCCCGGGCCTCCACGCCCGGGGCTACTCGCCATGGCTCACGAGGACTGAAGCCATTCCTGTACCTGAGAGAAGGGGTCACACAAACACAAACACCCTCCAGGCCCTGGGTTCCCTGCTCAGAAAATCCCGGGCAAGTTCCGAGGGATCGGATATGCCAAATGGGTAGTGCTCCTGGTCGACCCGGGCCTCCACGCCCGGGGCTCTATCTTTCCATGGCGCATCAGGGCTGAAGCCTCTCCCTGTCAGTGACAGAAACGGGCCAGTGTTTCCCACACAGAGTCCAGACCTTGGGGTCTCAGCTAAGAAAGTTACGGGGAAGGATGGAGAAGTGGGAGACACAGAATTCCAAGCAGCCCTACCAGGGACTATACTACAAGCCTAAAATCCCAAGGAGACATATGCCTGAATCCTGAAAAGCCAACAACCCTTCCTCTCCACTCCGGTACTCCCGGGTCAGGACCGAGGGATGCGAGACCCAGAATCCCAAACACCTGCTACGAGCCCCGGCCTCCAGGCCCTGAGTCATTACGATGGCTCACCATGGCTGGAGCCTGAGAGAAGGCAGTCACCCTGTACCTGAGAGAAAGGGGTCACAGAACCCGAAACAGCCTCCAGACACTGGGGTCTCAGCTCAGAAACTCCCCGGAAAGTTCCGAGGGATTGGAGACACAGAATGGGAAGTGCCCCGCTCGGCCCGGGCCTCCACGCCCGGGGCTACTCGCCATGGCTCACGAGGACTGAAGCCATTCCTGTACCTGAGAGAAGGGGTCACACAAACACAAACACCCTCCAGGCCCTGGGTTCCCTGCTCAGAAAATCCCGGGCAAGTTCCGAGGGATCGGATATGCCAAATGGGTAGTGCTCCTGGTCGACCCGGGCCTCCACGCCCGGGGCTCTATCTTACCATGGCGCATCAGGGCTGAAGCCTCTCCCTGTCAGTGACAGAAACGGGCCAGTGTTTCCCACACAGAGTCCAGACCTTGGGGTCTCAGCTAAGAAACTTACGGGGAATAATGGAGAAGTGGGAGACACAGAATTCCAAGTAGCCCTACCAGGGACTATACTACAAGCCTAAAATCCCAAGGAGACATATGCCTGAATCCTGAAAAGCCAACAACCCATCGTCTCCACTCCGGTACTCCCGGGTCAGGACCGAGGGATGCGAAACCCAGAATCCCAAACACCTGCTACGAGCCCCGGCCTCCAGGCCCTGAGTCATTACGATGGCTCACCATGGCTGGAGCTGAGAGAAGGCAGTCACCCTGTACCTGAGAGAAAGGGGTCACAGAACCCGAAACAGCCTCCAGACACTGGGGTCTCAGCTCAGAAACTCCCCGGAAAGTTCCGAGGGATTGGAGACACAGAATGGGAAGTGCCCCGGGCCTCCACGCCCGGGGCTGCTCGCCCCGGGCCTCCAGGCCCGGGGCTGCTCGCCCCGGGCCTCCAGGCCCGGGGCTGCTCGCCCCGGGCCTCCAGGCCCGGGGCTGCTCGCCCCGGGCCTCCAGGCCCGGGGCTGCTCGCCCCGGGCCTCCAGGCCCGGGGCTGCTCGCCCCGGGCCTCCACGCCCGGGGCTGCTCGCCCCGGGCCTCCACGCCCGGGGCTGCTCGCCCCGGGCCTCCACGCCCTGGGCTGCTCGCCCCGGGCCTCCACGCCCGGGGCTGCTCGCCCCGGGCCTCCACGCCCGGGGCTGCTCGCCCCGGGCCTCCACGCCCGGGGCTGCTCGCCCCGGGCCTCCACGCCCGGGGCTGCTCGCCCCGGGCCTCCACGCCCGGGGCTGCTCGCCCCGGGCCTCCACGCCCGGGGCTGCTCGCCCCGGGCCTCCACGCCCGGGGCTGCTCGCCCCGGGCCTCCACGCCCGGGGCTGCTCGCCCCGGGCCTCCACGCCCGGGGCTGCTCGCCATGGCTCACTATGACTGAAGCCGTTCCTGTACCTTAGAAAAGGGGTCACACAAACACAAACACCCTCCAGGCCCTGGGTTCCCTGCTCAGAAAATCCCGGGCAAGTTCCGAGGGATCGGATATGACAAATGGGTAGTGCTCCTGGTCGACCCGGGCCTCCACGCCCGGGGCTCTATCTTTCCATGGCGCATCAGGGCTGAAGCCTCTCCCTGTCAGTGACAGAAACGGGCCAGTGTTTCCCACACAGAGTCCAGACCTTGGGGTCTCAGCTAAGAAACTTACGGGGAAGGATGGAGAAGTGGGAGACACAGAATTCCAAGCAGCCCTACCAGGGACTATACTACAAGCCTAAAATCCCAAGGAGACATATGCCTGAATCCTGAAAAGCCAACAACCCTTCCTCTCCACTCCGGTACTCCCGGGTCACGACCGAGGGATGCGAGACCCAGAATTCCAAACACCTGCTACGAGCCCCGGCCTCCAGGCCCTGAGTCATTACGATGGCTCACCATGGCTGGAGCCTGAGAGAAGGCAGTCACCCTGTACCTGAGAGAAAGGTATCACAGAACCCGAAACAGCCTCCAGACACTGGGGTCTCAGCTCAGAAACTCCCCGGAAAGTTCCGAGGGATTGGAGACACAGAATGGGAAGTGCCCCGCTCGGCCCGGGCCTCCACGCCCGGGGCTACTCGCCATGGCTCACGAGGACTGAAGCCATTCCTGTACCTGAGAGAAGGGGTCACACAAACACAAACACCCTCCAGGCCCTGGGTTCCCTGCTCAGAAAATCCCGGGCAAGTTCCGAGGGATCGGATATGCCAAATGGGTAGTGCTCCTGGTCGACCCGGGCCTCCACGCCCGGGGCTCTAGCTTTCCATGGCGCATCAGGGCTGAAGCCTCTCCCTGTCAGTGACAGAAACGGGCCAGTGTTTCCCACACAGAGTCCAGACCTTGGGGTCTCAGCTAAGAAAGTTACGGGGAAGGATGGAGAAGTGGGAGACACAGAATTCCAAGCAGCCCTACCAGGGACTATACTACAAGCCTAAAATCCCAAGGAGACATATGCCTGAATCCTGAAAAGCCAACAACCCTTCCTCTCCACTCCGGTACTCCCGGGTCAGGACCGAGGGATGCGAGACCCAGAATCCCAAACACCTGCTACGAGCCCCGGCCTCCAGGCCCTGAGTCATTACGATGGCTCACCATGGCTGGAGCCTGAGAGAAGGCAGTCACCCTGTACCTGAGAGAAAGGGGTCACAGAACCCGAAACAGCCTCCAGACACTGGGGTCTCAGCTCAGAAACTCCCCGGAAAGTTCCGAGGGATTGGAGACACAGAATGGGAAGTGCCCCGCTCGGCCCGGGCCTCCACGCCCGGGGCTACTCGCCATGGCTCACGAGGACTGAAGCCATTCCTGTACCTGAGAGAAGGGGTCACACAAACACAAACACCCTCCAGGCCCTGGGTTCCCTGCTCAGAAAATCCCGGGCAAGTTCCGAGGGATCGGATATGCCAAATGGGTAGTGCTCCTGGTCGACCCGGGCCTCCACGCCCGGGGCTCTATCTTACCATGGCGCATCAGGGCTGAAGCCTCTCCCTGTCAGTGACAGAAACGGGCCAGTGTTTCCCACACAGAGTCCAGACCTTGGGGTCTCAGCTAAGAAACTTACGGGGAATAATGGAGAAGTGGGAGACACAGAATTCCAAGTAGCCCTACCAGGGACTATACTACAAGCCTAAAATCCCAAGGAGACATATGCCTGAATCCTGAAAAGCCAACAACCCATCGTCTCCACTCCGGTACTCCCGGGTCAGGACCGAGGGATGCGAAACCCAGAATCCCAAACACCTGCTACGAGCCCCGGCCTCCAGGCCCTGAGTCATTACGATGGCTCACTATGGCTGGAGCCTGAGAGAAGGCAGTCACCCTGTACCTGAGAGAAAGGGGTCACAGAACCCGAAACAGCCTCCAGACACTGGGGTCTCAGCTCAGAAACTCCCCGGAACGTTCCGAGGGATTGGAGACACAGAATGGGAAGTGCCCCGCTCCTCCAGGCCCGGGGCTGCTCGCCCCGGGCCTCCACGCCCGGGGCTGCTCGCCCCGGGCCTCCACGCCCGGGGCTGCTCGCCCCGGGCCTCCACGCCCGGGGCTGCTCGCCCCGGGCCTCCACGCCCGGGGCTGCTCGCCCCGGGCCTCCACGCCCGGGGCTGCTCGCCCCGGGCCTCCACGCCCGGGGCTGCTCGCCATGGCTCACTATGACTGAAGCCGTTCCTGTACCTTAGAAAAGGGGTCACACAAACACAAACACCCTCCAGGCCCTGGGTTCCCTGCTCAGAAAATCCCGGGCAAGTTCCGAGGGATCGGATTCGCCAAATGGGTAGTGCTCCTGGTCGACCTGGGCCTCCACGCCCGGGGCTCTATCTTTCCATGGCGCATCAGGGCTGAAGCCTCTCCCTGTCAGTGACAGAAACGGGCCAGTGTTTCCCACACAGAGTCCAGACCTTGGGGTCTCAGCTAAGAAACTTACTGGGAAGGATGGAGAAGTGGGAGACACGGAATTCCAAGCAGCCCTACCAGGGACTATACTACAAGCCTAAAATCCCAAGGAGACATCTGCCTGAATCCTGAAAAGCCAACAACCCTTCCTCTCCACTCCGGTACTCCCGGGTCAGGACCGAGGGATGCGAGACCCAGAATCCCAAACACCTGCTACGAGCCCCGGTCTCCAGGCCCTGAGTCATTACGATGGCTCACCATGGCTGGAGCCTGAGAGAAGGCAGTCACCCTGTACCTGAGAGAAAGGGGTCACAGAACCCGAAACAGCCTCCAGACACTGGGGTCTCAGCTCAGAAACTCCCCGGAAAGTTCCGAGGGATTGGAGACACAGAATGGGAAGTGCCCCGCGCCTCCAGGCCCGGGGCTGCTCGCCCCGCGCCTCCAGGCCCGGGGCTGCTCGCCCCGCGCCTCCAGGCCCGGGGCTGCTCGCCCCGGGCCTCCAGGCCCGGGGCTGCTCGCCCCGGGCCTCCAGGCCCGGGGCTGCTCGCCCCGGGCCTCCAGGCCCGGGGCTGCTCGGCCCGGGCCTCCACGCCCGGGGCTGCTCGCCCCGGGCCTCCACGCCCGGGGCTGCTCGCCCCGGGCCTCCACGCCCGGGGCTGCTCGCCCCGGGCCTCCACGCCCGGGGCTGCTCGCCCCGGGCCTCCACGCCCGGGGCTGCTCGCCCCGGGCCTCCACGCCCGGGGCTGCTCGCCCCGGGCCTCCACGCCCGGGGCTGCTCGCCATTGCTCACTATGACTGAAGCCGTTCCTGTACCTTAGAAAAGGGGTCACACAAACACAAACACCCTCCAGGCCCTGGGTTCCCTGCTCAGAAAATCCCGGGCAAGTTCCGAGGGATCAGATATGCCAAATGGGTAGTGCTCCTTGTCGACCCTGGCCTCCACGCCCGGGGCTCTATCTTTCCATGGCGCATCAGGGCTGAAGCCTCTCCCTGTCAGTGACAGAAACGGGCCAGTGTTTCCCACACAGAGTCCAGACCTTGGGGTCTCAGCTAAGAAACTTACGGGGAAGGATGGAGAAGTGGGAGACACAGAATTCCAAGCAGCCCTACCAGGGACTATACTACAAGCCTAAAATCCCAAGGAGACATATGCCTGAATCCTGAAAAGCCAACAACCCTTCCTCTCCACTCCGGTACTCCCGGGTCAGGACCGAGGGATGCGAGACCCAGAATTCCAAACACCTGCTACGAGCCCCGGCCTCCAGGCCCTGAGTCATTACGATGGCTCACCATGGCTGGAGCCTGAGAGAAGGCAGTCACCCTGTACCTGAGAGAAAGGGGTCACAGAACCCGAAACAGCCTCCAGACACTGGGGTCTCAGCTCAGAAACTCCCCGGAAAGTTCCGAGGGATTGGAGACACAGAATGGGAAGTGCCCCGCTCCTCCAGGCCCGGGGCTGCTCGCCGCGGGCCTCCAGGCCCGGGGCTGCTCGCCCCGGGCCTCCACGCCCGGGGCTGCTCGCCCCGGGCCTCCACGCCCGGGGCTGCTCGCCCCGGGCCTCCACGCCCGGGGCTGCTCGCCATGGCTCACTATGACTGAAGCCGTTCCTGTACCTTAGAAAAGGGGTCACACAAACACAAACACCCTCCAGGCCCTGGGTTCCCTGCTCAGAAAATCCCGGGCAAGTTCCGAGGGATCGGATATGCCAAATGGGTAGTGCTCCTGGTCGACCCGGGCCTCCACGCCCGGGGCTCTATCTTTCCATGGCGCATTAGGGCTGAAGCCTCTCCCTGTCAGTGACAGAAACGGGCCAGTGTTTCCCACAGAGAGTCCAGACCTTGGGGTCTCAGCTAAGAAACTTACGGGGAAGGATGGAGAAGTGGGAGACACAGAATTCCAAGCAGCCCTACCAGGGACTATACTACAAGCCTAAAATCCCAAGGAGACATATGCCTGAATCCTGAAAAGCCAACAACCCTTCCTCTCCACTCCGGTACTCCCGGGTCAGGACCGAGGGATGCGAGACCCAGAATTCCAAACACCTGCTACGAGCCCCGGCCTCCAGGCCCTGAGTCATTACGATGGCTCACCATGGCTGGAGCCTGAGAGAAGGCAGTCACCCTGTACCTGAGAGAAAGGTATCACAGAACCCGAAACAGCCTCCAGACACTGGGGTCTCAGCTAAGAAACTCCCCGGAAAGTTCCGAGGGATTGGAGACACAGAATGGGAAGTGCCCCGCTCGCCCCGGGCCTCCACGCCCGGGGCTACTCGCCATGGCTCACGAGGACTGAAGCCATTCCTGTACCTGAGAGAAGGGGTCACACAAACACAAACACCCTCCAGGCCCTGGGGTCCCTGCTCAGAAAATCCCGGGCAAGTTCCGAGGGATCGGATATGCCAAATGGGTAGTGCTCCTGGTCGACCCGGGCCTCCACGCCCGGGGCTCTATCTTTCCATGGCGCATCAGGGCTGAAGCCTCTCCCTGTCAGTGACAGAAACGGGCCAGTGTTTCCCACACAGAGTCCAGACCTTGGGGTCTCAGCTAAGAAACTTACGGGGAAGGATGGAGAAGTGGGAGACACAGAATTCCAAGCAGCCCTACCAGGGACTATACTACAAGCCTAAAATCCCAAGGAGACATATGCCTGAATCCTGAAAAGCCAACAACCCTTCCTCTCCACTCCGGTACTCCCGGGTCAGGACCGAGGGATGCGAGACCCAGAATCCCAAACACCTGCTACGAGCCCCGGCCTCCAGGCCCAGAGTCATTACGATGGCTCACCATGGTTGGAGCCTGAGAGAAGGCAGTCACCCTGTACCTGAGAGAAAGAAGTCACAGAACCCGAAACAGCCTCCAGACACTGGGGTCCCAGCTCAGAAACTCCCCGGAAAGTTCCGAGGGATTGGAGACACAGAATGGGAAGTGCCCTGCTCGCCCCGGGCCTCCAGGCCCGGGGCTGCTCGCCCCGGGCCTCCACGCCCGGGGCTGCTCGCCCCGGGCCTCCACGCCCGGGGCTGCTCGCCCCGGGCCTCCACGCCCGGGGCTGCTCGCCCCGGGCCTCCACGCCCGGGGCTGCTCGCCCCGGGCCTCCACGCCCGGGGCTGCTCGCCCCGGGCCTCCACGCCCGGGGCTGCTCGCCCCGGGCCTCCACGCCCGGGGCTGCTCGCCCCGGGCCTCCACGCCCGGGGCTGCTCGCCCCGGGCCTCCACGCCCGGGGCTGCTCGCCCCGGGCCTCCACGCCCGGGGCTGCTCGCCCCGGGCCTCCACGCCCGGGGCTGCACGCCCCGGGCCTCCACGCCCGGGGCTGCTCGCCCCGGGCCTCCACGCCCGGGGCTGCTCGCCATGGCTCACTATGACTGAAGCCGTTCCTGTACCTTAGAACAGGGGTCACACAAACACAAACACCCTCCAGGCCCTGGGTTCCCTGCTCAGAAAATCCCGGGCAAGTTCCCAGGGATCGGATATGCCAAATGGGTAGTGCTCCTGGTCGACCCGGGCCTCCACGCCCGGGGCTCTATCTTTCCATGGCGCATCAGGGCTGAAGCCTCTCCCTGTCAGTGACAGAAACGGGCCAGTGTTTCCCACACAGAGTCCAGACCTTGGGGTCTCAGCTAAGAAACTTACGGGGAAGGATGGAGAAGTGGGAGACACAGAATTCCAAGCAGCCCTACCAGGGACTATACTACAAGCCTAAAATCCCAAGGAGACATATGCCTGAATCCTGAAAAGCCAAAACCCTTCCTCTCCACTCCGGTACTCCCGGGTCACGACCGAGGGATGCGAGACCCAGAATTCCAAACACCTGCTACGAGCCCCGGCCTCCAGGCCCTGAGTCATTACGATGGCTCACCATGGCTGGAGCCTGAGAGAAGGCAGTCACCCTGTACCTGAGAGAAAGGTATCACAGAACCCGAAACAGCCTCCAGACACTGGGGTCTCAGCTCAGAAACTCCCCGGAAAGTTCCGAGGGATTGGAGACACAGAATGGGAAGTGCCCCGCTCGCCCCGGGCCTCCACGCCCGGGGCTACTCGCCATGGCTCACGAGGACTGAAGCCATTCCTGTACCTGAGAGAAGGGGTCACACAAACACAAACACCCTCCAGGCCCTGGGTTCCCTGCTCAGAAAATCCCGGGCAAGTTCCGAGGGATCGGATATGCCAAATGGGTAGTGCTCCTGGTCGACCCGGGCCTCCACGCCCGGGGCTCTATCTTACCATGGCGCATCAGGGCTGAAGCCTCTCCCTGTCAGTGACAGAAACGGGCCAGTGTTTCCCACACAGAGTCCAGACCTTGGGGTCTCAGCTAAGAAACTTACGGGGAATAATGGAGAAGTGGGAGACACAGAATTCCAAGTAGCCCTACCAGGGACTATACTACCAGCCTAAAATCCCAAGGAGACATATGCCTGAATCCTGAAAAGCCAACAACCCATCGTCTCCACTCCGGTACTCCCGGGTCAGGACCGAGGGATGCGAAACCCAGAATCCCAAACACCTGCTACGAGCCCCGGCCTCCAGGCCCTGAGTCATTACCATGGCTCACCATGGCTGGAGCCTGAGAGAAGGCAGTCACCCTGTACCTGAGAGAAAGGGGTCACAGAACCCGAAACAGCCTCCAGACACTGGGGTCTCAGCTCAGAAACTCCCCGGAAAGTTCCGAGGGATTGGAGACACAGAATGGGAAGTGCCCCGCTCCTCCAGGCCCGGGGCTGCTCGCCGCGGGCCTCCAGGCCCGGGGCTGCTCGCCGCGGGCCTCCAGGCCCGGGGCTGCTCGCCGCGGGCCTCCAGGCCCGGGGCTGCTCGCCGCGGGCCTCCAGGCCCGGGGCTGCTCGCCGCGGGCCTCCAGGCCCGGGGCTGCTCGCCGCGGGCCTCCAGGCCCTGGGCTGCTCGCCGAGGGCCTCCAGGCCCGGGGCTGCTCGCCGCGGGCCTCCAGGCCCGGGGCTGCTCGCCGCGGGCCTCCAGGCCCGGGGCTGCTCGCCGCGGGCCTCCAGGCCCGGGGCTGCTCGCCCCGGGCCTCCAGGCCCGGGGCTGCTCGCCCCGGGCCTCCACGCCCGGGGCTGCTCGCCCCGGGCCTCCACGCCCGGGGCTGCTCGCCCCGGGCCTCCAGGCCCGGGGCTGCTCGCCCCGGGCCTCCACGCCCGGGGCTGCTCGCCCCGGGCCTCCAGGCCCGGGGCTGCTCGACCCGGGCCTCCACGCCCGGGGCTGCTCGCCCCGGGCCTCCACGCCCGGGGCTGCTCGCCCCGGGCCTCCAGGCCCGGGGCTGCTCGCCCCGGGCCTCCACGCCCGGGGCTGCTCGCCCCGGGCCTCCAGGCCCGGGGCTGCTCGCCATGGCTCACTATGACTGAAGCCGTTCCTGTACCTTAGAAAAGGGGTCACACAAACACAAACACCCTCCAGGCCCTGGGTTCCCTGCTCAGAAAATCCCGGGCAAGTTTCGAGGGATCGGATATGCCAAATGGGTAGTGCTCCTGGTCGACCCGGGCCTCCACGCCCGGGGCTCTATCTTTCCATGGCGTATCAGGGCTGAAGCCTCTCCCTGTCAGTGACAGAAACGGGCCAGTGTTTCCCACACAGAGTCCAGACCTTGGGGTCTCAGGTAAGAAACTTACGGGGAAGGATGGAGAAGTGGGAGACACAGAATTCCAAGCAGCCCTACCAAGGACTATACTACAAGCCTAAAATCCCAAGGAGACATATGCCTGAATCCTGAAAAGCCAACAACCCTTCCTCTCCACTCCGGTACTCCCGGGTCAGGACCGAGGGATGCGAGACCCAGAATTCCAAACACCTGCTACGAGCCCCGGCCTCCAGGCCCTGAGTCATTACGATGGCTCACCATGGCTGGAGCCTGAGAGAAGGCAGTCACCCTGTACCTGAGAGAAAGGTATCACAGAACACGAAACAGCCTCCAGACACTGGGGTCTCACCTCAGAAACTCCCCGGAAAGTTCCGAGGGATTGGAGACACAGAATGGGAAGTGCCCCGCTCGCCCCGGGCCTCCACGCCCGGGGCTACTCGCCATGGCTCACGAGGACTGAAGCCATTCCTGTACCTGAGAGAAGGGGTCACACAAACACAAACACCCTCCAGGCCCTGGGTTCCCTGCTCAGAAAATCCCGGGCAAGTTCCGAGGGATCGGATACGCCAAATGGGTAGTGCTCCTGGTCGACCCGGGCCTCCACGCCCGGGGCTCTATCTTTCCATGGCGCATCAGGGCTGAAGCCTCTCCCTGTCAGTGACAGAAACGGGCCAGTGTTTCCCACACAGAGTCCAGACCTTGGGGTCTCAGCTAAGAAACTTACGGGGAAGGATGGAGAAGTGGGAGACACAGAATTCCAAGTAGCCCTACCAGGGACTATACTACAAGCCTAAAATCCCAAGGAGACATATGCCTGAATCCTGAAAAGCCAACAACCCTTCCTCTCCACTCCGGTACTCCCGGGTCAGGACCGAGGGATGCGAGACCCAGAATCCCAAACACCTGCTACGAGCCCCGGCCTCCAGGCCCTGAGTCAGTACGATGGCTCACCATGGCTGGAGCCTGAGAGAAGGCAGTCACCCTGTACCTGAGAGAAAGGGGTCACAGAACCCGAAACAGCCTCCAGACACTGGGGTCTCAGCTCAGAAACTCCCCGGAAAGTTCCGAGGGATTGGAGACACAGAATGGGAAGTGCCCCGCTCGGCCCGGGCCTCCACGCCCGGGGCTACTCGCCATGGCTCACGAGGACTGAAGCCATTCCTGTACCTGAGAGAAGGGGTCACACAAACACAAACACCCTCCAGGCCCTGGGTTCCCTGCTCAGAAAATCCCGGGCAAGTTCCGAGGGATCGGATATGCCAAATGGGTAGTGCTCCTGGTCGACCCGGGCCTCCACGCCCGGGGCTCTATCTTACCATGGCGCATCAGGGCTGAAGCCTCTCCCTGTCAGTGACAGAAACGGGCCAGTGTTTCCCACACAGAGTCCAGACCTTGGGGTCTCAACTAAGAAACTTACGGGGAATAATGGAGAAGTGGGAGACACAGAATTCCAAGTAGCCCTACCAGGGACTATACTACAAGCCTAAAATCCCAAGGAGACATATGCCTGAATCCTGAAAAGCCAACAACCCTTCCTCTCCACTCCGGTACTCCCGGGTCAGGACCGAGGGATGCGAGACCCAGAATCCCAAACACCTGCTACGAGCCCCGGCCTCCAGGCCCTGAGTCATTACGATGGCTCACCATGGCTGGAGCCTGAGAGAAGGCAGTCACCCTGTACCTGAGAGAAAGGGGTCACAGAACCCGAAACAGCCTCCAGACACTGGGGTCTCAGCTCAGAAACTCCCCGGAAAGTTCCGAGGGATTGGAGACACAGAATGGGAAGTGCCCCGCTCGGCCCGGGCCTCCACGCCCGGGGCTACTCGCCATGCCTCACGCGGACTGAAGCCATTCCTGTACCTGAGAGAAGGGGTCACACAAACACAAACACCCTCCAGGCCCTGGGTTCCCTGCTCAGAAAATCCCGGGCAAGTTCCGAGGGATCGGATATGCCAAATGGGTAGTGCTCCTGGTCGACCCGGGCCTCCACGCCCGGGGCTCTATCTTACCATGGCGCATCAGGGCTGAAGCCTCTCCCTGTCAGTGACAGAAACGGGCCAGTGTTTCCCACACAGAGTCCAGACCTTGGGGTCTCAGCTAAGAAACTCACGGGGAATAATGGAGAAGTGGGAGACACAGAATTCCAAGTAGCCCTACCAGGGACTATACTACAAGCCTAAAATCCCAAGGAGACATATGCCTGAATCCTGAAAAGCCAACAACCCATCGTCTCCACTCCGGTACTCCCGGGTCAGGACCGAGGGATGCGAAACCCAGAATCCCAAACACCGGCTACGAGCCCCGGCCTCCAGGCCCTGAGTCATTACGATGGCTCACCATGGCTGGAGCCTGAGAGAAGGCAGTCACCCTGTACCTGAGAGAAAGGGGTCACAGAACCCGAAACAGCCTCCAGACACTGGGGTCTCAGCTCAGAAACTCCCCGGAAAGTTCCGAGGGATTGGAGACACAGAATGGGAAGTGCCCCGCGCCTCCAGGCCCGGGGCTGCTCGCCCCGCGCCTCCAGGCCCGGGGCTGCTCGCCCCGCGCCTCCAGGCCCGGGGCTGCTCGCCCCGGGCCTCCACGCCCGGGGCTGCTCGCCCCGGGCCTCCACGCCCGGGGCTGCTCGCCCCGGGCCTCCACGCCCGGGGCTGCTCGCCCCGGGCCTCCACGCCCGGGGCTGCTCGCCCCGGGCCTCCACGCCCGGGGCTGCTCGCCCCGGGCCTCCACGCCCGGGGCTGCTCGCCCCGGGCCTCCACGCCCGGGGCTGCTCGCCCCGGGCCTCCACGCCCGGGGCTGCTCGCCATGGCTCACTATGACTGAAGCCGTTCCTGTACCTTAGAAAAGGGGTCACACAAACACAAACACCCTCCAGGCCCTGGGTTCCCTGCTCAGAAAATCCCGGGCAAGTTCCGAGGGATCGGATATGCCAAATGGGTAGTGCTCCTGGTCGACCCTGGCCTCCACGCCCGGGGCTCTATCTTTCCATGGCGCATCAGGGCTGAAGCCTCTCCCTGTCAGTGACAGAAACGGGCCAGTGTTTCCCACACAGAGTCCAGACCTTGGGGTCTCAGCTAAGAAACTTACGGGGAAGGATGGAGAAGTGGGAGACACAGAATTCCAAGCAGCCCTACCAGGGACTATACTACAAGCCTAAAATCCCAAGGAGACATATGCCTGAATCCTGAAAAGCCAACAACCCTTCCTCTCCACTCCGGTACTCCCGGGTCAGGACCGAGGGATGCGAGACCCAGAATTCCAAACACCTGCTACGAGCCCCGGCCTCCAGGCCCTGAGTCATTACGATGGCTCACCATGGCTGGAGCCTGAGAGAAGGCAGTCACCCTGTACCTGAGAGAAAGGTATCACAGAACCCGAAACAGCCTCCAGACACTGGGGTCTCAGCTCAGAAACTCCCCGGAAAGTTCCGAGGGATTGGAGACACAGAATGGGAAGTGCCCCGCTCGCCCCGGGCCTCCACGCCCGGGGCTACTCGCCATGGCTCACGAGGACTGAAGCCATTCCTGTACCTGAGAGAAGGGGTCACACAAACACAAACACCATCCAGGCCCTGGGTTCCCTGCTCAGAAAATCCCGGGCAAGTTCCGAGGGATCGGATATGCCAAATGGGTAGTGCTCCTGGTCGACCCGGGCCTCCACGCCCGGGGCTCTATCTTTCCATGGCGCATCAGGGCTGAGCCTCTCCCTGTCAGTGACAGAAACGGGCCAGTGTTTCCCACACAGAGTCCAGACCTTGGGGTCTCAGCTAAGAAACTTACGAGGAAGGATGGAGAAGTGGGAGACACAGAATTCCAAGCAGCCCTACCAGGGACTATACTACAAGCCTAAAATCCCAAGGAGACATATGCCTGAATCCTGAAAAGCCAACAACCCTTCCTCTCCACTCCGGTACTCCCGGGTCAGGACCGAGGGATGCGAGACCCAGAATCCCAAACACCTGCTACGAGCCCGGCCTCCAGGCCCTGAGTCATTACGATGGCTCACCATGGCTGGAGCCTGAGAGAAGGCAGTCACCCTGTACCTGAGAGAAAGGTATCACAGAACACGAAACAGCCTCCAGACACTGGGGTCTCACCTCAGAAACTCCCCGGAAAGTTCCGAGGGATTGGAGACACAGAATGGGAAGTGCCCCGCTCGGCCCGGGCCTCCACGCCCGGGGCTACTCGCCATGGCTCACGAAGACTGAAGCCATTCCTGTACCTGAGAGAAGGGGTCACACAAACACAAACACCCTCCAGGCCCTGGGTTCCCTGCTCAGAAAATCCCGGGCAAGTTCCGAGGGATCGGATATGCCAAATGGGTAGTGCTCCTGGTCGACCCGGGCCTCCACGCCCGGGGCTCTATCTTACCATGGCGCATCAGGGCTGAAGCCTCTCCCTGTCAGTGACAGAAACGGGCCAGTGTTTCCCACACAGAGTCCAGACCTTGGGGTCTCAGCTAAGAAACTTACGGGGAAGGATGGAGAAGTGGGAGACACAGAATTCCAAGCAGCCCTACCAGGGACTATACTACAAGCCTAAAATCCCAAGGAGACATATGCCTGAATCCTGAAAAGCCAACAACCCTTCCTCTCCACTCCGGTACTCCCGGGTCAGGACCGAGGGATGCGAGACCCAGAATCCCAAACACCTGCTACGAGCCCCGGCCTCCAGGCCCTGAGTCATTACGATGGCTCACCATGACTGGAGCCTGAGAGAAGGCAGTCACCCTGTACCTGAGAGAAAGGGGTCACAGAACCCGAAACAGCCTCCAGACACTGGGGTCTCAGCTCAGAAACTCCCCGGAAAGTTCCGAGGGATTGGAGACACAGAATGGGAAGTGCCCCGGGCCTCCACGCCCGGGGCTGCTCGCCCCGGGCCTCCACGCCCGGGGCTGCTCGCCCCGGGCCTCCACGCCCGGGGCTGCTCGCCCCGGGCCTCCACGCCCGGGGCTGCTCGCCATGGCTCACTATGACTGAAGCCGTTCCTGTACCTTAGAAAAGGGGTCACACAAACACAAACACCCTCCAGGCCCTGGGTTCCCTGCTCAGAAAATCCCGGGCAAGTTCCGAGGGATCGGATATGCCAAATGGGTAGTGCTCCTGGTCGACCCGGGCCTCCACGCCCGGGGCTCTATCTTTCCATGGCGCATCAGGGCTGAAGCCTCTCCCTGTCAGTGACAGAAACGGGCCAGTGTTTCCCACACAGAGTCCAGACCTTGGGGTCTCAGCTAAGAAACTTACGGGGAAGGATGGAGAAGTGGGAGACACAGAATTCCAAGCAGCCCTACCAAGGACTATACTACAAGCCTAAAATCCCAAGGAGACATATGCCTGAATCCTGAAAAGCCAACAACCCTTCCTCTCCACTCCGGTACTCCCGGGTCAGGACCGAGGGATGCGAGACCCAGAATTCCAAACACCTGCTACGAGCCCCGGCCTCCAGGCCCTGAGTCATTACGATGGCTCACCATGGCTGGAGCCTGAGAGAAGGCAGTCACCCTGTACCTGAGAGAAAGGTATCACAGAACCCGAAACAACCTCCAGACACTGGGGTCTCAGCTCAGAAACTCCCCGGAAAGTTCCGAGGGATTGGAGACACAGAATGGGAAGTGCCCCGCTCGCCCCGGGCCTCCACGCCCGGGGCTACTCGCCATGGCTCACGAGGACTGAAGCCATTCCTGTACCTGAGAGAAGGGGTCACACAAACACAAACACCCTCCAGGCCCTGGGTTCCCTGCTCAGAAAATCCCGGGCAAGTTCCGAGGGATCGGATATGCCAAATGGGTAGTGCTCCTGGTCGACCCGGGCCTCCACGCCCGGGGCTCTATCTTACCATGGCGCATCAGGGCTGAAGCCTCTCCCTGTCAGTGACAGAAACGGGCCAGTGTTTCCCACACAGAGTCCAGACCTTGGGGTCTCAGCTAAGAAACTTACGGGGAAGGATGGAGAAGTGGGAGACACAGAATTCCAAGCAGCCCTACCAGGGACTATACTACAAGCCTAAAATCCCAAGGAGACATATGCCTGAATCCTGAAAAGCCAACAACCCTTCCTCTCCACTCCGGTACTCCCGGGTCAGGACCGAGGGATGCGAGACCCAGAATCCCAAACACCTGCTACGAGCCCCGGCCTCCAGGCCCTGAGTCATTACGATGGCTCACCATGGCTGGAGCCTGAGAGAAGGCAGTCACCCTGTACCTGAGAGAAAGGGGTCACAGAACCCGAAACAGCCTCCAGACACTGGGGTCTCAGCTCAGAAACTCCCCGGAAAGTTCCGAGGGATTGGAGACACAGAATGGGAAGTGCCCCGCTCGGCCCGGGCCTCCACGCCCGGGGCTACTCGCCATGGCTCACGAGGACTGAAGCCATTCCTGTACCTGAGAGAAGGGGTCACACAAACACAAACACCCTCCAGGCCCTGGGTTCCCTGCTCAGAAAATCCCGGGCAAGTTCCGAGGGATCGGATATGCCAAATGGGTAGTGCTCCTGGTCGACCCGGGCCTCCACGCCCGGGGCTCTATCTTACCATGGCGCATCAGGGCTGAAGCCTCTCCCTGTCAGTGACAGAAACGGGCCAGTGTTTCCCACACAGAGTCCAGACCTTGGGGTCTCAGCTAAGAAACTTACGGGGAATAATGGAGAAGTGGGAGACACAGAATTCCAAGTAGCCCTACCAGGGACTATACTACAAGCCTAAAATCCCAAGGAGACATATGCCTGAATCCTGAAAAGCCAACAACCCATCGTCTCCACTCCGGTACTCCCGGGTCAGGACCGAGGGATGCGAAACCCAGAATCCCAAACACCTGCTACGAGCCCCGGCCTCCAGGCCCTGAGTCATTACGATGGCTCACCATGGCTGGAGCCTGAGAGAAGGCAGTCACCCTGTACCTGAGAGAAAGGGGTCACAGAACCCGAAACAGCCTCCAGACACTGGGGTCTCAGCTCAGAAACTCCCCGGAAAGTTCCGAGGGATTGGAGACACAGAATGGGAAATGCCCCGGGCCTCCAGGCCCGGGGCTGCTCGCCCCGGGCCTCCAGGCCCGGGGCTGCTCGCCCCCGGCCTCCAGGCCCGGGGCTGCTCGCCCCGGGCCTCCACGCCCGGGGCTGCTCGCCCCGGGCCTCCACGCCCGGGGCTGCTCGCCCCGGGCCTCCAAGCCCGGGGCTGCTCGCCCCGGGCCTCCACGCCCGGGGCTGCTCGCCCCGGGCCTCCACGCCCGGGGCTGCTCGCCCCGGGCCTCCACGCCCGGGGCTGCTCGCCCCGGGCCTCCACGCCCGGGGCTGCTCGCCCCGGGCCTCCAGGCCCGGGGCTGCTCGCCCCGGGCCTCCACGCCCGGGGCTGCTCGCCATGGCTCACTATGACTGAAGCCGTTCCTGTACCTTAGAAAAGGGGTCACACAAACACAAACACCCTCCAGGCCCTGGGTTCCCTGCTCAGAAAATCCCGGGCAAGTTCCGAGGGATCGGATACGCCAAATGGGTAGTGCTCCTGGTCGACCCGGGCCTCCACGCCCGGGGCTTTATCTTTCCATGGCGCATCAGGGCTGAAGCCTCTCCCTGTCAGTGACAGAAACGGGCCAGTGTTTCCCACACAGAGTCCAGACCTTGGGGTCTCAGCTAAGAAACTTACGGGGAAGGATGGAGAAGTGGGAGACACAGAATTCCAAGCAGCCCTACCAGGGACTATACTACAAGCCTAAAATCCCAAGGAGACATATGCCTGAATCCTGAAAAGCCAACAACCCTTCCTCTCCACTCCGGTACTCCCGGGTCAGGACCGAGGGATGCGAGACCCAGAATTCCAAACACCTGCTACGAGCCCCGGCCTCCAGGCCCTGAGTCATTACGATGGCTCACCATGGCTGGAGCCTGAGAGAAGGCAGTCACCCTGTACCTGAGAGAAAGGTATCACAGAACCCGAAACAGCCTCCAGACACTGGGGTCTCAGCTCAGAAACTCCCCGGAAAGTTCCGAGGGATTGGAGACACAGAATGGGAAGTTCCCCGGGCCTCCAGGCCCGGGGCTGCTCGCCCCGGGCCTCCACGCCCGGGGCTGCTCGCCCCGGGCCTCCACGCCCGGGGCTGCTCGCCCCGGGCCTCCACGCCCGGGGCTGCTCGCCCCGGGCCTCCACGCCCGGGGCTGCTCGCCCCGGGCCTCCACGCCCGGGGCTGCTCGCCCCGGGCCTCCACGCCCGGGGCTGCTCGCCCCGGGCCTCCACGCCCGGGGCTGCTCGCCCCGGGCCTCCACGCCCGGGGCTGCTCGCCCCGGGCCTCCACGCCCGGGGCTGCTCGCCCCGGGCCTCCACGCCCGGGACTGCTCGCCATGGCTCACTATGACTGAAGCCGATCCTGTACCTTAGAAAAGGGGTCACACAAACACAAACACCCTCCAGGCCCTGGGTTCCCTGCTCAGAAAATCCCGGGCAAGTTCCGAGGGATCGGATTCGCCAAATGGGTAGTGCTCCTTGTCGACCTGGGCCTCCACGCCCGGGGCTCTATCTTTCCATGGCGCATCAGGGCTGAAGCCTCTCCCTGTCAGTGACAGAAACGGGCCAGTGTTTCCCACACAGAGTCCAGACCTTGGGGTCTCAGCTAAGAAACTTACTGGGAAGGATGGAGAAGTGGGAGACACGGAATTCCAAGCAGCCCTACCAGGGACTATACTACAAGCCTAAAATCCCAAGGAGACATATGCCTGAATCCTGAAAAGCCAACAACCCTTCCTCTCCACTCCGGTACTCCCGGGTCAGGACCGAGGGATGCGAGACCCAGAATTCCAAACACCTGCTACGAGCCCCGGCCTCCAGGCCCTGAGTCATTACGATGGCTCACCATGGCTGGAGCCTGAGAGAAGGCAGTCACCCTGTACCTGAGAGAAAGGTATCACAGAACCCGAAACAGCCTCCAGACACTGGGGTCTCAGCTCAGAAACTCCCCGGAAAGTTCCGAGGGATTGGAGACACAGAATGGGAAGTGCCCCGCTCGCCCCGGGCCTCCACGCCTGGGGCTACTCACCATGGCTCACGAGGACTGAAGCCATTCCTGTACCTGAGAGAAGGGGTCACACAAACACAAACACCCTCCAGGCCCTGGGTTCCCTGCTCAGAAAATCCCGGGCAAGTTCCGAGGGATCGGATATGCCAAATGGGTAGTGCTCCTGGTCGACCCGGGCCTCAACGCCCAGGGCTCTATCTTACCATGGCGCATCAGGGCTGAAGCCTCTTCCTGTCAGTGACAGAAACGGGCCAGTGTTTCCCACACAGAGTCCAGACCTTGGGGTCTCAGCTAAGAAACTTAGGGGGAATAATGGAGAAGTGGGAGACACAGAATTCCAAGTAGCCCTACCAGGGACTATACTACAAGCCTAAAATCCCAAGGAGACATATGCCTGAATCCTGAAAAGCCAACAACCCATTGTCTCCACTCCGGTACTCCCGGGTCAGGACCGAGGGATGTGAAACCCAGAATCCCAAACACCTGCTACGAGCCCCGGCCTCCAGGCCCTGAGTCATTACGATGGCTCACCATGGCTGGGGCCTGAGAGAAGGCAGTCACCCTGTACCTGAGAGAAAGGGGTCACAGAACCCGAAACAGCCTCCAGACACTGGGGTCTCAGCTCAGAAACTCCCCGGAAAGTTCCGAGGGATTGGAGACACAGAATGGGAAGTGCCCCGGGCCTCCAGGCCCGGGGCTGCTCGCCCCGGGCCTCCAGGCCCGGGGCTGCTCGCCGCGGGCCTCCAGGCCCGGGGCTGCTCGCCGCGGGCCTCCAGGCCCGGGGCTGCTCGCCGCGGGCCTCCAGGCCCGGGGCTGCTCGCCCCGGGCCTCCAGGCCCGGGGCTGCTCGCCCCGGGCCTCCACGCCCGGGGCTGCTCGCCCCGGGCCTCCACGCCCGGGGCTGCTCGCCCCGGGCCTCCACGCCCGGGGCTGCTCGCCCCGGGCCTCCACGCCCGGCGCTGCTCGCCCCGGGCCTCCACGCCCGGGGCTGCTCGCCATGGTTCACTATGACTGAAGCCGTTCCTGTACCTTAGAAAAGGGGTCACACAAACACAAACACCATTCAGGCCCTGGGTTCCCTGCTCAGAAAATCCCGGGTAAGTTCCGAGGGATCGGATATGCCAAATGGGTAGTGCTCCTGGTCGACCCGGGCCTCCACGCCCGGGGCTCTATCTTTCCATGGCGCATCAGGGCTGAAGCCTCTCCCTGTCAGTGACAGAAACGGGCCAGTGTTTCCCACACAGAGTCCAGACCTTGGGGTCTCAGCTAAGAAACTTACGGGGAAGGATGGAGAAGTGGGAGACACAGAATTCCAAGCAGCCCTACCAGGGACTATACTACAAGCCTAAAATCCCAAGGAGACATATGCCTGAATCCTGAAAAGCCAACAACCCTTCCTCTCCACTCCGGTACTCCCGGGTCAGGACCGAGGGATGCGAGACCCAGAATTCCAAACACCTGCTACGAGCCCCGGCCTCCAGGCCCTGAGTCATTACGATGGCTCACCATGGCTGGAGCCTGAGAGAAGGCAGTCACCCTGTACCTGAGAGAAAGGTATCACAGAACACGAAACAGCCTCCAGACACTGGGGTCTCAGCTCAGAAACTCCCCGGAAAGTTCCGAGGGATTGGAGACACAGAATGGGAAGTGCCCCGGGCCTCCAGGCCCGGGGATGCTCGCCCCGGGCCTCCAGGCCCGGGGCTGCTCGCCCCGGGCCTCCAGGCCCGGGGATGCTCGCCCCGGGCCTCCAGGCCCGGGGCTGCTCGCCGCGGGCCTCCAGGCCCGGGGATGCTCGCCCCGGGCCTCCAGGCCCGGGGCTGCTCGCCCCGGGCCTCCACGCCCGGGGCTGCTCGCCCCGGGCCTCCAGGCCCGGGGCTGCTCGCCCCGGGCCTCCACGCCCGGGGCTGCTCGCCCCGGGCCTCCACGCCCGGGGCTGCTCGCCATGGCTCACTATGACTGAAGCCGTTCCTGTACCTTAGAAAAGGGGTCACACAAACACAAACACCCTCCAGGCCCTGGGTTCCCTGCTCAGAAAATCCCGGGCAAGTTCCGAGGGATCGGATTCGCCAAATGGGTAGTGCTCCTGGTCGACCCGGGCCTCCACGCACGGGGCTCTATCTTTCCATGGCGCATCAGGGCTGAAGCCTCTCCCTGTCAGTGACAGAAACGGGCCAGTGTTTCCCACACAGAGTCCAGACCTTGGGGTCTCAGCTAAGAAACTTACGGGGAAGGATGGAGAAGTGGGAGACACAGAATTCCAAGCAGCCCTACCAGGGACTATACTACAAGCCTAAAATCCCAAGGAGACATATGCCTGAATCCTGAAAAGCCAACAACCCTTCCTCTCCACTCCGGTACTCCCGGGTCAGGACCGAGGGATGCGAGACCCAGAATTCCAAACACCTGCTACGAGCCCCGGCCTCCAGGCCCTGAGTCATTACGATGGCTCACCATGGCTGGAGCCTGAGAGAAGGCAGTCACCCTGTACCTGAGAGAAAGGTATCACAAAACCCGAAACAGCCTCCAGACACTGGGGTCTCAGCTCAGAAACTCCCCGGAAAGTTCCGAGGGATTGGAGACACAGAATGGGAAGTGCCCCGCTCGCCCCGGGCCTCCACGCCCGGGGCTACTCGCCATGGCTCACGAGGACTGAAGCCATTCCTGTACCTGAGAGAAGGGGTCACACAAACACAAACACCCTCCAGGCCCTGGGTTCCCTGCTCAGAAAATCCCGGGCAAGTTCCGAGGGATCGGATATGCCAAATGGGTAGTGCTCCTGGTCGACCCGGGCCTCCACGCCCGGGGCTCTATCTTTCCATGGCGCATCAGGGCTGAAGCCTCTCCCTGTCAGTGACAGAAACGGGCCAGTGTTTCCCACACAGAGTCCAGACCTTGGGGTCTCAGCTAAGAAACTTACGGGGAAGGATGGAGAAGTGGGAGACACAGAATTCCAAGCAGCCCTACCAGGGACTATACTACAAGCCTAAAATCCCAAGGAGACATATGCCTGAATCCTGAAAAGCCAACAACCCTTCCTCTCCACTCCGGTACTCCCGGGTCAGGACCGAGGGATGCGAGACCCAGAATCCCAAACACCTGCTACGAGCCCCGGCCTCCAGGCCCTGAGTCATTACGATGGCTCACCATGGCTGGAGCCTGAGAGAAGGCAGTCACCCTGTACCTGAGAGAAAGGGGTCACAGAACCCGAAACAGCCTCCAGACACTGGGGTCTCAGCTCAGAAACTCCCCGGAAAGTTCCGAGGGATTGGAGACACAGAATGGGAAGTGCCCCGCTCGCCCCGGGCCTCCACGCCCGGGGCTACTCGCCATGGCTCACGAGGACTGAAGCCATTCCTGTACCTGAGAGAAGGGGTCACACAAACACAAACACCCTCCAGGCCCTGGGTTCCCTGCTCAGAAAATCCCGGGCAAGTTCCGAGGGATCGGATATGCCAAATGGGTAGTGCTCCTGGTCGACCCGGGCTTCCACGCCCGGGGCTCTATCTTACCATGGCGCATCAGGGCTGAAGCCTCTCCCTGTCAGTGAGAGAAACGGGCCAGTGTTTCCCACACAGAGTCCAGACCTTGGGGTCTCAGCTAAGAAACTTACGGGGAATAATGGAGAAGTGGGAGACACAGAATTCCAAGTAGCCCTACCAGCGACTATACTACAAGCCTAAAATCCCAAGGAGACATATGCCTGAATCCTGAAAAGCCAACAACCCATCGCCTCCACTCCGGTACTCCCGGGTCAGGACCGAGGGATGCGAGACCCAGAATCCCAAACACCTGCTACGAGCCCCGGCCTCCAGGCCCTGAGTCATTACGATGGCTCACCATGGCTGGAGCCTGAGAGAAGGCAGTCACCCTGTACCTGAGAGAAAGGGGTCACAGAACCCGAAACAGCCTCCAGACACTGGGGTCTCAGCTCAGAAACTCCCCGGAAAGTTCCGAGGGATTGGAGACACAGAATGGGAAGTGCCCCGCTCGCCCCGGGCCTCCACGCCCGGGGCTACTCGCCATGGCTCACGAGGACTGAAGCCATTCCTGTACCTGAGAGAAGGGGTCACACAAACACAAACACCCTCCAGGCCCTCGGTTCCCTGCTCAGAAAATCCCGGGCAAGTTCCGAGGGATCGGATATGCCAAATGGGTAGTGGCTCCTGGTCGACCCGGGCCTCCACGCCCGGGGCTCTATCTTACCATGGCGCATCAGGGCTGAAGCCTCTCCCTGTCAGTGACAGAAACGGGCCAGTGTTTCCCACACAGAGTCCAGACCTTGGGGTCTCAGCTAAGAAACTTACGGGGAATAATGGAGAAGTGGGAGACACAGAATTCCAAGTAGCCCTACCAGGGACTATACTACAAGCCTAAAATCCCAAGGAGACATATGCCTGAATCCTGAAAAGCCAACAACCCATCCTCTCCACTCCGGTACTCCCGGGTCAGGACCGAGGGATGCGAAACCCAGAATCCCAAACACCTGCTACGAGCCCCGGCCTCCAGGCCCTGAGTCATTACGATGGCTCACCATGGCTGGAGCCTGAGAGAAGGCAGTCACCCTGTACCTGAGAGAAAGGGGTCACAGAACCCGAAACAGCCTCCAGACACTGGGGTCTCAGCTCAGAAACTCCCCGGAAAGTTCCGAGGGATTGGAGACACAGAATGGGAAGTGCCCTGCTCGCCCCGGGCCTCCAGGCCCGGGGCTGCCCGCCCCGGGCCTCCACGCCCGGGGCTGCCCGCCCCGGGCCTCCACGCCCGGGGCTGCCCGCCCCGGGCCTCCACGCCCGGGGCTGCCCGCCCCGGGCCTCCACGCCCGGGGCTGCCCGCCCCGGGCCTCCACGCCCGGGGCTGCCCGCCCCGGGCCTCCACGCCCGGGGCGGCTCGCCCCGGGCCTCCACGCCCGGGGCGGCTCGCCCCGGGCCTCCACGCCCGGGGCGGCTCGCCCCGGGCTTCCACGCCCGGGGCTGCTCGCCATGGCTCACTATGACTGAAGCCGTTCCTGTACCTTAGAGAAGGGGTCACACAAACACAAACACTCTCCAGGCCCTGGGTTCTCTGCTCGGAAATTCCCGGGGCAGTTCCACTGGGTAAGATACACCAAATGGGTAGTGCTCCTGGTCGACCCGGGCCTCCACGCCCGGGGCTCTATCTTACCATGGCGCATCAGGGCTGAAGCCTCTCCCTGTCAGTGACAGAAACGGGCCAGTGTTTCCCACACAGAGTCCAGACCTTGGGGTCTCAGCTAAGAAACTTAAGGGGAAGGATGGAGAAGTGGGAGACACAGAATTCCAAGCAGCCCTACCAGGGACTATACTACAAGCCTAAAATCCCAAGGAGACATATGCCTGAATCCTGAAAAGCCAACAACCCTTCCTCTCCACTCCGGTACTCCCGGGTCAGGACCGAGGGATGCGAGACCCAGAATCCCAAACACCTGCTACGAGCCCCGGCCTCCAGGCCCTGAGTCATTACGATGGCTCACCATGGTTGGAGCCTGAGAGAAGGCAGTCACCCTGTACCTGGGAGAAAGAGGTCACAGAACCCGAAACAGCATCCAGACCCTGGGGTCTCAGCTCAGAAACTCCCCGGAAAGTTCCGAGGGATTGGAGACACAGAATGGGAAGTGCCCCGCTCGCCCCGGGCCTCCACGCCCGGGGCTACTCGCCATGGCTCACGAGGACTGAAGCCATTCCTGTACCTGAAAGAAGGGGTCACACAAACAGAAACACCCTCCAGGCCCTGGGTTCCCTGCTCAGAAAATCCCGGGCAAGTTCCGAGGGATCGGATATGCCAAATGGGTAGTGCTCCTGGTCGACCCGGGCTTCCACGCCCGGGGCTCTATCTTACCATGGCGCATCAGGGCTGAAGCCTCTCCCTGTCAGTGACAGAAACGGGCCAGTGTTTCCCACACAGAGTCCAGACCTTGGGGTCTCAGCTAAGAAACTTACGGGGAATAATGGAGAAGTGGGAGACACAGAATTCCAAGTAGCCCTACCAGGGACTATACTACAAGCCTAAAATCCCAAGGAGACATATGCCTGAATCATGAAAAGCCAACAACCCATCGCCTCCACTCCGGTACTCCCGGGTCAGGACCGAGGGATGCGAGACCCAGAATCCCAAACACCTGCTACGAGCCCCGGCCTCCAGGCCCTGAGTCATTACGATGGCTCACCATGGCTGGAGCCTGAGAGAAGGCAGTCACCCTGTACCTGAGAGAAAGGGGTCACAGAACCCGAAACAGCCTCCAGACACTGGGGTCTCAGCTCAGAAACTCCCCGGAAAGTTCCGAGGGATTGGAGACACAGAATGGGAAGTGCCCCGCTCCTCCAGGCCCGGGGCTGCTCGCCCCGGGCCTCCAGGCCCGGGGCTGCTCGCCCCGGGCCTCCACGCCCGGGGCTGCTCGCCCCGGGCCTCCACGCCCGGGGCTGCTCGCCATGGCTCACTATGACTGAAGCCGTTCCTGTACCTTAGAAAAGGGGTCACACAAACACAAACACCCTCCAGGCCCTGGGTTCCCTGCTCAGAAAATCCCGGGCAAGTTCCGAGGGATCGGATATGCCAAATGGGTAGTGCTCCTGGTCGACCCTGGCCTCCACGCCCGGGGCTCTATCTTTCCATGGCGCATCAGGGCTGAAGCCTCTCCCTGTCAGTGACAGAAACGGGCCAGTGTTTCCCACACAGAGTCCAGACCTTGGGGTCTCAGCTAAGAAACTTACGGGGAAGGATGGAGAAGTGGGAGACACAGAATTCCAAGCAGCCCTACCAGGGACTATACTACAAGCCTAAAATCCCAAGGAGACATATGCCTGAATCCTGAAAAGCCAACAACCCTTCCTCTCCACTCCGGTACTCCCGGGTCAGGACCGAGGGATGCGAGACCCAGAATTCCAAACACCTGCTACGAGCCCCGGCCTCCAGGCCCTGAGTCATTACGATGGCTCACCATGGCTGGAGCCTGAGAGAAGGCAGTCACCCTGTACCTGAGAGAAAGGTATCACAGAACCCGAAACAGCCTCCAGACACTGGGGTCTCAGCTCAGAAACTCCCCGGAAAGTTCCGAGGGATTGGAGACACAGAATGGGAAGTGCCCCGCTCGCCACGGGCCTCCACGCCCGGGGCTACTCGCCATGGCTCACGAGGACTGAAGCCATTCCTGTACCTGAGAGAAGGGGTCACACAAACACAAACACCCTCCAGGCCCTGGGTTCCCTGCTCAGAAAATCCCGGGCAAGTTCCGAGGGATCGGATACGCCAAAGGGGTAGTGCTCCTGGTCGACCCGGGCCTCCACGCCCGGGGCTCTATCTTTCCATGGCGCATCAGGGCTGAAGCCTCTCCCTGTCAGTGACAGAAACGGGCCAGTGTTTCCCACACAGAGTCCAGACCTTGGGGTCTCAGCTAAGAAACTTACGGGGAAGGATGGAGAAGTGGGAGACACAGAATTCCAAGCAGCCCTACCAGGGACTATACTACAAGCCTAAAATCCCAAGGAGACATATGCCTGAATCCTGAAAAGCCAACAACCCTTCCTCTCCACTCCGGTACTCCCGGGTCAGGACCGAGGGATGCGAGACCCAGAATCCCAAACACCTGCTAAGAGCCCCGGCCTCCAGGCCCTGAGTCATTACGATGGCTCACCATGGCTGGAGCCTGAGAGAAGGCAGTCACCCTGTACCTGAGAGAAAGGGGTCACAGAACCCGAAACAGCCTCCAGACACTGGGGTCTCAGCTCAGAAACTCCCCGGAAAGTTCCGAGGGATTGGAGACACAGAATGGGAAGTGCCCCGCTCGCCCCAGGCCTCCACGCCCGGGGCTACTCGCCATGGCTCACGAGGACTGAAGCCATTCCTGTACCTGAGAGAAGGGGTCACACAAACACAAACACCCTCCAGGCCCTGGGTTCCCTGCTCAGAAAATCCCGGGCAAGTTCCGAGGGATCGGATATGCCAAATGGGTAGTGCTCCTGGTCGACCCGGGCTTCCACGCCCGGGGCTCTATCTTACCATGGCGCATCAGGGCTGAAGCCTCTCCCTGTCAGTGACAGAAACGGGCCAGTGTTTCCCACACAGAGTCCAGACCTTGGGGTCTCAGCTAAGAAACTTACGGGGAATAATGGAGAAGTGGGAGACACAGAATTCCAAGTAGCCCTACCAGGGACTATACTACAAGCCTAAAATCCCAAGGAGACATATGCCTGAATCATGAAAAGCCAACAACCCATCGCCTCCACTCCGGTACTCCCGGGTCAGGACCGAGGGATGCGAAACCCAGAATCCCAAACACCTGCTACGAGCCCCGGCCTCCAGGCCCTGAGTCATTACGATGGCTCACCATGGCTGGAGCCTGAGAGAAGGCAGTCACCCTGTACCTGAGAGAAAGGGGTCACAGAACCCGAAACAGCCTCCAGACACTGGGGTCTCAGCTCAGAAACTCCCCGGAAAGTTCCGAGGGATTGGAGACACAGAATGGGAAGTGCCCCGCTCGCCCCGGGCCTCCACGCCCGGGGCTACTCGCCATGGCTCACGAGGACTGAAGCCATTCCTGTACCTGAGAGAAGGGGTCAGACAAACACAACACCCTCCAGGCCCCTGGGTTCCCTGCTCAGAAAATCCCGGGCAAGTTCCGAGGATCGGATATGCCAAATGGGTAGTGGCTCCCTGGTCGACCCGGGCCTCCACGCCCGGGGCTCTATCTTACCATGGCGCATCAGGGCTGAAGCCTCTCCTGTCAGTGACAGAAACGGGCCAGTGTTTCCCACACAGAGTCCAGACCTTGGGGTCTCAGCTAAGAAACTTACGGGGAATAATGGAGAAGTGGGAGACACAGAATCCAAGTAGCCCTACCAGGGACTATACTACAAGCCTAAAATCCCAAGGAGACATATGCCTGAATCCTGAAAAGCCAACAACCCATCGTCTCCACTCCGGTACTCCCGGGGTCAGGACCGAGGGATGCGAAACCCAGAATCCCAAACACCTGCTACGAGCCCCGGCCTCCAGGCCCTGAGTCATTACGATGGCTCACCATGGCTGGAGCCTGAGAGAAGGCAGTCACCCTGTACCTGAGAGAAAGGGGTCACAGAACCCGAAACAGCCTCCAGACACTGGGGTCTCAGCTCAGAAACTCCCCGGAAAGTTCGAGGGATTGGAGACACAGAATGGGAAGTGCCCCGCGCCTCCAGGCCCGGGGCTGCTCGCCCGCGCCTCCAGGCCCGGGGCTGCTCGCCCCGCGCCTCCAGGCCCGGGGCTGCTCGCCCCGGGCCTCACGCCCGGGGCTGCTCGCCCCGGGCCTCCACGCCCGGGGCTGCTCGCCCCGGGCCTCCACGCCCGGGGCTGCTCGCCCCGGGCCTCCACGCCCGGGGCTGCTCGCCCCGGGCCTCCACGCCCGGGGCTGCTCGCCCCGGGCCTCCACGCCCGGGGCTGCTCGCCCCGGGCCTCCACGCCCGGGGCTGCTCGCCATGGCTCACTATGACTGAAGCCGTTCCTGTACCTTAGAAAAGGGGTCACACAAACACAAACACCCTCCAGGCCCTGGGTTCCCTGCTCAGAAAATCCCGGGCAAGTTCCGAGGGATCGGATATGCCAAATGGGTAGTGCTCTGGTCGACCCGGGCCTCCACGCCCGGGGCTCTATCTTTCCATGGCGTATCAGGGCTGAAGCCTCTCCCTGTCAGTGACAGAAACGGGCCAGTGTTTCCCACACAGAGTCCAGACCTTGGGGTCTCAGCTAAGAAACTTACGGGGAAGGATGGGAGAAGTGGGAGACACAGAATTCCAAGCAGCCCTACCAAGGACTATACTACAAGCCTAAAATCCCAAGGAGACATATGCCTGAATCCTGAAAAGCCAACAACCCTTCCTCTCCACTCCGGTACTCCCGGGTCAGGACCGAGGGATGCGAGACCCAGAATTCCAAACACCTGCTACGAGCCCCGGCCTCCAGGCCCTGAGTCATTACGATGGCTCACCATGGCTGGAGCCTGAGAGAAGGCAGTCACCCTGTACCTGAGAGAAAGATATCACAGAACACGAAACATGCCTCCAGACACTGGGGTCTCACCTCAGAAACTCCCCGGAAAGTTCCGAGGGATTGGAGACACAGAATGGGAAGTGCCCCGCTCGCCCCGGGCCTCCACGCCCCGGGGCTACTCGCCATGGCTCACGAGGACTGAAGCCATTCCTGTACCTGAGAGAAGGGTCACACAAACACAAACACCCTCCAGGCCCTGGGTTCCCTGCTCAGAAAATCCCGGGGCAAGTTCCGAGGGATCGGATACGCCAAATGGGTAGTGCTCCTGGTCGACCCGGGCCTCCACGCCCGGGGCTCTATCTTTCCATGGCGCATCAGGGCTGAAGCCTCTCCCTGTCAGTGACAGAAACGGGCCAGTGTTTCCCACACAGAGTCCAGACCTTGGGGTCTCAGCTAAGAAACTTACGGGGAAGGATGGAGAAGTGGGAGACACAGAATTCCAAGTAGCCCTACCAGGGACTATACTACAAGCCTAAAATCCCAAGGAGACATATGCCTGAATCCTGAAAAGCCAACAACCCTTCCTCTCCACTCCGGTACTCCGGGTCAGGACGAGGGATGCGAGACCCAGAATCCCAAACACCTGCTACGAGCCCCGGCCTCCAGGCCCTGAGTCAGTACGATGGCTCACCATGGCTGGAGCCTGAGAGAAGGCAGTCACCCTGTACCTGAGAGAAAGGGGTCACAGAACCCGAAACAGCCTCCAGACACTGGGGTCTCAGCTCAGAAACTCCCGGAAAGTTCCGAGGGATTGGAGACACAGAATGGGAAGTGCCCCGCTCGGCCCGCGCCTCCACGCCCGGGGCTACTCGCCATGGCTCACGCGGACTGAAGCCATTCCTGTACCTGAGAGAAGGGGTCACACAAACACAAACACCCTCCAGGCCTGGGTTCCCTGCTCAGAAAATCCGGGCAAGTTCCGAGGGATCGGATATGCCAAATGGGTAGTGCTCCTGGTCGACCCGGGCCTCCACGCCCGGGGCTCTATCTTACCATGGCGCATCAGGGCTGAAGCCTCTCCCTGTCAGTGACAGAAACGGGCCAGTGTTTCCCACACAGAGTCCAGACCTTGGGGTCTCAGCTAAGAAACTTACGGGGAATAATGGAGAAGTGGGAGACACAGAATTCCAAGTAGCCCTACCAGGGACTATACTACAAGCCTAAAATCCCAAGGAGACATATGCCTGAATCCTGAAAAGCCAACAACCCATCGTCTCCACTCCGGTACTCCCGGGTCAGGACCGAGGGATGCGAAACCCAGAATCCCAAACACCTGCTACGAGCCCCGGCCTCCAGGCCCTGAGTCATTACGATGGCTCACTATGGCTGGAGCCTGAGAGAAGGCAGTCACCCTGTACCTGAGAGAAAGGGTCACAGAACCCGAAACAGCCTCCAGACACTGGGGTCTCAGCTCAGAAACTCCCCGGAAAGTTCCGAGGGATTGGAGACACAGAATGGGAAGTGCCCCGCTCCTCCAGGCCCGGGGCTGCTCGCCCCGGGCCTCCACGCCCGGGGCTGCTCGCCCCGGGCCTCCACGCCCGGGGCTGCTCGCCCCCGGGCCTCCACGCCCGGGGCTGCTCGCCCCGGGCCTCCACGCCCGGGGCTGCTCGCCCCGGGCCTCCACGCCCGGGCTGCTCGCCATGGCTCACTATGACTGAAGCCGTTCCTGTACCTTAGAAAGGGGTCACACAAACACAAACACCCTCCAGGCCCTGGGTTCCCTGCTCAGAAAATCCCGGGCAAGTTCCGAGGGATCGGATTCGCCAAATGGGTAGTGCTCCTGGTCGACCTGGGCCTCCACGCCCGGGGCTCTATCTTTCCATGGCGCATCAGGGCTGAAGCCTCTCCCTGTCAGTGACAGAAACGGGCCAGTGTTTCCCACACAGAGTCCAGACCTAGGGTCTCAGCTAAGAAACTTACTGGGAAGGATGGAGAAGTGGGAGACACGGAATTCCAAGCAGCCCTACCAGGGACTATACTACAAGCTAAAATCCCAAGGAGACATCTGCCTGAATCCTGAAAAGCCAACAACCCTTCCTCTCCACTCCGGTACTCCCGGGTCAGGACCGAGGGATGCGAGACCCAGAATCCCAAACACCTGCTACGAGCCCCGGCCTCCAGGCCCTGAGTCATTACGATGGCTCACCATGGCTGGAGCCTGAGAGAGGCAGTCACCCTGTACCTGAGAGAAAGGGGTCACAGAACCCGAAACAGCCTCCAGACACTGGGGTCTCAGCTCAGAAACTCCCCGGAAAGTTCCGAGGGATTGGAGACACAGAATGGGAAGTGCCCCGCGCCTCCAGGCCCGGGGCTGCTCGCCCCGCGCCTCCAGGCCCGGGGCTGCTCGCCCCGCGCCTCCAGGCCCGGGGCTGCTCGCCCCGGGCCTCCACGCCCGGGGCTGCTCGCCCCGGGCCTCCACGCCCGGGGCTGCTCGCCCCGGGCCTCCACGCCCGGGGCTGCTCGCCCCGGGCCTCCACGCCCGGGGCTGCTCGCCCCGGGCCTCCACGCCCGGGGCTGCTCGCCCCGGGCCTCCACGCCCGGGGCTGCTCGCCCCGGGGCCTCCACGCCCGGGGCTGCTCGCCCCGGGCCTCCACGCCCGGGGCTGCTCGCCATGGCTCACTATGACTGAAGCCGTTCCTGTACCTTAGAAAAGGGGTCACACAAACACAAACACCCTCCAGGCCCTGGGTTCCCTGCTCAGAAAATCCCGGGCAAGTTCCGAGGGATCGGATATGCCAAATGGGTAGTGCTCCTGGTCGACCCGGGCCTCCACGCCCGGGGCTCTATCTTTCCATGGCGTATCAGGGCTGAAGCCTCTCCCTGTCAGTGACAGAAACGGGCCAGTGTTTCCCACAGAGAGTCCAGACCTTGGGGTCTCAGCTAAGAAACTTACGGGGAAGGATGGAGAAGTGGGAGACACAGAATTCCAAGCAGCCCTACCAGGGACTATACTACAAGCCTAAAATCCCAAGGAGACATATGCCTGAATCCTGAAAAGCCAACAACCCTTCCTCTCCACTCCGGTACTCCCGGGTCCAGGAACGAGGGATGCGAGACCCAGAATTCCAAACACCTGCTACGAGCCCCGGCCTCCAGGCCCTGAGTCATTACGATGGCTCACCATGGCTGGAGCCTGAGAGAAGGCAGTCACCTGTACCTGAGAGAAAGGTATCACAGAACCCGAAACAGCCTCCAGACACTGGGGTCTCAGCTCAGAAACTCCCCGGAAAGTTCCGAGGGATTGGAGACACAGAATGGGAAGTGCCCCCGCTCGGCCCGGGCCTCCACGCCCGGGGCTACTCGCCATGGCTCACGAGGACTGAAGCCATTCCTGTACCTGAGAGAAGGGGTCACACAAACACAAACACCCTCCAGGCCCTGGGTTCCCTGCTCAGAAAATCCCGGGCAAGTTCCGAGGGATCGGATATGCCAAATGGGTAGTGCTCCTGGTCGACCCGGGCCTCCACGCCCGGGGCTCTATCTTTCCATGGCGCATCAGGGCTGAAGCCTCTCCCTGTCAGTGACAGAAACGGGCCAGTGTTTCCCACACAGAGTCCAGACCTTGGGGTCTCAGCTAAGAAAGTTACGGGGAAGGATGGAGAAGTGGGAGACACAGAATTCCAAGCAGCCCCTACCAGGGACTATACTACAAGCCTAAAATCCCAAGGAGACATATGCCTGAATCCTGAAAAGCCAACAACCCTTCCTCTCCACTCCGGTACTCCCGGGTCAGGACCGAGGGATGCGAGACCCAGAATCCCAAACACCTGCTACGAGCCCCGGCCTCCAGGCCCTGAGTCATTACGATGGCTCACCATGGCTGGAGCCTGAGAGAAGGCAGTCACCCTGTACCTGAGAGAAAGGGGGTCACAGAACCCGAAACAGCCTCCAGACACTGGGGTCTCAGCTCAGAAACTCCCCGGAAAGTTCCGAGGGATTGGAGACACAGAATGGGAAGTGCCCCGCTCGGCCCGGGCCTCCACGCCCGGGGCTACTCGCCATGGCTCACGAGGACTGAAGCCATTCCTGTACCTGAGAGAAGGGGTCACACAAACACAAACACCCTCCAGGCCCTGGGTTCCCTGCTCAGAAAATCCCGGGCAAGTTCCGAGGGATCGGATATGCCAAATGGGTAGTGCTCCTGGTCGACCCGGGCCTCCACGCCCGGGGCTCTATCTTACCATGGCGCATCAGGGCTGAAGCCTCTCCCTGTCAGTGACAGAAACGGGCCAGTGTTTCCCACACAGAGTCCAGACCTTGGGGTCTCAGCTAAGAAACTTACGGGGAATAATGGAGAAGTGGGAGACACAGAATTCCAAGTAGCCCTACCAGGGACTATACTACAAGCCTAAAATCCCAAGGAGACATATGCCTGAATCCTGAAAAGCCAACAACCCATCGTCTCCACTCCGGTACTCCCGGGTCAGGACCGAGGGATGCGAAACCCAGAATCCCAAACACCTGCTACGAGCCCCGGCCTCCAGGCCCTGAGTCATTACGATGGCTCACCATGGCTGGAGCTGAGAGAAGGCAGTCACCCTGTACCTGAGAGAAAGGGGTCACAGAACCCGAAACAGCCTCCAGACACTGGGGTCTCAGCTCAGAAACTCCCCGGAAAGTTCCGAGGGATTGGAGACACAGAATGGGAAGTGCCCCGGGCCTCCACGCCCGGGGCTGCTCGCCCCGGGCCTCCAGGCCCGGGGCTGCTCGCCCCGGGCCTCCAGGCCCGGGGCTGCTCGCCCCGGGCCTCCAGGCCCCGGGGCTGCTCGCCCCGGGCCTCCAGGCCCGGGGCTGCTCGCCCCGGGCCTCCACGCCCGGGGCTGCTCGCCCCGGGCCTCCACGCCCGGGGCTGCTCGCCCCGGGGCCTCCCGCCCGGGGCTGCTCGCCCCGGGCCTCCACGCCCGGGGCTGCTCGCCCCGGGCCTCCACGCCCGGGGCTGCTCGCCCCGGGCCTCCACGCCCGGGGCTGCTCGCCCCGGGCCTCCACGCCCGGGGCTGCTCGCCCCGGGCCTCCACGCCCGGGGCTGCTCGCCCCGGGCCTCCACGCCCGGGGCTGCTCGCCCCGGGCCTCCACGCCCGGGGCTGCTCGCCCCGGGCCTCCACGCCCGGGGCTGCTCGCCCCGGGCCTCCACGCCCGGGGCCTGCTCGCCATGGCTCACTATGACTGAAGCCGTTCTGTACCTTAGAAAAGGGGTCACACAAACACAAACACCCTCCAGGCCCTGGGTTCCCTGCTCAGAAAATCCGGGCAAGTTCCGAGGGATCGGATATGACAAATGGGTAGTGCTCCTGGTCGACCCGGGCCTCCACGCCCGGGGCTCTATCTTTCCATGGCGCATCAGGGCTGAAGCCTCTCCCTGTCAGTGACAGAAACGGGCCAGTGTTTCCCACACAGAGTCCAGACCTTGGGGTCTCAGCTAAGAAACTTACGGGGAAGGATGGAGAAGTGGGAGACACAGAATTCCAAGCAGCCCTACCAGGGACTATACTACAAGCCTAAAATCCCAAGGAGACATATGCCTGAATCCTGAAAAGCCAACAACCCTTCCTCTCCACTCCGGTACTCCCGGGTCACGACCGAGGGATGCGAGACCCAGAATTCCAAACACCTGCTACGAGCCCCGGCCTCCAGGCCCTGAGTCATTACGATGGCTCACCATGGCTGGAGCCTGAGAGAAGGCAGTCACCCTGTACCTGAGAGAAAGGTATCACAGAACCCGAAACAGCCTCCAGACACTGGGGTCTCAGCTCAGAAACTCCCCGGAAAGTTCCGAGGGATTGGAGACACAGAATGGGAAGTGCCCCGCTCGGCCCGGGCCTCCACGCCCGGGGCTACTCGCCATGGCTCACGAGGACTGAAGCCATTCCTGTACCTGAGAGAAGGGGTCACACAAACACAAACACCCTCCAGGCCCTGGGTTCCCTGCTCAGAAAATCCCGGGCAAGTTCCGAGGGATCGGATATGCCAAATGGGTAGTGCTCCTGGTCGACCCGGGCCTCCACGCCCGGGGCTCTAGCTTTCCATGGCGCATCAGGGCTGAAGCCTCTCCCTGTCAGTGACAGAAACGGGCCAGTGTTTCCCACACAGAGTCCAGACCTTGGGGTCTCAGCTAAGAAAGTTACGGGGAAGGATGGAGAAGTGGGAGACACAGAATTCCAAGCAGCCCTACCAGGGACTATACTACAAGCCTAAAATCCCAAGGAGACATATGCCTGAATCCTGAAAAGCCAACAACCCTTCCTCTCCACTCCGGTACTCCCGGGTCAGGACCGAGGGATGCGAGACCCAGAATCCCAAACACCTGCTACGAGCCCCGGCCTCCAGGCCCTGAGTCATTACGATGGCTCACCATGGCTGGAGCCTGAGAGAAGGCAGTCACCCTGTACCTGAGAGAAAGGGGTCACAGAACCCGAAACAGCCTCCAGACACTGGGGTCTCAGCTCAGAAACTCCCCGGAAAGTTCCGAGGGATTGGAGACACAGAATGGGAAGTGCCCCGCTCGGCCCGGGCCTCCACGCCCGGGGCTACTCGCCATGGCTCACGAGGACTGAAGCCATTCCTGTACCTGAGAGAAGGGGTCACACAAACACAAACACCCTCCAGGCCCTGGGTTCCCTGCTCAGAAAATCCCGGGCAAGTTCCGAGGGATCGGATATGCCAAATGGGTAGTGCTCCTGGTCGACCGGGCCTCCACGCCCGGGGCTCTATCTTACCATGGCGCATCAGGGCTGAAGCCTCTCCCTGTCAGTGACAGAAACGGGCCAGTGTTTCCCACACAGAGTCCAGACCTTGGGGTCTCAGCTAAGAAACTTACGGGGAATAATGGAGAAGTGGGAGACACAGAATTCCAAGTAGCCCTACCAGGGACTATACTACAAGCCTAAAATCCCAAGGAGACATATGCCTGAATCCTGAAAAGCCAACAACCCATCGTCTCCACTCCGGTACTCCCGGGTCAGGACCGAGGGATGCGAAACCCAGAATCCCAAACACCTGCTACGAGCCCCGGCCTCCAGGCCCTGAGTCATTACGATGGCTCACTATGGCTGGAGCCTGAGAGAAGGCAGTCACCCTGTACCTGAGAGAAAGGGGTCACAGAACCCGAAACAGCCTCCAGACACTGGGGTCTCAGCTCAGAAACTCCCCGGAACGTTCCGAGGGATTGGAGACACAGAATGGGAAGTGCCCCGCTCCTCCAGGCCCGGGGCTGCTCGCCCCGGGCCTCCACGCCCGGGGCTGCTCGCCCCGGGCCTCCACGCCCGGGGCTGCTCGCCCCGGGCCTCCACGCCCGGGGCTGCTCGCCCCGGGCCTCCACGCCCGGGGCTGCTCGCCCCGGGCCTCCACGCCCGGGGCTGCTCGCCCCGGGCCTCCACGCCCGGGGCTGCTCGCCATGGCTCACTATGACTGAAGCCGTTCCTGTACCTTAGAAAAGGGGTCACACAAACACAAACACCCTCCAGGCCCTGGGTTCCCTGCTCAGAAAATCCCGGGCAAGTTCCGAGGGATCGGATTCGCCAAATGGGTAGTGCTCCTGGTCGACCTGGGCCTCCACGCCCGGGGCTCTATCTTTCCATGGCGCATCAGGGCTGAAGCCTCTCCCTGTCAGTGACAGAAACGGGCCAGTGTTTCCCACACAGAGTCCAGACCTTGGGGTCTCAGCTAAGAAACTTACTGGGAAGGATGGAGAAGTGGGAGACACGGAATTCCAAGCAGCCCTACCAGGGACTATACTACAAGCCTAAAATCCCAAGGAGACATCTGCCTGAATCCTGAAAAGCCAACAACCCTTCCTCTCCACTCCGGTACTCCCGGGTCAGGACCGAGGGATGCGAGACCCAGAATCCCAAACACCTGCTACGAGCCCCGGTCTCCAGGCCCTGAGTCATTACGATGGCTCACCATGGCTGGAGCCTGAGAGAAGGCAGTCACCCTGTACCTGAGAGAAAGGGGTCACAGAACCCGAAACAGCCTCCAGACACTGGGGTCTCAGCTCAGAAACTCCCCGGAAAGTTCCGAGGGATTGGAGACACAGAATGGGAAGTGCCCCGCGCCTCCAGGCCCGGGGCTGCTCGCCCCGCGCCTCCAGGCCCGGGGCTGCTCGCCCCGCGCCTCCAGGCCCGGGGCTGCTCGCCCCGGGCCTCCAGGCCCGGGGCTGCTCGCCCCGGGCCTCCAGGCCCGGGGCTGCTCGCCCCGGGCCTCCAGGCCCGGGGCTGCTCGGCCCGGGCCTCCACGCCCGGGGCTGCTCGCCCCGGGCCTCCACGCCCGGGGCTGCTCGCCCCGGGCCTCCACGCCCGGGGCTGCTCGCCCCGGGCCTCCACGCCCGGGGCTGCTCGCCCCGGGCCTCCACGCCCGGGGCTGCTCGCCCCGGGCCTCCACGCCCGGGGCTGCTCGCCCCGGGCCTCCACGCCCGGGGCTGCTCGCCATTGCTCACTATGACTGAAGCCGTTCCTGTACCTTAGAAAAGGGGTCACACAAACACAAACACCCTCCAGGCCCTGGGTTCCCTGCTCAGAAAATCCCGGGCAAGTTCCGAGGGATCAGATATGCCAAATGGGTAGTGCTCCTTGTCGACCCTGGCCTCCACGCCCGGGGCTCTATCTTTCCATGGCGCATCAGGGCTGAAGCCTCTCCCTGTCAGTGACAGAAACGGGCCAGTGTTTCCCACACAGAGTCCAGACCTTGGGGTCTCAGCTAAGAAACTTACGGGGAAGGATGGAGAAGTGGGAGACACAGAATTCCAAGCAGCCCTACCAGGGACTATACTACAAGCCTAAAATCCCAAGGAGACATATGCCTGAATCCTGAAAAGCCAACAACCCTTCCTCTCCACTCCGGTACTCCCGGGTCAGGACCGAGGGATGCGAGACCCAGAATTCCAAACACCTGCTACGAGCCCCGGCCTCCAGGCCCTGAGTCATTACGATGGCTCACCATGGCTGGAGCCTGAGAGAAGGCAGTCACCCTGTACCTGAGAGAAAGGGGTCACAGAACCCGAAACAGCCTCCAGACACTGGGGTCTCAGCTCAGAAACTCCCCGGAAAGTTCCGAGGGATTGGAGACACAGAATGGGAAGTGCCCCGCTCCTCCAGGCCCGGGGCTGCTCGCCGCGGGCCTCCAGGCCCGGGGCTGCTCGCCCCGGGCCTCCACGCCCGGGGCTGCTCGCCCCGGGCCTCCACGCCCGGGGCTGCTCGCCCCGGGCCTCCACGCCCGGGGCTGCTCGCCATGGCTCACTATGACTGAAGCCGTTCCTGTACCTTAGAAAAGGGGTCACACAAACACAAACACCCTCCAGGCCCTGGGTTCCCTGCTCAGAAAATCCCGGGCAAGTTCCGAGGGATCGGATATGCCAAATGGGTAGTGCTCCTGGTCGACCCGGGCCTCCACGCCCGGGGCTCTATCTTTCCATGGCGCATTAGGGCTGAAGCCTCTCCCTGTCAGTGACAGAAACGGGCCAGTGTTTCCCACAGAGAGTCCAGACCTTGGGGTCTCAGCTAAGAAACTTACGGGGAAGGATGGAGAAGTGGGAGACACAGAATTCCAAGCAGCCCTACCAGGGACTATACTACAAGCCTAAAATCCCAAGGAGACATATGCCTGAATCCTGAAAAGCCAACAACCCTTCCTCTCCACTCCGGTACTCCCGGGTCAGGACCGAGGGATGCGAGACCCAGAATTCCAAACACCTGCTACGAGCCCCGGCCTCCAGGCCCTGAGTCATTACGATGGCTCACCATGGCTGGAGCCTGAGAGAAGGCAGTCACCCTGTACCTGAGAGAAAGGTATCACAGAACCCGAAACAGCCTCCAGACACTGGGGTCTCAGCTAAGAAACTCCCCGGAAAGTTCCGAGGGATTGGAGACACAGAATGGGAAGTGCCCCGCTCGCCCCGGGCCTCCACGCCCGGGGCTACTCGCCATGGCTCACGAGGACTGAAGCCATTCCTGTACCTGAGAGAAGGGGTCACACAAACACAAACACCCTCCAGGCCCTGGGGTCCCTGCTCAGAAAATCCCGGGCAAGTTCCGAGGGATCGGATATGCCAAATGGGTAGTGCTCCTGGTCGACCCGGGCCTCCACGCCCGGGGCTCTATCTTTCCATGGCGCATCAGGGCTGAAGCCTCTCCCTGTCAGTGACAGAAACGGGCCAGTGTTTCCCACACAGAGTCCAGACCTTGGGGTCTCAGCTAAGAAACTTACGGGGAAGGATGGAGAAGTGGGAGACACAGAATTCCAAGCAGCCCTACCAGGGACTATACTACAAGCCTAAAATCCCAAGGAGACATATGCCTGAATCCTGAAAAGCCAACAACCCTTCCTCTCCACTCCGGTACTCCCGGGTCAGGACCGAGGGATGCGAGACCCAGAATCCCAAACACCTGCTACGAGCCCCGGCCTCCAGGCCCAGAGTCATTACGATGGCTCACCATGGTTGGAGCCTGAGAGAAGGCAGTCACCCTGTACCTGAGAGAAAGAAGTCACAGAACCCGAAACAGCCTCCAGACACTGGGGTCCCAGCTCAGAAACTCCCCGGAAAGTTCCGAGGGATTGGAGACACAGAATGGGAAGTGCCCTGCTCGCCCCGGGCCTCCAGGCCCGGGGCTGCTCGCCCCGGGCCTCCACGCCCGGGGCTGCTCGCCCCGGGCCTCCACGCCCGGGGCTGCTCGCCCCGGGCCTCCACGCCCGGGGCTGCTCGCCCCGGGCCTCCACGCCCGGGGCTGCTCGCCCCGGGCCTCCACGCCCGGGGCTGCTCGCCCCGGGCCTCCACGCCCGGGGCTGCTCGCCCCGGGCCTCCACGCCCGGGGCTGCTCGCCCCGGGCCTCCACGCCCGGGGCTGCTCGCCCCGGGCCTCCACGCCCGGGGCTGCTCGCCCCGGGCCTCCACGCCCGGGGCTGCTCGCCCCGGGCCTCCACGCCCGGGGCTGCACGCCCCGGGCCTCCACGCCCGGGGCTGCTCGCCCCGGGCCTCCACGCCCGGGGCTGCTCGCCATGGCTCACTATGACTGAAGCCGTTCCTGTACCTTAGAACAGGGGTCACACAAACACAAACACCCTCCAGGCCCTGGGTTCCCTGCTCAGAAAATCCCGGGCAAGTTCCCAGGGATCGGATATGCCAAATGGGTAGTGCTCCTGGTCGACCCGGGCCTCCACGCCCGGGGCTCTATCTTTCCATGGCGCATCAGGGCTGAAGCCTCTCCCTGTCAGTGACAGAAACGGGCCAGTGTTTCCCACACAGAGTCCAGACCTTGGGGTCTCAGCTAAGAAACTTACGGGGAAGGATGGAGAAGTGGGAGACACAGAATTCCAAGCAGCCCTACCAGGGACTATACTACAAGCCTAAAATCCCAAGGAGACATATGCCTGAATCCTGAAAAGCCAAAACCCTTCCTCTCCACTCCGGTACTCCCGGGTCACGACCGAGGGATGCGAGACCCAGAATTCCAAACACCTGCTACGAGCCCCGGCCTCCAGGCCCTGAGTCATTACGATGGCTCACCATGGCTGGAGCCTGAGAGAAGGCAGTCACCCTGTACCTGAGAGAAAGGTATCACAGAACCCGAAACAGCCTCCAGACACTGGGGTCTCAGCTCAGAAACTCCCCGGAAAGTTCCGAGGGATTGGAGACACAGAATGGGAAGTGCCCCGCTCGCCCCGGGCCTCCACGCCCGGGGCTACTCGCCATGGCTCACGAGGACTGAAGCCATTCCTGTACCTGAGAGAAGGGGTCACACAAACACAAACACCCTCCAGGCCCTGGGTTCCCTGCTCAGAAAATCCCGGGCAAGTTCCGAGGGATCGGATATGCCAAATGGGTAGTGCTCCTGGTCGACCCGGGCCTCCACGCCCGGGGCTCTATCTTACCATGGCGCATCAGGGCTGAAGCCTCTCCCTGTCAGTGACAGAAACGGGCCAGTGTTTCCCACACAGAGTCCAGACCTTGGGGTCTCAGCTAAGAAACTTACGGGGAATAATGGAGAAGTGGGAGACACAGAATTCCAAGTAGCCCTACCAGGGACTATACTACCAGCCTAAAATCCCAAGGAGACATATGCCTGAATCCTGAAAAGCCAACAACCCATCGTCTCCACTCCGGTACTCCCGGGTCAGGACCGAGGGATGCGAAACCCAGAATCCCAAACACCTGCTACGAGCCCCGGCCTCCAGGCCCTGAGTCATTACCATGGCTCACCATGGCTGGAGCCTGAGAGAAGGCAGTCACCCTGTACCTGAGAGAAAGGGGTCACAGAACCCGAAACAGCCTCCAGACACTGGGGTCTCAGCTCAGAAACTCCCCGGAAAGTTCCGAGGGATTGGAGACACAGAATGGGAAGTGCCCCGCTCCTCCAGGCCCGGGGCTGCTCGCCGCGGGCCTCCAGGCCCGGGGCTGCTCGCCGCGGGCCTCCAGGCCCGGGGCTGCTCGCCGCGGGCCTCCAGGCCCGGGGCTGCTCGCCGCGGGCCTCCAGGCCCGGGGCTGCTCGCCGCGGGCCTCCAGGCCCGGGGCTGCTCGCCGCGGGCCTCCAGGCCCTGGGCTGCTCGCCGAGGGCCTCCAGGCCCGGGGCTGCTCGCCGCGGGCCTCCAGGCCCGGGGCTGCTCGCCGCGGGCCTCCAGGCCCGGGGCTGCTCGCCGCGGGCCTCCAGGCCCGGGGCTGCTCGCCCCGGGCCTCCAGGCCCGGGGCTGCTCGCCCCGGGCCTCCACGCCCGGGGCTGCTCGCCCCGGGCCTCCACGCCCGGGGCTGCTCGCCCCGGGCCTCCAGGCCCGGGGCTGCTCGCCCCGGGCCTCCACGCCCGGGGCTGCTCGCCCCGGGCCTCCAGGCCCGGGGCTGCTCGACCCGGGCCTCCACGCCCGGGGCTGCTCGCCCCGGGCCTCCACGCCCGGGGCTGCTCGCCCCGGGCCTCCAGGCCCGGGGCTGCTCGCCCCGGGCCTCCACGCCCGGGGCTGCTCGCCCCGGGCCTCCAGGCCCGGGGCTGCTCGCCATGGCTCACTATGACTGAAGCCGTTCCTGTACCTTAGAAAAGGGGTCACACAAACACAAACACCCTCCAGGCCCTGGGTTCCCTGCTCAGAAAATCCCGGGCAAGTTTCGAGGGATCGGATATGCCAAATGGGTAGTGCTCCTGGTCGACCCGGGCCTCCACGCCCGGGGCTCTATCTTTCCATGGCGTATCAGGGCTGAAGCCTCTCCCTGTCAGTGACAGAAACGGGCCAGTGTTTCCCACACAGAGTCCAGACCTTGGGGTCTCAGGTAAGAAACTTACGGGGAAGGATGGAGAAGTGGGAGACACAGAATTCCAAGCAGCCCTACCAAGGACTATACTACAAGCCTAAAATCCCAAGGAGACATATGCCTGAATCCTGAAAAGCCAACAACCCTTCCTCTCCACTCCGGTACTCCCGGGTCAGGACCGAGGGATGCGAGACCCAGAATTCCAAACACCTGCTACGAGCCCCGGCCTCCAGGCCCTGAGTCATTACGATGGCTCACCATGGCTGGAGCCTGAGAGAAGGCAGTCACCCTGTACCTGAGAGAAAGGTATCACAGAACACGAAACAGCCTCCAGACACTGGGGTCTCACCTCAGAAACTCCCCGGAAAGTTCCGAGGGATTGGAGACACAGAATGGGAAGTGCCCCGCTCGCCCCGGGCCTCCACGCCCGGGGCTACTCGCCATGGCTCACGAGGACTGAAGCCATTCCTGTACCTGAGAGAAGGGGTCACACAAACACAAACACCCTCCAGGCCCTGGGTTCCCTGCTCAGAAAATCCCGGGCAAGTTCCGAGGGATCGGATACGCCAAATGGGTAGTGCTCCTGGTCGACCCGGGCCTCCACGCCCGGGGCTCTATCTTTCCATGGCGCATCAGGGCTGAAGCCTCTCCCTGTCAGTGACAGAAACGGGCCAGTGTTTCCCACACAGAGTCCAGACCTTGGGGTCTCAGCTAAGAAACTTACGGGGAAGGATGGAGAAGTGGGAGACACAGAATTCCAAGTAGCCCTACCAGGGACTATACTACAAGCCTAAAATCCCAAGGAGACATATGCCTGAATCCTGAAAAGCCAACAACCCTTCCTCTCCACTCCGGTACTCCCGGGTCAGGACCGAGGGATGCGAGACCCAGAATCCCAAACACCTGCTACGAGCCCCGGCCTCCAGGCCCTGAGTCAGTACGATGGCTCACCATGGCTGGAGCCTGAGAGAAGGCAGTCACCCTGTACCTGAGAGAAAGGGGTCACAGAACCCGAAACAGCCTCCAGACACTGGGGTCTCAGCTCAGAAACTCCCCGGAAAGTTCCGAGGGATTGGAGACACAGAATGGGAAGTGCCCCGCTCGGCCCGGGCCTCCACGCCCGGGGCTACTCGCCATGGCTCACGAGGACTGAAGCCATTCCTGTACCTGAGAGAAGGGGTCACACAAACACAAACACCCTCCAGGCCCTGGGTTCCCTGCTCAGAAAATCCCGGGCAAGTTCCGAGGGATCGGATATGCCAAATGGGTAGTGCTCCTGGTCGACCCGGGCCTCCACGCCCGGGGCTCTATCTTACCATGGCGCATCAGGGCTGAAGCCTCTCCCTGTCAGTGACAGAAACGGGCCAGTGTTTCCCACACAGAGTCCAGACCTTGGGGTCTCAACTAAGAAACTTACGGGGAATAATGGAGAAGTGGGAGACACAGAATTCCAAGTAGCCCTACCAGGGACTATACTACAAGCCTAAAATCCCAAGGAGACATATGCCTGAATCCTGAAAAGCCAACAACCCTTCCTCTCCACTCCGGTACTCCCGGGTCAGGACCGAGGGATGCGAGACCCAGAATCCCAAACACCTGCTACGAGCCCCGGCCTCCAGGCCCTGAGTCATTACGATGGCTCACCATGGCTGGAGCCTGAGAGAAGGCAGTCACCCTGTACCTGAGAGAAAGGGGTCACAGAACCCGAAACAGCCTCCAGACACTGGGGTCTCAGCTCAGAAACTCCCCGGAAAGTTCCGAGGGATTGGAGACACAGAATGGGAAGTGCCCCGCTCGGCCCGGGCCTCCACGCCCGGGGCTACTCGCCATGCCTCACGCGGACTGAAGCCATTCCTGTACCTGAGAGAAGGGGTCACACAAACACAAACACCCTCCAGGCCCTGGGTTCCCTGCTCAGAAAATCCCGGGCAAGTTCCGAGGGATCGGATATGCCAAATGGGTAGTGCTCCTGGTCGACCCGGGCCTCCACGCCCGGGGCTCTATCTTACCATGGCGCATCAGGGCTGAAGCCTCTCCCTGTCAGTGACAGAAACGGGCCAGTGTTTCCCACACAGAGTCCAGACCTTGGGGTCTCAGCTAAGAAACTCACGGGGAATAATGGAGAAGTGGGAGACACAGAATTCCAAGTAGCCCTACCAGGGACTATACTACAAGCCTAAAATCCCAAGGAGACATATGCCTGAATCCTGAAAAGCCAACAACCCATCGTCTCCACTCCGGTACTCCCGGGTCAGGACCGAGGGATGCGAAACCCAGAATCCCAAACACCGGCTACGAGCCCCGGCCTCCAGGCCCTGAGTCATTACGATGGCTCACCATGGCTGGAGCCTGAGAGAAGGCAGTCACCCTGTACCTGAGAGAAAGGGGTCACAGAACCCGAAACAGCCTCCAGACACTGGGGTCTCAGCTCAGAAACTCCCCGGAAAGTTCCGAGGGATTGGAGACACAGAATGGGAAGTGCCCCGCGCCTCCAGGCCCGGGGCTGCTCGCCCCGCGCCTCCAGGCCCGGGGCTGCTCGCCCCGCGCCTCCAGGCCCGGGGCTGCTCGCCCCGGGCCTCCACGCCCGGGGCTGCTCGCCCCGGGCCTCCACGCCCGGGGCTGCTCGCCCCGGGCCTCCACGCCCGGGGCTGCTCGCCCCGGGCCTCCACGCCCGGGGCTGCTCGCCCCGGGCCTCCACGCCCGGGGCTGCTCGCCCCGGGCCTCCACGCCCGGGGCTGCTCGCCCCGGGCCTCCACGCCCGGGGCTGCTCGCCCCGGGCCTCCACGCCCGGGGCTGCTCGCCATGGCTCACTATGACTGAAGCCGTTCCTGTACCTTAGAAAAGGGGTCACACAAACACAAACACCCTCCAGGCCCTGGGTTCCCTGCTCAGAAAATCCCGGGCAAGTTCCGAGGGATCGGATATGCCAAATGGGTAGTGCTCCTGGTCGACCCTGGCCTCCACGCCCGGGGCTCTATCTTTCCATGGCGCATCAGGGCTGAAGCCTCTCCCTGTCAGTGACAGAAACGGGCCAGTGTTTCCCACACAGAGTCCAGACCTTGGGGTCTCAGCTAAGAAACTTACGGGGAAGGATGGAGAAGTGGGAGACACAGAATTCCAAGCAGCCCTACCAGGGACTATACTACAAGCCTAAAATCCCAAGGAGACATATGCCTGAATCCTGAAAAGCCAACAACCCTTCCTCTCCACTCCGGTACTCCCGGGTCAGGACCGAGGGATGCGAGACCCAGAATTCCAAACACCTGCTACGAGCCCCGGCCTCCAGGCCCTGAGTCATTACGATGGCTCACCATGGCTGGAGCCTGAGAGAAGGCAGTCACCCTGTACCTGAGAGAAAGGTATCACAGAACCCGAAACAGCCTCCAGACACTGGGGTCTCAGCTCAGAAACTCCCCGGAAAGTTCCGAGGGATTGGAGACACAGAATGGGAAGTGCCCCGCTCGCCCCGGGCCTCCACGCCCGGGGCTACTCGCCATGGCTCACGAGGACTGAAGCCATTCCTGTACCTGAGAGAAGGGGTCACACAAACACAAACACCATCCAGGCCCTGGGTTCCCTGCTCAGAAAATCCCGGGCAAGTTCCGAGGGATCGGATATGCCAAATGGGTAGTGCTCCTGGTCGACCCGGGCCTCCACGCCCGGGGCTCTATCTTTCCATGGCGCATCAGGGCTGAGCCTCTCCCTGTCAGTGACAGAAACGGGCCAGTGTTTCCCACACAGAGTCCAGACCTTGGGGTCTCAGCTAAGAAACTTACGAGGAAGGATGGAGAAGTGGGAGACACAGAATTCCAAGCAGCCCTACCAGGGACTATACTACAAGCCTAAAATCCCAAGGAGACATATGCCTGAATCCTGAAAAGCCAACAACCCTTCCTCTCCACTCCGGTACTCCCGGGTCAGGACCGAGGGATGCGAGACCCAGAATCCCAAACACCTGCTACGAGCCCGGCCTCCAGGCCCTGAGTCATTACGATGGCTCACCATGGCTGGAGCCTGAGAGAAGGCAGTCACCCTGTACCTGAGAGAAAGGTATCACAGAACACGAAACAGCCTCCAGACACTGGGGTCTCACCTCAGAAACTCCCCGGAAAGTTCCGAGGGATTGGAGACACAGAATGGGAAGTGCCCCGCTCGGCCCGGGCCTCCACGCCCGGGGCTACTCGCCATGGCTCACGAAGACTGAAGCCATTCCTGTACCTGAGAGAAGGGGTCACACAAACACAAACACCCTCCAGGCCCTGGGTTCCCTGCTCAGAAAATCCCGGGCAAGTTCCGAGGGATCGGATATGCCAAATGGGTAGTGCTCCTGGTCGACCCGGGCCTCCACGCCCGGGGCTCTATCTTACCATGGCGCATCAGGGCTGAAGCCTCTCCCTGTCAGTGACAGAAACGGGCCAGTGTTTCCCACACAGAGTCCAGACCTTGGGGTCTCAGCTAAGAAACTTACGGGGAAGGATGGAGAAGTGGGAGACACAGAATTCCAAGCAGCCCTACCAGGGACTATACTACAAGCCTAAAATCCCAAGGAGACATATGCCTGAATCCTGAAAAGCCAACAACCCTTCCTCTCCACTCCGGTACTCCCGGGTCAGGACCGAGGGATGCGAGACCCAGAATCCCAAACACCTGCTACGAGCCCCGGCCTCCAGGCCCTGAGTCATTACGATGGCTCACCATGACTGGAGCCTGAGAGAAGGCAGTCACCCTGTACCTGAGAGAAAGGGGTCACAGAACCCGAAACAGCCTCCAGACACTGGGGTCTCAGCTCAGAAACTCCCCGGAAAGTTCCGAGGGATTGGAGACACAGAATGGGAAGTGCCCCGGGCCTCCACGCCCGGGGCTGCTCGCCCCGGGCCTCCACGCCCGGGGCTGCTCGCCCCGGGCCTCCACGCCCGGGGCTGCTCGCCCCGGGCCTCCACGCCCGGGGCTGCTCGCCATGGCTCACTATGACTGAAGCCGTTCCTGTACCTTAGAAAAGGGGTCACACAAACACAAACACCCTCCAGGCCCTGGGTTCCCTGCTCAGAAAATCCCGGGCAAGTTCCGAGGGATCGGATATGCCAAATGGGTAGTGCTCCTGGTCGACCCGGGCCTCCACGCCCGGGGCTCTATCTTTCCATGGCGCATCAGGGCTGAAGCCTCTCCCTGTCAGTGACAGAAACGGGCCAGTGTTTCCCACACAGAGTCCAGACCTTGGGGTCTCAGCTAAGAAACTTACGGGGAAGGATGGAGAAGTGGGAGACACAGAATTCCAAGCAGCCCTACCAAGGACTATACTACAAGCCTAAAATCCCAAGGAGACATATGCCTGAATCCTGAAAAGCCAACAACCCTTCCTCTCCACTCCGGTACTCCCGGGTCAGGACCGAGGGATGCGAGACCCAGAATTCCAAACACCTGCTACGAGCCCCGGCCTCCAGGCCCTGAGTCATTACGATGGCTCACCATGGCTGGAGCCTGAGAGAAGGCAGTCACCCTGTACCTGAGAGAAAGGTATCACAGAACCCGAAACAACCTCCAGACACTGGGGTCTCAGCTCAGAAACTCCCCGGAAAGTTCCGAGGGATTGGAGACACAGAATGGGAAGTGCCCCGCTCGCCCCGGGCCTCCACGCCCGGGGCTACTCGCCATGGCTCACGAGGACTGAAGCCATTCCTGTACCTGAGAGAAGGGGTCACACAAACACAAACACCCTCCAGGCCCTGGGTTCCCTGCTCAGAAAATCCCGGGCAAGTTCCGAGGGATCGGATATGCCAAATGGGTAGTGCTCCTGGTCGACCCGGGCCTCCACGCCCGGGGCTCTATCTTACCATGGCGCATCAGGGCTGAAGCCTCTCCCTGTCAGTGACAGAAACGGGCCAGTGTTTCCCACACAGAGTCCAGACCTTGGGGTCTCAGCTAAGAAACTTACGGGGAAGGATGGAGAAGTGGGAGACACAGAATTCCAAGCAGCCCTACCAGGGACTATACTACAAGCCTAAAATCCCAAGGAGACATATGCCTGAATCCTGAAAAGCCAACAACCCTTCCTCTCCACTCCGGTACTCCCGGGTCAGGACCGAGGGATGCGAGACCCAGAATCCCAAACACCTGCTACGAGCCCCGGCCTCCAGGCCCTGAGTCATTACGATGGCTCACCATGGCTGGAGCCTGAGAGAAGGCAGTCACCCTGTACCTGAGAGAAAGGGGTCACAGAACCCGAAACAGCCTCCAGACACTGGGGTCTCAGCTCAGAAACTCCCCGGAAAGTTCCGAGGGATTGGAGACACAGAATGGGAAGTGCCCCGCTCGGCCCGGGCCTCCACGCCCGGGGCTACTCGCCATGGCTCACGAGGACTGAAGCCATTCCTGTACCTGAGAGAAGGGGTCACACAAACACAAACACCCTCCAGGCCCTGGGTTCCCTGCTCAGAAAATCCCGGGCAAGTTCCGAGGGATCGGATATGCCAAATGGGTAGTGCTCCTGGTCGACCCGGGCCTCCACGCCCGGGGCTCTATCTTACCATGGCGCATCAGGGCTGAAGCCTCTCCCTGTCAGTGACAGAAACGGGCCAGTGTTTCCCACACAGAGTCCAGACCTTGGGGTCTCAGCTAAGAAACTTACGGGGAATAATGGAGAAGTGGGAGACACAGAATTCCAAGTAGCCCTACCAGGGACTATACTACAAGCCTAAAATCCCAAGGAGACATATGCCTGAATCCTGAAAAGCCAACAACCCATCGTCTCCACTCCGGTACTCCCGGGTCAGGACCGAGGGATGCGAAACCCAGAATCCCAAACACCTGCTACGAGCCCCGGCCTCCAGGCCCTGAGTCATTACGATGGCTCACCATGGCTGGAGCCTGAGAGAAGGCAGTCACCCTGTACCTGAGAGAAAGGGGTCACAGAACCCGAAACAGCCTCCAGACACTGGGGTCTCAGCTCAGAAACTCCCCGGAAAGTTCCGAGGGATTGGAGACACAGAATGGGAAATGCCCCGGGCCTCCAGGCCCGGGGCTGCTCGCCCCGGGCCTCCAGGCCCGGGGCTGCTCGCCCCCGGCCTCCAGGCCCGGGGCTGCTCGCCCCGGGCCTCCACGCCCGGGGCTGCTCGCCCCGGGCCTCCACGCCCGGGGCTGCTCGCCCCGGGCCTCCAAGCCCGGGGCTGCTCGCCCCGGGCCTCCACGCCCGGGGCTGCTCGCCCCGGGCCTCCACGCCCGGGGCTGCTCGCCCCGGGCCTCCACGCCCGGGGCTGCTCGCCCCGGGCCTCCACGCCCGGGGCTGCTCGCCCCGGGCCTCCAGGCCCGGGGCTGCTCGCCCCGGGCCTCCACGCCCGGGGCTGCTCGCCATGGCTCACTATGACTGAAGCCGTTCCTGTACCTTAGAAAAGGGGTCACACAAACACAAACACCCTCCAGGCCCTGGGTTCCCTGCTCAGAAAATCCCGGGCAAGTTCCGAGGGATCGGATACGCCAAATGGGTAGTGCTCCTGGTCGACCCGGGCCTCCACGCCCGGGGCTTTATCTTTCCATGGCGCATCAGGGCTGAAGCCTCTCCCTGTCAGTGACAGAAACGGGCCAGTGTTTCCCACACAGAGTCCAGACCTTGGGGTCTCAGCTAAGAAACTTACGGGGAAGGATGGAGAAGTGGGAGACACAGAATTCCAAGCAGCCCTACCAGGGACTATACTACAAGCCTAAAATCCCAAGGAGACATATGCCTGAATCCTGAAAAGCCAACAACCCTTCCTCTCCACTCCGGTACTCCCGGGTCAGGACCGAGGGATGCGAGACCCAGAATTCCAAACACCTGCTACGAGCCCCGGCCTCCAGGCCCTGAGTCATTACGATGGCTCACCATGGCTGGAGCCTGAGAGAAGGCAGTCACCCTGTACCTGAGAGAAAGGTATCACAGAACCCGAAACAGCCTCCAGACACTGGGGTCTCAGCTCAGAAACTCCCCGGAAAGTTCCGAGGGATTGGAGACACAGAATGGGAAGTTCCCCGGGCCTCCAGGCCCGGGGCTGCTCGCCCCGGGCCTCCACGCCCGGGGCTGCTCGCCCCGGGCCTCCACGCCCGGGGCTGCTCGCCCCGGGCCTCCACGCCCGGGGCTGCTCGCCCCGGGCCTCCACGCCCGGGGCTGCTCGCCCCGGGCCTCCACGCCCGGGGCTGCTCGCCCCGGGCCTCCACGCCCGGGGCTGCTCGCCCCGGGCCTCCACGCCCGGGGCTGCTCGCCCCGGGCCTCCACGCCCGGGGCTGCTCGCCCCGGGCCTCCACGCCCGGGGCTGCTCGCCCCGGGCCTCCACGCCCGGGACTGCTCGCCATGGCTCACTATGACTGAAGCCGATCCTGTACCTTAGAAAAGGGGTCACACAAACACAAACACCCTCCAGGCCCTGGGTTCCCTGCTCAGAAAATCCCGGGCAAGTTCCGAGGGATCGGATTCGCCAAATGGGTAGTGCTCCTTGTCGACCTGGGCCTCCACGCCCGGGGCTCTATCTTTCCATGGCGCATCAGGGCTGAAGCCTCTCCCTGTCAGTGACAGAAACGGGCCAGTGTTTCCCACACAGAGTCCAGACCTTGGGGTCTCAGCTAAGAAACTTACTGGGAAGGATGGAGAAGTGGGAGACACGGAATTCCAAGCAGCCCTACCAGGGACTATACTACAAGCCTAAAATCCCAAGGAGACATATGCCTGAATCCTGAAAAGCCAACAACCCTTCCTCTCCACTCCGGTACTCCCGGGTCAGGACCGAGGGATGCGAGACCCAGAATTCCAAACACCTGCTACGAGCCCCGGCCTCCAGGCCCTGAGTCATTACGATGGCTCACCATGGCTGGAGCCTGAGAGAAGGCAGTCACCCTGTACCTGAGAGAAAGGTATCACAGAACCCGAAACAGCCTCCAGACACTGGGGTCTCAGCTCAGAAACTCCCCGGAAAGTTCCGAGGGATTGGAGACACAGAATGGGAAGTGCCCCGCTCGCCCCGGGCCTCCACGCCTGGGGCTACTCACCATGGCTCACGAGGACTGAAGCCATTCCTGTACCTGAGAGAAGGGGTCACACAAACACAAACACCCTCCAGGCCCTGGGTTCCCTGCTCAGAAAATCCCGGGCAAGTTCCGAGGGATCGGATATGCCAAATGGGTAGTGCTCCTGGTCGACCCGGGCCTCAACGCCCAGGGCTCTATCTTACCATGGCGCATCAGGGCTGAAGCCTCTTCCTGTCAGTGACAGAAACGGGCCAGTGTTTCCCACACAGAGTCCAGACCTTGGGGTCTCAGCTAAGAAACTTAGGGGGAATAATGGAGAAGTGGGAGACACAGAATTCCAAGTAGCCCTACCAGGGACTATACTACAAGCCTAAAATCCCAAGGAGACATATGCCTGAATCCTGAAAAGCCAACAACCCATTGTCTCCACTCCGGTACTCCCGGGTCAGGACCGAGGGATGTGAAACCCAGAATCCCAAACACCTGCTACGAGCCCCGGCCTCCAGGCCCTGAGTCATTACGATGGCTCACCATGGCTGGGGCCTGAGAGAAGGCAGTCACCCTGTACCTGAGAGAAAGGGGTCACAGAACCCGAAACAGCCTCCAGACACTGGGGTCTCAGCTCAGAAACTCCCCGGAAAGTTCCGAGGGATTGGAGACACAGAATGGGAAGTGCCCCGGGCCTCCAGGCCCGGGGCTGCTCGCCCCGGGCCTCCAGGCCCGGGGCTGCTCGCCGCGGGCCTCCAGGCCCGGGGCTGCTCGCCGCGGGCCTCCAGGCCCGGGGCTGCTCGCCGCGGGCCTCCAGGCCCGGGGCTGCTCGCCCCGGGCCTCCAGGCCCGGGGCTGCTCGCCCCGGGCCTCCACGCCCGGGGCTGCTCGCCCCGGGCCTCCACGCCCGGGGCTGCTCGCCCCGGGCCTCCACGCCCGGGGCTGCTCGCCCCGGGCCTCCACGCCCGGCGCTGCTCGCCCCGGGCCTCCACGCCCGGGGCTGCTCGCCATGGTTCACTATGACTGAAGCCGTTCCTGTACCTTAGAAAAGGGGTCACACAAACACAAACACCATTCAGGCCCTGGGTTCCCTGCTCAGAAAATCCCGGGTAAGTTCCGAGGGATCGGATATGCCAAATGGGTAGTGCTCCTGGTCGACCCGGGCCTCCACGCCCGGGGCTCTATCTTTCCATGGCGCATCAGGGCTGAAGCCTCTCCCTGTCAGTGACAGAAACGGGCCAGTGTTTCCCACACAGAGTCCAGACCTTGGGGTCTCAGCTAAGAAACTTACGGGGAAGGATGGAGAAGTGGGAGACACAGAATTCCAAGCAGCCCTACCAGGGACTATACTACAAGCCTAAAATCCCAAGGAGACATATGCCTGAATCCTGAAAAGCCAACAACCCTTCCTCTCCACTCCGGTACTCCCGGGTCAGGACCGAGGGATGCGAGACCCAGAATTCCAAACACCTGCTACGAGCCCCGGCCTCCAGGCCCTGAGTCATTACGATGGCTCACCATGGCTGGAGCCTGAGAGAAGGCAGTCACCCTGTACCTGAGAGAAAGGTATCACAGAACACGAAACAGCCTCCAGACACTGGGGTCTCAGCTCAGAAACTCCCCGGAAAGTTCCGAGGGATTGGAGACACAGAATGGGAAGTGCCCCGGGCCTCCAGGCCCGGGGATGCTCGCCCCGGGCCTCCAGGCCCGGGGCTGCTCGCCCCGGGCCTCCAGGCCCGGGGATGCTCGCCCCGGGCCTCCAGGCCCGGGGCTGCTCGCCGCGGGCCTCCAGGCCCGGGGATGCTCGCCCCGGGCCTCCAGGCCCGGGGCTGCTCGCCCCGGGCCTCCACGCCCGGGGCTGCTCGCCCCGGGCCTCCAGGCCCGGGGCTGCTCGCCCCGGGCCTCCACGCCCGGGGCTGCTCGCCCCGGGCCTCCACGCCCGGGGCTGCTCGCCATGGCTCACTATGACTGAAGCCGTTCCTGTACCTTAGAAAAGGGGTCACACAAACACAAACACCCTCCAGGCCCTGGGTTCCCTGCTCAGAAAATCCCGGGCAAGTTCCGAGGGATCGGATTCGCCAAATGGGTAGTGCTCCTGGTCGACCCGGGCCTCCACGCACGGGGCTCTATCTTTCCATGGCGCATCAGGGCTGAAGCCTCTCCCTGTCAGTGACAGAAACGGGCCAGTGTTTCCCACACAGAGTCCAGACCTTGGGGTCTCAGCTAAGAAACTTACGGGGAAGGATGGAGAAGTGGGAGACACAGAATTCCAAGCAGCCCTACCAGGGACTATACTACAAGCCTAAAATCCCAAGGAGACATATGCCTGAATCCTGAAAAGCCAACAACCCTTCCTCTCCACTCCGGTACTCCCGGGTCAGGACCGAGGGATGCGAGACCCAGAATTCCAAACACCTGCTACGAGCCCCGGCCTCCAGGCCCTGAGTCATTACGATGGCTCACCATGGCTGGAGCCTGAGAGAAGGCAGTCACCCTGTACCTGAGAGAAAGGTATCACAAAACCCGAAACAGCCTCCAGACACTGGGGTCTCAGCTCAGAAACTCCCCGGAAAGTTCCGAGGGATTGGAGACACAGAATGGGAAGTGCCCCGCTCGCCCCGGGCCTCCACGCCCGGGGCTACTCGCCATGGCTCACGAGGACTGAAGCCATTCCTGTACCTGAGAGAAGGGGTCACACAAACACAAACACCCTCCAGGCCCTGGGTTCCCTGCTCAGAAAATCCCGGGCAAGTTCCGAGGGATCGGATATGCCAAATGGGTAGTGCTCCTGGTCGACCCGGGCCTCCACGCCCGGGGCTCTATCTTTCCATGGCGCATCAGGGCTGAAGCCTCTCCCTGTCAGTGACAGAAACGGGCCAGTGTTTCCCACACAGAGTCCAGACCTTGGGGTCTCAGCTAAGAAACTTACGGGGAAGGATGGAGAAGTGGGAGACACAGAATTCCAAGCAGCCCTACCAGGGACTATACTACAAGCCTAAAATCCCAAGGAGACATATGCCTGAATCCTGAAAAGCCAACAACCCTTCCTCTCCACTCCGGTACTCCCGGGTCAGGACCGAGGGATGCGAGACCCAGAATCCCAAACACCTGCTACGAGCCCCGGCCTCCAGGCCCTGAGTCATTACGATGGCTCACCATGGCTGGAGCCTGAGAGAAGGCAGTCACCCTGTACCTGAGAGAAAGGGGTCACAGAACCCGAAACAGCCTCCAGACACTGGGGTCTCAGCTCAGAAACTCCCCGGAAAGTTCCGAGGGATTGGAGACACAGAATGGGAAGTGCCCCGCTCGCCCCGGGCCTCCACGCCCGGGGCTACTCGCCATGGCTCACGAGGACTGAAGCCATTCCTGTACCTGAGAGAAGGGGTCACACAAACACAAACACCCTCCAGGCCCTGGGTTCCCTGCTCAGAAAATCCCGGGCAAGTTCCGAGGGATCGGATATGCCAAATGGGTAGTGCTCCTGGTCGACCCGGGCTTCCACGCCCGGGGCTCTATCTTACCATGGCGCATCAGGGCTGAAGCCTCTCCCTGTCAGTGAGAGAAACGGGCCAGTGTTTCCCACACAGAGTCCAGACCTTGGGGTCTCAGCTAAGAAACTTACGGGGAATAATGGAGAAGTGGGAGACACAGAATTCCAAGTAGCCCTACCAGCGACTATACTACAAGCCTAAAATCCCAAGGAGACATATGCCTGAATCCTGAAAAGCCAACAACCCATCGCCTCCACTCCGGTACTCCCGGGTCAGGACCGAGGGATGCGAGACCCAGAATCCCAAACACCTGCTACGAGCCCCGGCCTCCAGGCCCTGAGTCATTACGATGGCTCACCATGGCTGGAGCCTGAGAGAAGGCAGTCACCCTGTACCTGAGAGAAAGGGGTCACAGAACCCGAAACAGCCTCCAGACACTGGGGTCTCAGCTCAGAAACTCCCCGGAAAGTTCCGAGGGATTGGAGACACAGAATGGGAAGTGCCCCGCTCGCCCCGGGCCTCCACGCCCGGGGCTACTCGCCATGGCTCACGAGGACTGAAGCCATTCCTGTACCTGAGAGAAGGGGTCACACAAACACAAACACCCTCCAGGCCCTCGGTTCCCTGCTCAGAAAATCCCGGGCAAGTTCCGAGGGATCGGATATGCCAAATGGGTAGTGGCTCCTGGTCGACCCGGGCCTCCACGCCCGGGGCTCTATCTTACCATGGCGCATCAGGGCTGAAGCCTCTCCCTGTCAGTGACAGAAACGGGCCAGTGTTTCCCACACAGAGTCCAGACCTTGGGGTCTCAGCTAAGAAACTTACGGGGAATAATGGAGAAGTGGGAGACACAGAATTCCAAGTAGCCCTACCAGGGACTATACTACAAGCCTAAAATCCCAAGGAGACATATGCCTGAATCCTGAAAAGCCAACAACCCATCCTCTCCACTCCGGTACTCCCGGGTCAGGACCGAGGGATGCGAAACCCAGAATCCCAAACACCTGCTACGAGCCCCGGCCTCCAGGCCCTGAGTCATTACGATGGCTCACCATGGCTGGAGCCTGAGAGAAGGCAGTCACCCTGTACCTGAGAGAAAGGGGTCACAGAACCCGAAACAGCCTCCAGACACTGGGGTCTCAGCTCAGAAACTCCCCGGAAAGTTCCGAGGGATTGGAGACACAGAATGGGAAGTGCCCTGCTCGCCCCGGGCCTCCAGGCCCGGGGCTGCCCGCCCCGGGCCTCCACGCCCGGGGCTGCCCGCCCCGGGCCTCCACGCCCGGGGCTGCCCGCCCCGGGCCTCCACGCCCGGGGCTGCCCGCCCCGGGCCTCCACGCCCGGGGCTGCCCGCCCCGGGCCTCCACGCCCGGGGCTGCCCGCCCCGGGCCTCCACGCCCGGGGCGGCTCGCCCCGGGCCTCCACGCCCGGGGCGGCTCGCCCCGGGCCTCCACGCCCGGGGCGGCTCGCCCCGGGCTTCCACGCCCGGGGCTGCTCGCCATGGCTCACTATGACTGAAGCCGTTCCTGTACCTTAGAGAAGGGGTCACACAAACACAAACACTCTCCAGGCCCTGGGTTCTCTGCTCGGAAATTCCCGGGGCAGTTCCACTGGGTAAGATACACCAAATGGGTAGTGCTCCTGGTCGACCCGGGCCTCCACGCCCGGGGCTCTATCTTACCATGGCGCATCAGGGCTGAAGCCTCTCCCTGTCAGTGACAGAAACGGGCCAGTGTTTCCCACACAGAGTCCAGACCTTGGGGTCTCAGCTAAGAAACTTAAGGGGAAGGATGGAGAAGTGGGAGACACAGAATTCCAAGCAGCCCTACCAGGGACTATACTACAAGCCTAAAATCCCAAGGAGACATATGCCTGAATCCTGAAAAGCCAACAACCCTTCCTCTCCACTCCGGTACTCCCGGGTCAGGACCGAGGGATGCGAGACCCAGAATCCCAAACACCTGCTACGAGCCCCGGCCTCCAGGCCCTGAGTCATTACGATGGCTCACCATGGTTGGAGCCTGAGAGAAGGCAGTCACCCTGTACCTGGGAGAAAGAGGTCACAGAACCCGAAACAGCATCCAGACCCTGGGGTCTCAGCTCAGAAACTCCCCGGAAAGTTCCGAGGGATTGGAGACACAGAATGGGAAGTGCCCCGCTCGCCCCGGGCCTCCACGCCCGGGGCTACTCGCCATGGCTCACGAGGACTGAAGCCATTCCTGTACCTGAAAGAAGGGGTCACACAAACAGAAACACCCTCCAGGCCCTGGGTTCCCTGCTCAGAAAATCCCGGGCAAGTTCCGAGGGATCGGATATGCCAAATGGGTAGTGCTCCTGGTCGACCCGGGCTTCCACGCCCGGGGCTCTATCTTACCATGGCGCATCAGGGCTGAAGCCTCTCCCTGTCAGTGACAGAAACGGGCCAGTGTTTCCCACACAGAGTCCAGACCTTGGGGTCTCAGCTAAGAAACTTACGGGGAATAATGGAGAAGTGGGAGACACAGAATTCCAAGTAGCCCTACCAGGGACTATACTACAAGCCTAAAATCCCAAGGAGACATATGCCTGAATCATGAAAAGCCAACAACCCATCGCCTCCACTCCGGTACTCCCGGGTCAGGACCGAGGGATGCGAGACCCAGAATCCCAAACACCTGCTACGAGCCCCGGCCTCCAGGCCCTGAGTCATTACGATGGCTCACCATGGCTGGAGCCTGAGAGAAGGCAGTCACCCTGTACCTGAGAGAAAGGGGTCACAGAACCCGAAACAGCCTCCAGACACTGGGGTCTCAGCTCAGAAACTCCCCGGAAAGTTCCGAGGGATTGGAGACACAGAATGGGAAGTGCCCCGCTCCTCCAGGCCCGGGGCTGCTCGCCCCGGGCCTCCAGGCCCGGGGCTGCTCGCCCCGGGCCTCCACGCCCGGGGCTGCTCGCCCCGGGCCTCCACGCCCGGGGCTGCTCGCCATGGCTCACTATGACTGAAGCCGTTCCTGTACCTTAGAAAAGGGGTCACACAAACACAAACACCCTCCAGGCCCTGGGTTCCCTGCTCAGAAAATCCCGGGCAAGTTCCGAGGGATCGGATATGCCAAATGGGTAGTGCTCCTGGTCGACCCTGGCCTCCACGCCCGGGGCTCTATCTTTCCATGGCGCATCAGGGCTGAAGCCTCTCCCTGTCAGTGACAGAAACGGGCCAGTGTTTCCCACACAGAGTCCAGACCTTGGGGTCTCAGCTAAGAAACTTACGGGGAAGGATGGAGAAGTGGGAGACACAGAATTCCAAGCAGCCCTACCAGGGACTATACTACAAGCCTAAAATCCCAAGGAGACATATGCCTGAATCCTGAAAAGCCAACAACCCTTCCTCTCCACTCCGGTACTCCCGGGTCAGGACCGAGGGATGCGAGACCCAGAATTCCAAACACCTGCTACGAGCCCCGGCCTCCAGGCCCTGAGTCATTACGATGGCTCACCATGGCTGGAGCCTGAGAGAAGGCAGTCACCCTGTACCTGAGAGAAAGGTATCACAGAACCCGAAACAGCCTCCAGACACTGGGGTCTCAGCTCAGAAACTCCCCGGAAAGTTCCGAGGGATTGGAGACACAGAATGGGAAGTGCCCCGCTCGCCACGGGCCTCCACGCCCGGGGCTACTCGCCATGGCTCACGAGGACTGAAGCCATTCCTGTACCTGAGAGAAGGGGTCACACAAACACAAACACCCTCCAGGCCCTGGGTTCCCTGCTCAGAAAATCCCGGGCAAGTTCCGAGGGATCGGATACGCCAAAGGGGTAGTGCTCCTGGTCGACCCGGGCCTCCACGCCCGGGGCTCTATCTTTCCATGGCGCATCAGGGCTGAAGCCTCTCCCTGTCAGTGACAGAAACGGGCCAGTGTTTCCCACACAGAGTCCAGACCTTGGGGTCTCAGCTAAGAAACTTACGGGGAAGGATGGAGAAGTGGGAGACACAGAATTCCAAGCAGCCCTACCAGGGACTATACTACAAGCCTAAAATCCCAAGGAGACATATGCCTGAATCCTGAAAAGCCAACAACCCTTCCTCTCCACTCCGGTACTCCCGGGTCAGGACCGAGGGATGCGAGACCCAGAATCCCAAACACCTGCTAAGAGCCCCGGCCTCCAGGCCCTGAGTCATTACGATGGCTCACCATGGCTGGAGCCTGAGAGAAGGCAGTCACCCTGTACCTGAGAGAAAGGGGTCACAGAACCCGAAACAGCCTCCAGACACTGGGGTCTCAGCTCAGAAACTCCCCGGAAAGTTCCGAGGGATTGGAGACACAGAATGGGAAGTGCCCCGCTCGCCCCAGGCCTCCACGCCCGGGGCTACTCGCCATGGCTCACGAGGACTGAAGCCATTCCTGTACCTGAGAGAAGGGGTCACACAAACACAAACACCCTCCAGGCCCTGGGTTCCCTGCTCAGAAAATCCCGGGCAAGTTCCGAGGGATCGGATATGCCAAATGGGTAGTGCTCCTGGTCGACCCGGGCTTCCACGCCCGGGGCTCTATCTTACCATGGCGCATCAGGGCTGAAGCCTCTCCCTGTCAGTGACAGAAACGGGCCAGTGTTTCCCACACAGAGTCCAGACCTTGGGGTCTCAGCTAAGAAACTTACGGGGAATAATGGAGAAGTGGGAGACACAGAATTCCAAGTAGCCCTACCAGGGACTATACTACAAGCCTAAAATCCCAAGGAGACATATGCCTGAATCATGAAAAGCCAACAACCCATCGCCTCCACTCCGGTACTCCCGGGTCAGGACCGAGGGATGCGAAACCCAGAATCCCAAACACCTGCTACGAGCCCCGGCCTCCAGGCCCTGAGTCATTACGATGGCTCACCATGGCTGGAGCCTGAGAGAAGGCAGTCACCCTGTACCTGAGAGAAAGGGGTCACAGAACCCGAAACAGCCTCCAGACACTGGGGTCTCAGCTCAGAAACTCCCCGGAAAGTTCCGAGGGATTGGAGACACAGAATGGGAAGTGCCCCGCTCGCCCCGGGCCTCCACGCCCGGGGCTACTCGCCATGGCTCACGAGGACTGAAGCCATTCCTGTACCTGAGAGAAGGGGTCAGACAAACACAAACACCCTCCAGGCCCTGGGTTCCCTGCTCAGAAAATCCCGGGCAAGTTCCGAGGGATCGGATATGCCAAATGGGTAGTGGCTCCTGGTCGACCCGGGCCTCCACGCCCGGGGCTCTATCTTACCATGGCGCATCAGGGCTGAAGCCTCTCCCTGTCAGTGACAGAAACGGGCCAGTGTTTCCCACACAGAGTCCAGACCTTGGGGTCTCAGCTAAGAAACTTACGGGGAATAATGGAGAAGTGGGAGACACAGAATTCCAAGTAGCCCTACCAGGGACTATACTACAAGCCTAAAATCCCAAGGAGACATATGCCTGAATCCTGAAAAGCCAACAACCCATCCTCTCCACTCCGGTACTCCCGGGTCAGGACCGAGGGATGCGAAACCCAGAATCCCAAACACCTGCTACGAGCCCCGGCCTCCAGGCCCTGAGTCATTACGATGGCTCACCATGGTTGGAGCCTGAGAGAAGGCAGTCACCCTGTACCTGAGAGAAAGGGGTCACAGAACTCGAAACAGCCTCCAGACACTGGGGTCTCAGCTCAGAAACTCCCCGGAAAGTTCCGAGGGATTGGAGACACAGAATGGGAAGTGCCCCGCTCCTCCAGGCCCGGGGCTGCTCGCCCCGGGCCTCCACGCCCGGGGCTGCTCGCCCCGGGCCTCCACGCCCGGGGCTGCTCGCCCCGGGCCTCCACGCCCGGGGCTGCTCGCCATGGCTCACTATGACTGAAGCCGTTCCTGTACCTTAGAAAAGGGGTCACACAAACACAAACACCCTCCAGGCCCTGGGTTCCCTGCTCAGAAAATCCCGGGCAAGTTTCGAGGGATCGGATTCGCCAAATGGGTAGTGCTCCTGGTCGACCCGGGCCTCCACGCCCGGGGCTCTATCTTACCATGGCGCATCAGGGCTGAAGCCTCTCCCTGTCAGTGACAGAAACGGGCCAGTGTTTCCCACACAGAGTCCAGACCTTGGGGTCTCAGCTAAGAAACTTAAGGGGAAGGATGGAGAAGTGGGAGACACAGAATTCCAAGCAGCCCTACCAGGGACTATACTACAAGCCTAAAATCCCAAGGAGACATATGCCTGAATCCTGAAAAGCCAACAACCCTTCCTCTCCACTCCGGTACTCCCGGGTCAGGACCGAGGGATGCGAGACCCAGAATCCCAAACACCTGCTACGAGCCCCGGCCTCCAGGCCCTGAGTCATTACGATGGCTCACCATGGTTGGAGCCTGAGAGAAGGCAGTCACCCTGTACCTGGGAGAAAGAGGTCACAGAACCCGAAACAGCATCCAGACCCTGGGGTCTCAGCTCAGAAACTCCCCGGAAAGTTCCGAGGGATTGGATACACAGAATTGGAAGTGCCACGCTCGCCCCGGGCCTCCAGGCCCGGGGCTGCTCGCCCCGGGCCTCCACGCCCGGGGCTACTCGCCATGGCTCACTATGACTGAAGCCGTTCCTGTACCTGAGAGAAGGAGTCACACAAACAAAACACCCTCCAGGCCCTGGGTTCCCTGCTCAGAAAATCCCGGGCAAGTTCCGAGGGATCGGATTCGCCAAATGGGTAGTGCTCCTGGTCGACCCGGGCCTCCACGCCCGGGGCTCTATCTTTCCATGGCGCATCAGGGCTGAAGCCTATCCCTGTCAGTGACAGAAACGGGCCAGTGTTTCCCACACAGAGTCCAGACCTTGGGGTCTCAGCTAAGAAACTTACGGGGAAGGATGGAGAAGTGGGAGACACAGAATTCCAAGCAGCCCTACCAGGGACTATACTACAAGCCTAAAATCCCAAGGAGACATATGCCTGAATCCTGAAAAGCCAACAACCCTTCCTCTCCACTCCGGTACTCCCGGGTCAGGACCGAGGGATGCGAGACCCAGAATTCCAAATACCTGCTACGAGCCGCGGCCTCCAGGCCCTGAGTCATTACGATGGCTCACCATGGCTGGGGCCTGAGAGAAGGCAGTCACCCTGTACCTGAGAGAAAGGTATCACAGAACACGAAACAGCCTCCAGACACTGGGGTCTCAGCTCAGAAACTCCCCGGAAAGTTCCGAGGGATTGGAGACACAGAATGGGAAGTGCCCCGCTCGCCCCGGGCCTCCACGCCCGGGGCTACTCGCCATGGCTCACGAGGACTGAAGCCATTCCTGTACCTGAGAGAAGGGGTCACACAAACAGAAACACCCTCCAGGCCCTGGGTTCCCTGCTCAGAAAATCCCGGGCAAGTTCCGAGGGATCGGATACGCCAAATGGGTAGTGCTCCTGGTCGACCCGGGCCTCCACGCCCGGGGCTCTATCTTTCCATGGCGCATCAGGGCTGAAGCCTCTCCCTGTCAGTGACAGAAACGGGCCAGTGTTTCCCACACAGAGTCCAGACCTTGGGGTCTCAGCTAAGAAACTTACGGGGAAGGATGGAGAAGTGGGAGACACAGAATTCCAAGCAGCCCTACCAGGGACCATACTACAAGCCTAAAATCCCAAGGAGACATATGCCTGAATCATGAAAAGCCAACAACCCATCGCCTCCACTCCGGTACTCCCGGGTCAGGACCGAGGGATGCGAGACCCAGAATCCCAAACACCTGCTACGAGCCCCGGCCTCCAGGCCCTGAGTCATTACGATGGCTCACCATGGCTGGAGCCTGAGAGAAGGCAGTCACCCTGTACCTGAGAGAAAGGGGTCACAGAACCCGAAACAGCCTCCAGACACTGGGGTCTCAGCTCAGAAACTCCCCGGAAAGTTCCGAGGGATTGGAGACACAGAATGGGAAGTGCCCCGCTCGCCCCGGGCCTCCACGCCCGGGGCTACTCGCCATGGCTCACGAGGACTGAAGCCATTCCTGTACCTGAGAGAAGGGGTCACACAAACACAAACACCCTCCATGCCCTGGGTTCCCTGCTCAGAAAATCCCGGGCAAGTTCCGAGGGATCGGATATGCCAAATGGGTAGTGCTCCTGGTCGACCCGGGCCTCCACGCCCGGGGCTCTATCTTACCATGGCGCATCAGGGCTGAAGCCTCTCCCTGTCAGTGACAGAAACGGGCCAGTGTTTCCCACACAGAGTCCAGACCTTGGGGTCTCAGCTAAGAAACTTACGGGGAATAATGGAGAAGTGGGAGACACAGAATTCCAAGTAGCCCTACCAGGGACTATACTACAAGCCTAAAATCCCAAGGAGACATATGCCTGAATCCTGAAAAGCCAACAACCCATCGTCTCCACTCCGGTTCTCCCGGGTCAGGACCGAGGGATGCGAAACCCAGAATCCCAAACACCTGCTACGAGCCCCGGCCTCCAGGCCCTGAGTCATTACGATGGCTCACCATGGCTGGAGCCTGAGAGAAGGCAGTCACCCTGTACCTGAGAGAAAGGGGTCACAGAACCCGAAACAGCCTCCAGACACTGGGGTCTCAGCTCAGAAACTCCCCGGAAAGTTCCGAGGGATTGGAGACACAGAATGGGAAGTGCCCCGCTCGCCCCGGGCCTCCACGCCCGGGGCTACTCGCCATGGCTCACGAGGACTGAAGCCATTCCTGTACCTGAGAGAAGGGGTCACACAAACACAAACACCCTCCAGGCCCTGGGTTCCCTGCTCAGAAAATCCCGGGCAAGTTCCGAGGGATCGGATACGCCAAATGGGTAGTGCTCCTGGTCGACCCGGGCCTCCACGCCCGGGGCTCTATCTTTCCATGGCGCATCAGGGCTGAAGCCTCTCCCTGTCAGTGACAGAAACGGGCCAGTGTTTCCCACACAGAGTCCAGACCTTGGGGTCTCAGCTAAGAAACTTACGGGGAAGGATGGAGAAGTGGGAGACACAGAATTCCAAGCAGCCCTACCAGGGACTATACTACAAGCCTAAAATCCCAAGGAGACATATGCCTGAATCCTGAAAAGCCAACAACCCTTCCTCTCCACTCCGGTACTCCCGGGTCAGGACCGAGGGATGCGAGACCCAGAATCCCAAACACCTGCTACGAGCCCCGGCCTCCAGGCCCTGAGTCATTACGATGGCAAACCATGGCTGGAGCCTGAGAGAAGGCAGTCACCCTGTACCTGAGAGAAAGGGGTCACAGAACCCAAAACAGCCTCCAGACACTGGGGTCTCAGCTCAGAAACTCCCCGGAAAGTTCCGAGGGATTGGAGACACAGAATGGGAAGTGCCCCGCTCGCCCCAGGCCTCCACGCCCGGGGCTACTCGCCATGGCTCACGAGGACTGAAGCCATTCCTGTACCTGAGAGAAGGGGTCACACAAACACAAACACCCTCCAGGCCCTGGGTTCCCTGCTCAGAAAATCCCGGGCAAGTTCCGAGGGATCGGATATGCCAAATGGGTAGTGCTCCTGGTCGACCCGGGCTTCCACGCCCGGGGCTCTATCTTACCATGGCGCATCAGGGCTGAAGCCTCTCCCTGTCAGTGACAGAAACGGGCCAGTGTTTCCCACACAGAGTCCAGACCTTGGGGTCTCAGCTAAGAAACTTACGGGGAATAATGGAGAAGTGGGAGACACAGAATTCCAAGTAGCCCTACCAGGGACTATACTACAAGCCTAAAATCCCAAGGAGACATATGCCTGAATCATGAAAAGCCAACAACCCATCGCCTCCACTCCGGTACTCCCGGGTCAGGACCGAGGGATGCGAAACCCAGAATCCCAAACACCTGCTACGAGCCCCGGCCTCCAGGCCCTGAGTCATTACGATGGCTCACCATGGCTGGAGCCTGAGAGAAGGCAGTCACCCTGTACCTGAGAGAAAGGGGTCACAGAACCCGAAACAGCCTCCAGACACTGGGGTCTCAGCTCAGAAACTCCCCGGAAAGTTCCGAGGGATTGGAGACACAGAATGGGAAGTGCCCCGCTCGCCCCGGGCCTCCACGCCCGGGGCTACTCGCCATGGCTCACGAGGACTGAAGCCATTCCTGTACCTGAGAGAAGGGGTCAGACAAACACAAACACCCTCCAGGCCCTGGGTTCCCTGCTCAGAAAATCCCGGGCAAGTTCCGAGGGATCGGATATGCCAAATGGGTAGTGGCTCCTGGTCGACCCGGGCCTCCACGCCCGGGGCTCTATCTTACCATGGCGCATCAGGGCTGAAGCCTCTCCCTGTCAGTGACAGAAACGGGCCAGTGTTTCCCACACAGAGTCCAGACCTTGGGGTCTCAGCTAAGAAACTTACGGGGAATAATGGAGAAGTGGGAGACACAGAATTCCAAGTAGCCCTACCAGGGACTATACTACAAGCCTAAAATCCCAAGGAGACATATGCCTGAATCCTGAAAAGCCAACAACCCATCCTCTCCACTCCGGTACTCCCGGGTCAGGACCGAGGGATGCGAAACCCAGAATCCCAAACACCTGCTACGAGCCCCGGCCTCCAGGCCCTGAGTCATTACGATGGCTCACCATGGTTGGAGCCTGAGAGAAGGCAGTCACCCTGTACCTGAGAGAAAGGGGTCACAGAACTCGAAACAGCCTCCAGACACTGGGGTCTCAGCTCAGAAACTCCCCGGAAAGTTCCGAGGGATTGGAGACACAGAATGGGAAGTGCCCCGCTCCTCCAGGCCCGGGGCTGCTCGCCCCGGGCCTCCACGCCCGGGGCTGCTCGCCCCGGGCCTCCACGCCCGGGGCTGCTCGCCCCGGGCCTCCACGCCCGGGGCTGCTCGCCATGGCTCACTATGACTGAAGCCGTTCCTGTACCTTAGAAAAGGGGTCACACAAACACAAACACCCTCCAGGCCCTTGGTTCCCTGCTCAGAAAATCCCGGGCAAGTTTCGAGGGATCGGATTCGCCAAATGGGTAGTGCTCCTGGTCGACCCGGGCCTCCACGCACGGGGCTCTATCTTTCCATGGCGCATCAGGGCTGAAGCCTCTCCCTGTCAGTGACAGAAACGGGCCAGTGTTTCCCACACAGAGTCCAGACCTTGGGGTCTCAGCTAAGAAACTTACGGGGAAGGATGGAGAAGTGGGAGACACAGAATTCCAAGCAGCCCTACCAGGGACTATACTACAAGCCTAAAATCCCAAGGAGACATATGCCTGAATCCTGAAAAGCCAACAACCCTTCCTCTCCACTCCGGTACTCCCGGGTCAGGACCGAGGGATGCGAGACCCAGAATTCCAAACACCTGCTACGAGCCCCGGCCTCCAGGCCCTGAGTCATTACGATGGCTCACCATGGCTGGAGCCTGAGAGAAGGCAGTCACCCTGTACCTGAGAGAAAGGTATCACAGAACCCGAAACAGCCTCCAGACACTGGGGTCTCAGCTCAGAAACTCCCCGGAAAGTTCCGAGGGATTGGAGACACAGAATGGGAAGTGCCCCGCTCGCCCCGGGCCTCCACGCCCGGGGCTACTCGCCATGGCTCACGAGGACTGAAGCCATTCCTGTACCTGAGAGAAGGGGTCACACAAACACAAACACCCTCCAGGCCCTGGGTTCCCTGCTCAGAAAATCCCGGGCAAGTTCCGAGGGATCGGATATGCCAAATGGGTAGTGCTCCTGGTCGACCCGGGCCTCCACGCCCGGGGCTCTATCTTTCCATGGCGCATCAGGGCTGAAGCCTCTCCCTGTCAGTGACAGAAACGGGCCAGTGTTTCCCACACAGAGTCCAGACCTTGGGGTCTCAGCTAAGAAACTTACGGGGAAGGATGGAGAAGTGGGAGACACAGAATTCCAAGCAGCCCTACCAGGGACTATACTACAAGCCTAAAATCCCAAGGAGACATATGCCTGAATCCTGAAAAGCCAACAACCCTTCCTCTCCACTCCGGTACTCCCGGGTCAGGACCGAGGGATGCGAGACCCAGAATCCCAAACACCTGCTACGAGCCCCGGCCTCCAGGCCCTGAGTCATTACGATGGCTCACCATGGCTGGAGCCTGAGAGAAGGCAGTCACCCTGTACCTGAGAGAAAGGGGTCACAGAACCCGAAACAGCCTCCAGACACTGGGGTCTCAGCTCAGAAACTCCCCGGAAAGTTCCGAGGGATTGGAGACACAGAATGGGAAGTGCCCCGCTCGCCCCGGGCCTCCACGCCCGGGGCTACTTGCCATGGCTCACGAGGACTGAAGCCATTCCTGTACCTGAGAGAAGGGGTCACACAAACACAAACACCCTCCAGGCCCTGGGTTCCCTGCTCAGAAAATCCCGGGCAAGTTCCGAGGGATCGGATATGCCAAATGGGTAGTGCTCCTGGTCGACCCGGGCTTCCACGCCCGGGGCTCTATCTTACCATGGCGCATCAGGGCTGAAGCCTCTCCCTGTCAGTGACAGAAACGGGCCCGTGTTTCCCACACAGAGTCCAGACCTTGGGGTCTCAGCTAAGAAACTTACGGGGAATAATGGAGAAGTGGGAGACACAGAATTCCAAGTAGCCCTACCAGCGACTATACTACAAGCCTAAAATCCCAAGGAGACATATGCCTGAATCCTGAAAAGCCCACAACCCATCGCCTCCACTCCGGTACTCCCGGGTCAGGACCGAGGGATGCGAGACCCAGAATCCCAAACACCTGCTACGAGCCCCGGCCTCCAGGCCCTGAGTCATTACGATGGCTCACCATGGCTGGAGCCTGAGAGAAGGCAGTCACCCTGTACCTGAGAGAAAGGGGTCACAGAACCCGAAACAGCCTCCAGACACTGGGGTCTCAGCTCAGAAACTCCCCGGAAAGTTCCGAGGGATTGGAGACACAGAATGGGAAGTGCCCCGCTCGCCCCGGGCCTCCACGCCCGGGGCTACTCGCCATGGCTCACGAGGACTGAAGCCATTTCTGTACCTGAGAGAAGGGGTCACACAAACACAAACACCCTCCAGGCCCTGGGTTCCCTGCTCAGAAAATCCCGGGCAAGTTCCGAGGGATCGGATATGCCAAATGGGTAGTGGCTCCTGGTCGACCCGGGCCTCCACGCCCGGGGCTCTATCTTACCATGGCGCATCAGGGCTGAAGCCTCTCCCTGTCAGTGACAGAAACGGGCCAGTGTTTCCCACACAGAGTCCAGACCTTGGGGTCTCAGCTAAGAAACTTACGGGGAATAATGGAGAAGTGGGAGACACAGAATTCCAAGTAGCCCTACCAGGGACTATACTACAAGCCTAAAATCCCAAGGAGACATATGCCTGAATCCTGAAAAGCCAACAACCCATCCTCCCCACTCCGGTACTCCCGGGTCAGGACCGAGGGATGCGAAACCCAGAATCCCAAACACCTGCTACGAGCCCCGGCCTCCAGGCCCTGAGTCATTACGATGGCTCACCATGGCTGGAGCCTGAGAGAAGGCAGTCACCCTGTACCTGAGAGAAAGAGGTCACAGAACCCGAAACAGCCTCCAGACACTGGGGTCTCAGCTCAGAAACTCCCCGGAAAGTTCCGAGGGATTGGAGACACAGAATGGGAAGTGCCCTGCTCGCCCCGGGCCTCCAGGCCCGGGGCTGCCCGCCCCGGGCCTCCAGGCCCGGGGCTGCCCGCCCCGGGCCTCCAGGCCCGGGGCTGCCCGCCCCGGGCCTCCAGGCCCGGGGCTGCCCGCCCCGGGCCTCCACGCCCGGGGCTGCCCGCCCCGGGCCTCCACGCCCGGGGCGGCTCGCCCCGGGCCTCCACGCCCGGGGCGGCTCGCCCCGGGCCTCCACGCCCGGGGCTACTCGCCCCGGGCTTCCACGCCCGGGGCTGCTCGCCATGGCTCACTATGACTGAAGCCGTTCCTGTACCTTAGAGAAGGGGTCACACAAACACAAACACTCTACAGGCCCTGGGTTCTCTGCTCGGAAATTCCCGGGGCAGTTCCACTGGGTAAGATACACCAAATGGGTAGTGCTCCTGGTCGACCCGGGCCTCCACGCCCGGGGCTCTATCTTACCATGGCGCATCAGGGCTGAAGCCTCTCCCTGTCAGTGACAGAAACGGGCCAGTGTTTCCCACACAGAGTCCAGACCTTGGGGTCTCAGCTAAGAAACTTAAGGGGAAGGATGGAGAAGTGGGAGACACAGAATTCCAAGCAGCCCTACCAGGGACTATACTACAAGCCTAAAATCCCAAGGAGACATATGCCTGAATCCTGAAAAGCCAACAACCCTTCCTCTCCACTCCGGTACTCCCGGGTCAGGACCGAGGGATGCGAGACCCAGAATCCCAAACACCTGCTACGAGCCCCGGCCTCCAGGCCCTGAGTCATTACGATGGCTCACCATGGTTGGAGCCTGAGAGAAGGCAGTCACCCTGTACCTGAGAGAAAGAGGTCACAGAACCCGAAACAGCATCCAGACCCTGGGGTCTCAGCTCAGAAACTCCCCGGAAAGTTCCGAGGGATTGGAGACACAGAATTGGAAGTGCCACGCTCGCCCCGGGCCTCCAGGCCCGGGGCTGCTCGCCCCGGGCCTCCACGCCCGGGGCTACTCGCCATGGCTCACTATGACTGAAGCCGTTCCTGTACCTGAGAGAAGGAGTCACACAAACAAAACATCCTCCAGGCCCTGGGTTCCCTGCTCAGAAAATCCCGGGTAAGTTCCGAGGGATGGGATATGCCAAATGGGTTGTGCTCCTGGTCGACCCGGGCCTCCACGCCCGGGGCTCTATCTTAACATGGCGCATCAGGGCTGAAGCCTCTCCCTGTCAGTGACAGAAACGGGCCAGTGTTTCCCACACAGAGTCCAGACCTTGGGGTCTCAGCTCAGAAACTTACGGGGAAGGATGGAGAAGTGGGAGACACAGAATTCCACGCAGCCCTACCAGGGACTATACTCCAAGCCTAAAATCCCAAGGAGACATATGCCTGAATCCTGAAAAGCCAACAACCCTTCCTCTCCACTCCGGTACTCCCGGGTCAGGACCGGGGGATGCGAGACAAAGAATCCCAAACACCTGCTACGAGCCCCTGCCTCCAGGCCCTGAGTCATTACGATGGCTCACCATGGCTGGAGCCTGAGAGAAGGCAGTCACCCTGTCCCTGAGAGAAAGAGGTCACAGAACCCGAAACAGCCTCCAGACACTGGGGTCTCAGCTCAGAAACTCCCCGGAAAGTTCCGAGGGATTGGAGACACAGAATGGGAAGTGCCCCGCTCGCCCCGGGTCTCCAGGCCCGGGGCTGCCCGCCCCGGGCCTCCACGCCCGGGGCTCCCCGCCCCTGGCCTCCACGCCCGGGGCTCCCCGCCCCGGGCCTCCACGCCCGGGGCTCCCCGCCCCGGGCCTCCACGCCGGGGGCCCCCGCCCGGGGCCTCCACGCCCGGGGCTGCTCGCCATGGCTCACTATGACTGAAGCCGTTCCTGTACCTGAGAGAAGGGGTCACACAAACACAAACACCCTCCAGGCCCTGTGTTCCCTGCTCAGAAAATCCCGGGCAAGTTCCGAGGGATCGGATACGCCAAATGGGTAGTGCTTATGGTCGGCCCCGGGCCTCCACGCCCGGGGCTGTATCTTACCATGGCTAATCAGGGTTGAAGCCTCTCCCTGTCAGTGACAGAAACGGGCCAGTGTTTCCCACAAGGACTCCAGACCTTGGGGTCTCAGCTAAGAAACTTTAGGGGAAGGATGGAGAGGTGGGAGACACAGAATTCCAAGCAGCCCTTCCAGGGGCTATGCAGCCAGCCTAAAATCCCAAGGAGACATATGCCTGAATCCTGAAAAGCCAACAACACTTCCTCTCAACTCTGAAACTCCTGGGTCAGGACCGAGGGATGCGAGACCCAGAATCCCAAACACCTGCTATGAACCCCGGCCTCCAGGCCCTGAGTCATTACGATGGCTCACCGTGGCTGGAGCCTGAGAGAAGGCAGTCACCCCTGTACCTGAGAGAGGTGGGTCACAGAACCCGAAACAGCCTCCAGACACTGGGGTCTCAGCTCAGAAACTCCCCGGAAAGTTCCGAAGGATTGGAGACACAGAACGGGAAGTGCCCCGCTCGCCCCGGCCCTCCACGCCCGGGGCTGCTCGCCCCGGGCCTCCACGCCCGGGCTGCTCGCCCCGGGCCTCCATGCCCGGGGCTGCTCGCCCCGGGCCTCCACGCCCGGGGCTGCTCGCCCCGGGCCTCCACGCCCGGGGCTGCTCGCCCCGGGCCTCCACGCCCGGGGCTGCTCGCCCCGGGCCTCCACGCCCGGGGCTGCTCGCCATGGCTCACTATGGCTGAAGCCGTTCCTGTACCTGAGAGAAGGGGTCACACAAACACAAATACCCTCCAGGCCCTGGGTTCCCTGCTCAGAAACTCCCCGGGAAGTTCCGAGGGATAGGATACACCAAATGGGTAGTGCTCCTGGTCGATCCGGGTCTCCACGCCCGGGGATCTATCTTACCATGGCTCATCAGGGCTGAAGCGTCTCCCTGTCAGTGACAGAAACGGGCCATTGTTTCCCACACAGACTCCAGACCTCGTGGTCTCAATAAGAAACTTACGGGGAACGATGGAGAAGTAGGAGACACAGAATTCCAAGCAGCCCTTCCAGGGGCTATGCAGCAAGCCTAAAATCCCAACGAGACATATGCCTGAATCCTGAAAAGCCAACATCCCTTCCTCTCCACTCCGATACTCCCGGGTCAGGACCGAGGGGTTCGAGACCCAGAATCCCAAACACCTGCTACGAGCCCCGGCCTCCAGGCCCTGAGTCATTATGATGGCTCACCATGGCTGGAGCCTGAGAGAAGGCGGTCACCCTGTACCTGAGAGAAATGGGTCACAGAACCCGAAACAGCCTCCAGACACTGGGGTCTCAGCTCAGAAACTCCCCGGAAAGTTCCGAAGCATTGGAGACACAGAATGGGAAGTGCCCCGCTCGCCCCGGGCCTCCAGGCCCGGGGCTGCTCGCCCCGGGCTTCCAGGCCCGGGACTACTCGCCCCGGGCCTCCACGCCCGCGGCTGCTCGCCCCGGGCCTCCAGGCCTCCCAGTTACTCCACCTCCCAGTTACACTTAACTGGAGATAGGGTGCTAGAAAGATCGTTGGTCAGCGCCCCTTCCACCTTGAGACAATGTTGAAGGCTGTTTCTTTTGTTTCACATAAATAACGTGAACAACAGCATGAATTGGAGTCTGTATGTCCTGATGAGCTTTCTTGTATTGGCTTTTGGATAAATGCTCAGACTAAATATGCTTTGATGAAAGAAAGCAGACATTTTTTCCTCTGTTTACAGGTCCCTTTATTCTTTTTTTTTTGGTATTGTGAACTATAGTACTCAGTAAAGTAAATCCTTGTGAAATTTCACTCCTCTAATGTTATTTTATTAGTGTAACTCTGACACTTTGCAGCTCAATCCACATAGCGTTAACATTTCCCTTCCTCATTACTATAGTATTAGTCTCCTCAAGGTCGTTTCTTTTCATGAATACTTACATAATCCCTTGTCAGATACATAAGGCAGATGATATATACAGTACAGCACTTGAAAAATCCCACACATGCCTTGTAGAAAAGGACAGTGTGCTGTTCATGCTGACATTTACAGACATTATCTTAACTAAGCCATTCATATTTTAATTTTTAATCTGTGATGAATTGTCGTTTCCCATGATGTGTATTAGGAAACCCTTCTTTTAGTGTTGATTTCCAATGAATTGAGCCCTGACCTGTCCACAGTTGGCTGATTAAAAAGTATCCAAACAAAGCCTTCTGGTGCCTTCCTCAAGGCTCCCCTGAGTCCCAAGGGGTCACCTCTGTCATGTGGAAAGCCCTCTGTTTCTGGTAAGGGACCTGATTGTAGAAAGCAGTGCAAGATGTTGGAGGAAGGCACGGAGGTGTTTTGTTTTGTTTTGTTTTGTTTTGTTTTGTTTTGTATGTTTTTATTTCCATGCAGTCTATGCAAACCGGAAAAAACCTCCATCCCTTCTTTGGTCTCTATCAAATGCAGAACCTGGTGCAGCTTCTGTGAGAAACAAGAATTCAGTCCCTACTATGGACACAGAGAAGGTCAAGGGAAATGATACAACAATTTTCAGTTGTAACTCTCTCTCTGGAATCTTTTATCTCTTTATACAGCACTCTCTCCTGGTGTTGTCTCTAGGTTGTACGTTCTGACATATATCTATGGCGTTATTTACTGTACAAAGAGTAAAACTCTTTCTCAAGAGCCTACTGGCCTCTCTGTTCTTAGCTTGTTTGTCATCTTTGGTGGTGCCTATAGAAGCCATAAGTGTTTGGAGGCTGAGGACCACAGGGAAGCCGCTGTGTGTTTGTGGAAATAACATGAGGAGGATGACATCTCACATGACACTTAGGTCTCCTGGCCTGCCTCACTTCTTCCAGACCTCCTTTCATGGGAATATTCCTGAAAACTGAAACAGTTTAATTGTTGTTATTTTACTCCTTTTCTGTACAGAGCTAGTCATTAACCTGGTTAGAACATTGGTTGTCTAACTCACTAACTGAAAAACACGAAAAGTCCTACTTTCTGCGATATGCTTAGCAATTTTGAATGCTCTTAGTCAAAGGTTAATTTTTTCCAAATTTCATAATTCATCAGTTTTCCCATCTCTGGGAAATGTGCTTTTGCAGAGTCACTCCAGGGCTCTGTCCTGGACTTAAAGTCCATGCATTCTGCCCTTGAGCCACTGATGTCTGCAGGGCCCTCCTTCCTCCCAGGTTGTGGACACAACCAGCCCTCCAGAAACTTTGGGTTCATGGCTGGGCCACCAAGGGGTCAAGGTCTGGCTGTCCACATGCTTCCCAGGAGTGGTTGGAACAGCAATGCTGCAGTACAGGTCATCATGAGAAGCTTCTGTAAACAGGAGTCGCATACACTGTGATCAGGGCATGGGCTAAAAGATGACAGGAGAGAGGAGGACACAGGACATGTGGTGCCATGCTTCATGGACAGGGCTGCATAGAGCAGAAGGATGAGGGCCTGGGGAGAGGCAGAGAAAGAGACAGGCAGGGAGAGAGACAATGAGTCAGTGATGGGGGAACTGGGCATGTCTGAAGGAGTGAGAGGAAGAAACAGAGGGAGACGATAGAGAGAAGCAGTGACAAAGAGGAGGCAAGGAAGAAAGGATGGAGCTGGTCACAGTGTGTGGAGAGGGCGATGGGCCATCCAGGAGGGGCTCTGTGACGATGCTCTTAGTGTTGGAGGCAGAATGTGTAGGAACCCTGGGCATGACAGTTCCCTGAGTGCAAAGCTCCAACCTCACTGCGGCAACCTCTGTACAGGCCATTGCCCTTGAGAAGATGGGTGCCCCTCATTTTGCCTGGCGTGTTGGGGTCCTGTCTCTGTATCAGTCATGGAGATAAATGGCTTGAGGCAGCATGTGCAGCTTGTTAGCAGGTAAAGACCAGAGTGTGCCCCATGGCACCCTCGAATTATAGCTGTTAACCTGGGAAATGAGGGAGAATCCCTCACATCTATTAAGCAGAGGAACAGGGAGAGAGAGTCAGTGTCTCCTTTTAGTTGGGTTCTATCTCGGCTAGACCAATAAGGAAGGTCCTCTTCTGGAGGTTCCTCCTGATATCTGCTGGGTTTTGGGGACTTTCCCTTGTTGGGACACTTATTCTTTCTCATGTCCTTTCCCCTTGCAGTAGGATCATTGACCCCTTGCTAAGGAGGTTCTCGGCCTCCTCCCTTGCTGCTGGGCATATTTATGGTCTTATAAGCCCCCTGTTGTGATCTCCCTGAGACCCTCTGATATCAACCTATGTGGACCTGCATCTGGAGAGAACCTGCACCTGGCCGAGGGCACAATCTGGCCACAGGGCCTTGTGGGGGAGGGTTGTCTGGCACGGAGGGGAGGAAAATGGGTGGCTGCAGTGGCAGTGCCTTGGCTGGGGAGGCTGCAGCAGTGGCAGCAGTGGCAGCAGCCAGCCCGCTGGGGGAGGAGTTTCAAGCTCAGGGGAGGGGAGGGAAGCCTAAATTGTCATGAAGAGGGGAACATTAGGGGAGCAGTCTGTCGCTTCTTTGGCTCCCTGGGTGAGTCTCCGGGTAAAGCAGCCAAAACCTTTGCCTGGCTCTCCTTGCCCCATCCCGACTCCACAATTCTCCCGTGAGGCGGAGTCACAAAGACAGAGGGACAGGGGCGCCCCCTCCAATGAGGAGACCAGCCAGATGCTTGCCTGGCCATTTTCTGAAGGAACCCAGGTGACGCTCAGCCCCAGAGGTCCCAGCCTTGTAACACATGATCAGAAGCCATTCTTATATCACCACAGACCCAGTGCCATTCATTATGGAATCTCAGACAGGCCCACTCAGTCTCCATGGGCCCCTAGGGACCCCAAGGGTACCTGTCTGTGGAGCCACAGAAGCTTACTCAGCAGGCAAGCTAGACCGAATCGCACATTCACATTCACATACACACCAGATGTTATTATATTCCCTACCAGAGAATCCCTACCTGTGAGGCTTCTGAAGTCTTGGGGAGTAAACAGGTCCCCCTTCCACTCTTGTGAGCGGCCCTGACTAGATTGGCCCCAGCCTTACCGGTTCTGACCCTCGGGCCCAGTACCTCACCAGCCAAGTCTCCTCGTGTCCGGTGGGAATGCCGGTGAGGTGCTGGCCTGAATGGGACAGAGAAGGAGACTGCCGATATTTAGGCAGGTTGCTCACTCTACCTTATGATCCCTCATTCCGGTACCGCCTCGCTGTTCTCCCAAACTGGTGGCAACAATGAGCCAGCATGGTTGGGTTTCCTGCTCAGGGAACCAAATTTGTTATGGAACCAGGTTGGAACACTGGCGGAAAAACCAAGTGGCACTCAGAGATCTTGGGGGATTGGAGATTTATTTAACACAAGCGGGCTCAGAGGAGACCGTATGTCTCCAAAGATCTCAACCCCGATTGAGAGCAGGAAGGGTAATTTTTAGTTATCAGCCTCCGTATTTGTGTGTGTGGGGGGGGGGGGGTGGTTAAATGTGCAGCAAACAAGGGAAGAAGAACCCGGAGGAGGGGGTCTCTAAGCTAGAGACCAGAGTTTGTTTTAGTTCAATCAGCCACCCTTAGTGTACCTTCTCCACTTCTCCAACAGAACTAGTTATGTGCAACATGATAGTGCATTGCTATTCTTACATCTACTGCTGATCTCTGGATTGCGGATTGTAAGTGAGAAGTTTAAAACACCACCCCTTTCTCTTACATGAAAAGAGAAATCTCTGTCTTCACCTAGCCTTCCTGTGATTGTGAAGACATGGCAATTATTATTTCAAGGCACAGTTATCTACCTATGAGTCTGATGGAACTTATTTCACACATCTTCATCCCTAAAGCACTTTTCATAGAAAATATTACCCATATAGAGGCAGGAAATTCATCACAGATGTGTAGCTCCCTCTAGGTATGCATTCTGACCTTGTCACATTTGTGTCATCAAACACATTGACACCGTGAAAAATAAGCTCTCAACATCAAGATGGTGACATTAGAGGATATGGTGTAAAAGGAATTTCATGTGTTCTCAATTAGAAATAAATTTTAATGGTGAAGGAGAAAGTTAAAGTATTGTCAAATTTTATTGACATATAGTAGACACACCATGTTGTATTAGTTTCAGGCGTATATCACCGTGATTCTGTGTGTATACAATATGCTCTCCATATACCTAGACAAGCGTAGCTATGATGTGAAAGCATGCAATATTTTCTTACAGGGTTGACTATATTCTATAACCTGTACATTGTATCCCAATGACATATTCATTTCATAGCTGGAAGCCTGTATCTCTTTCTCAAGGGTGTCAATTTTTTATTCAACCCATGTATTTTCATGGTAAATACCACTGCCTGTCGTTCATTCAGCATGTGTCAATTTGCAGTCTGTCTTTCTGGGAATGCTGCTTAAAGCATTACAAATTACATCATTGTATCAATAAATTCGGTTTCATTCCTTATTCAGTAAAAAGGAGAAGGAAAACATTTCTTTGTGTCTCAGGCCCTGTCACTAAGACCCTTCCCAATCTGGAGGACAGGCTTAACTGGACCAGCTACACCCTCAGTATCTCCAGCTGAGCGGCCATGGCTTTGAACATTGCAGGAATTCCCACGGCGGCCAGCAGAGGGCGCGCACACAGCACGCCCATGGAGGGGCCGGTCCTCTGCAGGCTCAGCGATAGCCAGAGAAGGCGCCCATTAGGCTTTTCTGATCCAGGGTGCCTCAGAGCTGGAAAGGCTTCCTTGCTCCTGAGGACCCAGTGCCTCAGAGTGTGGGCAAAGAGCCAGAGCTGGGTATCCATCAGGCTCCGCCCCCAGGCCTGGGGGAGACTCTGGAGGCTTCCCAGCCACTTGCAGTCTCCTCAGTGGTGGGGCTGAGTACTGGGGATGGGTGCTGGGCAGCTTCCAGGAAGCGCTGGATGGTCAGTGAGCAGCACAGTCCCTTGCATTCTCAGGGCTGTCCGTGGTTTTTTCCTCATTTCCCCTGCCGGTATGTGAACAAGATGTATTTCAGTCAAGGATGTGTGGATTCAGGGGGTCCCACGATGCCACGTCAGAGAGGCTGGGTTTTTTTTTGTTGTTGTTGTTCCAGATTCAAAATTGTTTTGGGGGAGAAATCCTGTCACAAATACGGAGGAACAGGAGTCGCTTTCACTTTGGAAGTAAAGACACCAAATGTTGACTCTCAGGACCTTCTAGAAGAATCAGCTGGGACCCACTCTTCCAAGTCCTGCTGGAAGCAGAGCCAGAGGTAAAAACACAATGTGCCCTCCACATCATACATGCTTTTATAATTTTCAGTGGGTATCTGTCCCCCAACAATGTTGTAGTCGCTGAAAACAACTGAAAACCTGACAGGTACTTTGTGTCAGGAACCTCCCGTTATTTGAATATTCAATATTATTCCTGCGTCAGAATTTGTTACAGTTATCCTTTCTTGTCTTCGTTGGAAGGAATCTCATCAATAATATCTTAAAAACATACTAGTTACCTTATGTCTTTTTCAGGTGAGATTTGGCATGTTTTTTAATTTCTCATGAACTCGTGAAAAACTGAAATACTTTTAAATTGATTGCAGTTTTTACTAAAAGCTGATTCACGCCATCCCTCTGAGACTGCTGCTGGTCAAAGAACTTACCAATGCCCCTTCTCAGTGTGGGAAAGATTGTACTAAGCAAGCATTGTGAGCCAAGTTTAGAAGAAAAAGCCTGAGCATAGTGTATCTCTATGAAAATTGATGCTTAGATCCCCTGTCTGATACATTTCCACTTTTTTTTATGTTTCTTTTTTGGCCCATTTTCTCATTCAGAGATTCGTAGACCTGCCTCAGTTTTACATTCACCACCCATTTTATTCTGGTGGACTTTTTTTTTGAGTACGTTGTTAGATTCTGTTTGCCAAATCTTGGTTGAGGACATTTGCATCTGTGTGCTTGAACGATACGGACCCATAGTTTTGTTTTTTCGTGGTGTCTTTATCTGGTTTTGGTATCAGGGTAATGCTGAATTAATTTGGATATTTTCTTTCCTGTTCTATTTTCTGGAATAGTTTGACAAGTATAGACATCAACTTTTCTTCAGATGTTTGATAGAATGTGCTTGTGAAGACGTCCGGTCCTGGACTGTTGTCTCTTAGGTGACATTTGATTACTGAATCTGTCTTCTTGCTAGTAAACCATCTGTTCAAATTTTTGATTTCATTCTGCTTCAGTTTTGGTAAGTTCCATGTTTCTAGGAATTGATCCATATAATCTGGTTTGTCCAGCTTGTTGGCATATAGTTTCTCATAATATTCTCTTACAATTGTTTGTATTTCTGTGGTGTTGGTTGTTCTCTGTCATTGTTATTTATAGGTGTCATTTCTGTTTTCTGATTAGTCTGGCTAGGGCTTATCAATTTCAATGTTCTTTTCATTGAAGCAGCTCCTAATTTCACTTACCTTGTTCTACTGTAGTTTTACCTTCTATATCACTTATTTCTCCTCTGCTTTTAATTATTTTCTTCATGCTGCTGTTTGGGGGTTTTGTTTGTTGTCCTTTGTCTGGCTTTTATAGTTATAAGGTTATGGAGTTTACTTCAGGGTATTTTGTTTTTTGTTTTTTCCTGAGGCAGACCTGTATTGCTATAAGCTTCCCTGTTAGAACTAGTTTTCTTGCTTTACAGAAGTTTGGATTGTTGTGTTTTCATTTTCATTTGTTTCCATGTTATTTCGATTTCATCTTTGATTTCTTGGTTGACCCATTGATTGTTTAGGAGCATGCTGTTTAACTTCCATGTTTTTGTGCCTTTTGCAGATTTTTTTTTTCTTGTTGGAGACTTCTACTTTCATAGCATTGTGGTCTGAAAAGACACATGGTATGACGTCGATTGGTTTGATTTTGTTTTGGCTTGTTTTATGACCTAATATTTTATTGAGTGTGGGGAATTTTCCATGTGCATGTGAAAAGAATGAGTATGGTGCTGTTTTAGGATGGAATGTCCTAAATATATCGGTTAAGTCCATCTGGTCTACTCTATCATTCAAAGTCACTACTTCCTTGTTGATTTTCTGATGGAATGATCTCTCCATGGGTATCATTGGAGTGTTAAAGTGCCCTACTATGATTGTATGACTATCAATACTTTAGGTTTTGACTGTTTTGTGTACTTGGATGCTCTCAGGTTGAGTGCGTATATGTTTACAATTGTTCTATCTTTTTTTGGATTGTACCTTTTATTATTATAGTGTCCTTCATTGTCTCTTGTTACAGTTTTCTTTTTAAATCTATTTTTTTCTGATATAGGTATGGCTACTGCAGTTTTCTTTTGATACTTTAGTTCTATAGTTAGCCTCTTGTAGGTAGAAGATAGATGGGTCCTATATTTTATTCATTCTATCACCCAGTGCCTTTTATTATGAAGAGAGAGTGCACAGGCATGGGATGGCAGGGTGGGGGAGTGGGGGAAGATAGAAGGAGAGCGAGAGAGAATGAGAGTGAGGATGTATCTTAAGCAAATCTCAAGCTCAGTGCAGAGCTCAGTTGGGACTCAATCCCAGGATCCTGGGATCATAGCCTGAGCCCAAATCAAGAGTCGAAATCTCAAGCGATGGAGCCATCCAGGTGCCCCTATCTGTCACCCAGTGCCTTTGATTTGAGCATGTATTCTGTTTCCGTTCAAAGTAATTGATAGACATACAGTTGTCCTTTTATTACTTGATGTTGGTTGTTTCTGAATCTGTCTGATCCTTTCTTCTCTTTCTCTTTTCTATGGTTTGCTGGGTTTATTTAGTAGTGCAGTTGAAATTGCTTGTCTTTATACTCTGCATATGTATTAGTGGTGTTTGATTTGTGGTTATTATTAGGTTTGTACCTAACCACTTCTGCATATAGAAGTCTATATTAAGTTGATAGTTGTTGAAGCTTGAACCAGTTCTTTACTCCTCTCCTCCCCGTGTTGTAGATATGTAGTGTCATATTTCAAAACCTTTCATATCGTGGATACCTTGGCTGATGTTTTACAGATATATTCATTTTTATTGCTTTTGCGTTTCGCACTTTAATACTGTCACTTTAGGTGTTTCTTTTCCACTTAAAGAGTCTCCTTTAACGTTTCTTGCGGGGGTGGTTTGTGGCTTGTGAACTCGCTTAGTATTTATTTGGCAACCTCTTGATCTGTCCTTCCATCTGAATGATAGTGTTGTGGATAGACTCTCTTTGGCTGCAGATGTTTTCCATTCAGCAACTTTACCATACCTGCTGCTCACTTACGGTTTCAAACTTTCTTCTGAAAAACATCCAGTGATAAACTTATGGGGTTTTTTCTTGTAGGTAACTGTCATCTTTTCTTTTCCTGCTGTTAAAATTTTTCTTGATCATGACATTTTGGGTTTTAATTACTACATGACTTGGTGTAGATCTGCTTCTGCTGAATATTTTGGGGGTTCTTTGTGCCTCCTGCTTCTGAATCTGTTTCCTTCCCCGATTGAAGGAAGTTTTCATCTATTGTGTCTTCAAATAAATTTTCTGGTTCCATTTGTCAGAATTCTCAGAATGAGAAATAGGACAGGAAAGACCTATTGAAGCTTCTCTGATGAGTCACTGGATTTGCATGCGTGGAGGATACATTCGGGACTCAAATGAACAACCTACCTTTAATTTCAAAGAACTAGAAAAAGACAACAATCTACGTCCAATGTTCTCAAAACGGAGAAAGGAATACATATGAGAGTGGAAACCAATGAAATAGAGACCATGAAATCAATAGAAAATAGGAAGAAGACCAACAGTGGGTTTTCGAAAGAGTGAAACAAAATTGTCAAGACTATACATAGACTATGCTAAGACAGAGAGACGACCCAATTCAAAATAACTATAAATAAAAGAGAAGACATTACACCTGATACCAAAGAAATATAAAGGAAACAAAGAGGCGACTATGTGCAAATTAGATGCCAGCAAACCACTTACCTAGAAGAAATGGATAGGTTCTTAGAAACACACAACCTACCAAGACTGTATTAGGAAGATATAGAAGGTTTGCACAGACCCATTAAAGGAAGACTGCATCAATACAAGAAGATAACCAATGCAAGTAAATTGAGTTAGTAATGGAAATTCTCTCAGGGAAGAAAAGCCCAGGAACAGGTGCATTCACTGGTGAATTTGAACAACCGTTGTAGAAGAAACTAACAGCAGTCCTCTCACTGATTAAAAAGGGATAAACACCTCCAAACTCATTTCATGAGACTGGAATACCCTGGTAGGAAGCCAGAAAAGGATACTACTTGAACAGAAAACTATAGGCCAGTATCCCCGTGATGAATATAGATGAATAATTCCCAATAATATACAAGCAAACCAAATTCAGCATCACCTTAAAAGGATCATTGACCGTGATGAAGGGCTTTTTTCCCTGTAAAGGAAGGATGTTTCAGAAATGCAAATCAATAAATGTGACTCCTCACATACTTGAATGAAAAAAAATCAACCAGAAACCAGAATCTTAAGTATAAATAGCAAAGGCAGGGTTACTAGAAGGGAGGTGGGCAGGGGGATGGGTTTAATGGGTGATGGGCTAAGGAGGGCGCTAGTAGTGAGGAACACTTGGTGTTGTATGTAAGTGATGGATGACTACATTCTATACCTGAAACTAACACTACACTGTATGTTAACCAACTGGAATTTAATTAAACACTTGAACAAATAAATTCTAAAGAAATACATAAATAAATTTAACCTAAAATAAATAAATACATTTTAAAAATTAAAAAGAAAACTCATGTGACGATGTCAATAGACACAGAAAAAAAAAGTTCTGAGAAAATTTGGTATCCATTTGTGCTAAAAATCTCTTTAGAATTCTGTGTAGAAGGAACATATCTCAACATAAGAAAGGCCATGTATGTGAAGCCCACAGCTAACATCATACTCAATAGTGAGATTGTGAAAGATTTTCCTCTAAGATCAGGCACAAGACAAGGATGCCCTAGATATGTGAAGGGGATTGGTTGATGCAGGCTTCTGTTTATGGAATGAATAAATCACAGGTAGAAGACATAGCATAGGGAAAATAGAGAATGGTACTGGAGTGGTGATGCATGGTGAGAGACGATAGCTACACCTGTGTTAGCGTAGCAGCATGTATACACTTGTCCCATCACTATGTTGTTCATCTGAAACTAATGTAACACAGTGTGTCAGCTATTCCCAAATAACATGATTTTTTAAAAATAAGGTAAAGGAATGAAATAAAAAGTTTAATGTAAAAGAACCTGTTCCTATCTAATCAAGAAATGCAATAAAGTTCCAAAATAGAAAGTCACAGATCAAATTCTGTAGCATTCCTATACACTAACCAAATTATCTAAGAGGGAAAGAAAACAATCCCATTTACAATAGCATCAAAACCAATAAAATTTATAGGAACAAATTTAGCTAAGGAAGTGAAAGACCTCTCTACAGAAAACTGTAAAACCTGTGTGCAGAAATGGAAGAAATTCAATTTGTATGAAAGAAACAGGAGACTCCGCCCACCAACTCCAGTTATACACCACAGCACAGGAGAAGTGCCCTGCAGGTCCTCACCACACCAGGGACTATCCAAAATGACCAAGCGGAAGAATTCCCCTCAGAAGAATCTCCAGGAAATAACAACAGCTAAGGAGCTGACAAAAAGAATGTAAATAATATAACAGAAAGTGAATTTTAGAATAATAGTCATAAAATTAATCGCTGGGCTTGAAAACAGTATAGCTGGCACAAAAACAGACACATAGACCAATGGAATAGAATAGAAACCCCAGAACTAGACCCACAAACGTATGGCCAACTCATCTTTGACAAAGCAGGAAAGAACATCCAATGGATGTAAGTTTTATGCAATTAGAAACACATATCTTCAAATGTATTTGGAACCACAAAAAGACCCCAAGTAGCCAATGCAAGAAAGAACAAAACAGGTGGCATCACACTTCTTGATTTCAAGCTGCATTCTAACACAAAGAAATCAGTTATGTCATTGGCATAGGCACACACACACAAGGCAATGGAATGGAAATTGAGAGCCCAAACTAAAGCCATGCATGCACAGTCAACTAGTATTTGACAAGGGAGTCAAGAATACTCAGTGGAGAAGAGTAGTCTCTTGAATAACTGGAGCTGGGAAAATTGGATAGTCACATGTATAAGATTAAAGCTTAGCACCTTATGTTACATCACTCCAAGAATTAACTTGAAATGGATTAAAGATGTAAACGAATGATATGAAAACAAAATTCTTCCTCACCATTTCAGCTCTTATTATGCCAAGACGTAGCTGTTGAAGTGGTGAAGGGCTGGATAGAGAGTAGTCCTGGAAATAGAAGCCTGTGTGTGTGAAACAGACTTTCTTTAGTAGTCTGTAATTATCCCCCTGATGCTTTAAGAGTAGCCACTTCCTTCCCTACATTTTCAGGCACAGCTAGTACCATGCTTGCTGCCAGCAATGCACTGCTTTGTCTCCACAAATGCCTAGAAGCTCTAGGTTGGACCCATTGGGAAGGGTGGAGTTTTGTGGCAGTAATGCTGCCCTGTTGAAACCAGGTGGAGGGGAAGGAGAGAGGTGCCATTCCGGCTTCACTGGGGTTCAGGTATGTTAGTGTTGGTGTTGGATTTTTCACCTTTTACTCTAACACATCTCAAAAGTTTAATTTCTGTCCGGCATGTCAAAATGGCTTCCAGAACAGTTCCTCCTTTCTCAGAAGTGCCCTCCGTGTCATACCCCGTTGGGCTGCTCTTTATCACCATCCAGGGTCTTTGGGCCACCACCAACTTCTCCAACCTGGTGGCCTCTGGGACCTCACCCTCCACCTCCACCATCTGGAAAGATGATTGAAACAGTATGAGTTGACTTATAAAACACGTTTTGTCTTTTTACTTGTTGAGTGTTTGGAGAGGATGCAGTGATGGCACCACAGGGCTTTCAGGTTAGCCTGAGTGAGGACAGTGTAATGTGCTTCAAATTTCTCAGGAAATGAATGAAATGGGCAGTCGTTTCCACCCAGTGAGCTGGGCAACACATGTCTCTGAGAAGGAAAGAGGCCTTATACATGCTGACTCCCTAGGATGTAGCTTGTACAGAGACCATGTGCTGGGCTCTCTGAGGGATGAAACACACCCCTAACTTTATTTCTAGCTAGTTGAGACCTGAACTGTTCACAGATGCTTGATTAGTTATAAAAACTCCTGAACCAGGGCCATGTAGACCTTCCTCAAAGGACAGGATCAGATCTCCCTCTTGTCCTCAAGGGTCACCTGAGGCACCTGAAAAACCCTCTGCCCCTAGTACGGGACATGAGAATGTGAAAGAGTTGAATATAATGAAACCTGTTGCGGATGGTTTGTTTTTCTTGCACACAGTCTATGCAAGTCAGAATCAACTTCCATCCCCCTCCATCTTTTATGAGACCTAGGACATGGTGCAACTCCCATGGGGAATATCAGTTGTGTCTCTACCATGGATGCAGAGAAAGACAAGGTAAATTCTGTTGCCTATTTCAGTTGCAATGCTTTCTGGAAAATTTATCTGACCTTGTCTGGTTTTCTATGCCCTCTGGTATTTTTACTGTTTGATTTACATCCTCACAAGCCTCCAGACTTCTCCAGTTTAAGATCATCATGTTAGCTAGTGCCTCTGGACGCCACAAGTGTGTGGAGGTGGAGGACCACGTGGCTATCACTTTGTGTTTGTGGAAATAACTTGAGGAGAATGACACTTCACTGCACCCTCAAGTCTTCTGGAGCATGGGACACCTTTCTCACTTTCTTTGCATGGGATTATCCTGATTATTTTCATTTTTTTTCCTATTTCATAGTAGGCCATGAATTTGTTCAGAATGTCTGCTATGAGCCTCGTGACTGGAAAAGATAACAACACTTTCCAACATTATATTGTGTGCTTTGTGCAGTGTTGAGGGTTCTTAGTTAAATTTCAGAACTCATTACTGGTCCTTCTGTGTTGGTCAATGTGCAATAGAGAAGTTCTCCCAAGCTTTGCGCAGTGGCAGTATCATAGCCAATGAGGTTTATCCGAGGCGCGATTATTGCTCATCGAGAATTTCTCCAGTTGTCCCCTAGGTGGAAATACTCTGAATTTTCAGAAGCGGCATGTGTAATCGAAAATGTACGTGGAACTTCAGTCGTGAAGGGAGAGAATCAGTGATTACCTGCAGGGCCAGTAACTCACAGAGTTCTTCAGTTGTATTTATATGAGCAGGTTCAATTGTGTCCCAGGAACAGTTGCAACTGGTACTTTGTCTCATGATGCCTTATGGGAGTTTTACACCTGAAATTGAGACATGTTTCTGTTCATTCTTTTACGTAGAATTTCTACCTCCCTTTTACAATGGGACAAAATAGCTCTGCAATTCATATTGTATTTAAAAGCTGAATTACCTGTGAATTAAGGTAAACACTCTTAAGACCATGAATGTGCACAGGTAACGTGTTTCTCTCAGAAAACACATTTCTAGGCCCCCTGCAGGACTCCAGGAATCCCCATCTCCTCAAAGGTCTCTGTGCCCTTGCACAGAAGATGTCTTTGTCAGTGAGGGAAGCAGAGTAAGGACATGAATGGGATGGCAATTTGAGCTTTGACCCTGGGGTGGCCCTGAATCTCTGTGTGGTGCTGGGCTTTTCTTTCATTCCTTCATGTTTTGTCTGTTCTCAATGTGTAAGTAAAAAGTCTGCAGATCTGGTGGAAGAGGGGTGTCCTGAACACAGATGCCTGCCTCTCTGGAATACGTTCCTTTATTAGACTGGCATTACTGCCATCAATCTTCAAGAATAGGATTCCTTGGCTTTCTGCATTTGTAACCATGTGCAGTGATGTGTGGAGACAGTAGTTTCTCCTTGTGCATCTGGTACCTTCAGGCTGTAGGTGGGACCTCATAGGAGGTCCTCGTGAGACCTTCAGGTTGTAAGTGGGATCTCGTGGGAGGGTAGAGTTTTCTGGCACTGATGCTGCATTCTACTAGAACCCGTGAATGAACAAGGGGCCAGGTGCTGACACCTGCTTCATTGTGTTTCAGCTCCTGTGGGCGTTCTACTTCTGTCTGTCATACCAACATACCTGTCGCTTCTGTTCTGTAGGTCCTTATGGTTGCAAGAGGACCTCCTCTTTTACCAGGTCCACCCTGCATGCCCTCCCCCACAGATCCCCTTTATCACTGTTCATGGACTCTATAAGTCACCACCAGCTCATTGGTGCCCTCAGTGACCTCCACCTCGACTATTTGTAAGATGATCTGAACAGTATGAGTTGACATGTTCAGCATATTCATCTACTGTCTTGTTGAGTCTCTGAGAAGATGTAGAGATGGCCTCACAGGCTTTTCAATGCAAGGGTGCTGCTGACTGAAACACTGTTAAGATTCCTCAAGTTTCTTAGGCCATACATATGTTGGGCTGTGCCTAAGTGTGTGTATCTCTGTGAGACTAAATGCGACGAAAGGTTGTAGATTAGCTGTGTGGCTTCCTTGGCTTCAGCCTGAGTCACACTCTTAGCGGGGAATTCAGGGTTGACCAGGAAATGCCCCTGCTGGACTCCTGTCACCGCAACCCTGAACCTACTTTCACCACCCTGCCTGAAGGTTTGCATCTCCGACACTTCCCTCACAATTTCCTGAGGCTTTGCGTGTGTTCCTCTTGTCTCAGACCTAATGCCAGCTCTCAGTGGGGAGAGCCTCAACTCAGAGCATCAGCTTTGTGATCTGAGAAGCAGGGATAATGTTGATCTCTGAGGTCAGCGCGATGAAGAGGTGGTTAAGCACATGAGGAATTTGTAAAATATATGGGATGAGTGAGCACTCACCCTTTTCAGCGTGGAAACGAATGTATCTGCACAGAGAAGATCATCAACAGATGTTCATTCAATTTCATGAAACTAAGGGTATAATGCCTGAGGCTGAGAGATTGGCAATTCTAGTTTCAAAGGATGCAACAAAGATTCCTGTGTGTTTTCTATTAAAATTCAGGTCCTACTTTACAAGGAAGGAAAAGATAAGTATGAGAATATGGATGTTCAGGGATCTGAAGATAATCCTCTTCCATTACAGGTAGACACACAAATGCACCCTGACAAATATGTGCTCATCCAAGGCCACAGATGTATCGAAGAAGAAAAAACGCATATAGAAGAACAGAAGATCCCTTTGCAATAACTCAATCACTTTGACATAGAGGGCAATCAGTTTGAAATTTGAAGAGCACACTGAACCATTACAAACCAGCTGTGGTTATTATATATTTAGAGATGGGGTCTAATCTACCCCTTGGTCTGAATGCTTTCCCTGTCCACCCCGTCCCCTCCACATTGTCCTTCCTAATATCCCCTAATACACTTGTCATAGTTGTGTTTCTATGTCAGCGTCTGCCTCCAGGAAAATCGACACTCATTCCCCATCAAGTGTACACTTTGGCGTTCTTGTATATGCAGTTAACAAACAGGTAGAATGTATAGTATTGGTGTACGAAGACAGATCATTGTTTGGGGTTGTATTGCCTGGAAGGGACCAATAGTTCCATCTGAGGGGTTGGATACATCCTTTAGGGAGATATGGTGGTGGTTGTTCATGTATAGATTGATGCTCATGAGCACATGGCACATGTGCTAGTTGATGTGGTTTGTGCTGATGAGCAGGGCAGGTGTCTGTCTCCAGGAAAGGGTCTCTTCTGATGGTGAGGAATGGATTCAGGAGACCAGTAAGGAGGCCCTGCATTAATTCAGCTTTTGCGCCCTTGTGCACCTTACCAGCTGCTACCAATAGCACCAATCCAGGTGGCCTCCAAGGGGGCAAATGGCACAATTTTTGTGGCGAGTCACATGGTGTCCCATAAAGCTCCCCCTGAAGCCATATTGAGGCATGGGGAGGGCAGAGGACCATGGTCTGAGAAAGGTTCCTTCAACACAATCCAGGGAGAGTTGGGTGTAAGCATACGGCTCCTTCTACATCAGCCAATCCAATCTACATCAGGGACCCTGAACCCTGTGAGCTTTTTTTTCCTTCCAGCTTAGGGAAGCAGCCAGCCCTCCAGCAGCTTTTGGGTCATGGCTGGGCCACCAACGGTAAATGTCTGGCTGTCCACATTCTGCCAGCATTGCTTTAGCAAATGTCAATATGAGCAGCTGCTGTATGGGGGATTCTCCTCCATTTTGATCAGGGCCTGGGACAAAACATGACGAGAGAGAGAGAGACAGGAGTTCCCTGTGCTCCTGGACAGGGCTGCAAGCACAGAGCAGATAGCCTGAAGCCTGGGGAGAGGTGGACAAAGAGGTAAGGAGAGAGAAACTGGATGAGTGATAGGGGAATTGGGCAAGACCTAGAGAGTGAAAGAAAGAAACACAGAGAGGTGTGGTTAGAGAGAAACAGAGACAAAGAGGAAGTACAAGGAGAAAAGTGGAGCCCTGGTCCGGGTATGTGAACGGGGTGAGATGAGCCAGGGGAGAGGGGATGTGTGAAGTGGCTCTGAGTGCTGGGGCCGAAAGGGCTGGTATCATGGGCATCATAGTTTCATAACTCTAAGACTCCAACATCCCTGGGGTCAAGCTCTGCAGAGGCCATTGCAATCGAAAAGATGGGCATCCGTCATTTCTACTGGAATTGTGGGGCTCAGCATTATGTTCTGTCATGGAGACAGATGTCTTCAGGGAGAATGTGCTGCTCTTTGGCAGCTAAACTCCAGAGCCCGCCCTGTGAGGAGGTGTCCCGGGGTCATCTCCCTCACTGCCCCAGGCCCTGTTGGATTTCCCCCCTCCCCCCCCCCAACCAGCTGGCGTTCCTCATGTTCTGAACCCAGGCATGAGACATTGTGTTGCCCCCAGGTTCTGCAGTCTGGACCTGGCAGAGGTGGACTGTTGATATTGATTAAAAAAAATATTTGACAATAAGGTCCATATTCTCCCTCTGGAACGAGCGGTGTGCATCCAAATCGTGGGTTGCTATCCTCCTGTCCACAACCAATCTGAGGATTCCAGAAGGTAGGTGAACCTTTTAAAACACCATAGTCTTCTCTTACCTCATTCAAAGACAATTTCTTTCCCAGTTTCTTTTAATTTTGAAGAGATGGCAATTCCTAATTGAAAGCATAATGGTCCTGTAGGAAATTGACCTACATGAGTGATGGGCATTATTTCATCCATCCGTATCCCTAAAGCACATTTCATTGGAAATATAAGCCATGGATACATGTCATAAATTCATAACAGATGTGTAGCTCCTGTAAGTTGCATTCTGACCTTGTCACATATGTGTCATCAGATATTATTAGTGACTTTTCAGATAAGCTCTAAACATCAAGATGGTCATGTTAGAGAATCTGGTATATATGGAATTTCACAGATTCTAAATTAGGAATGATTTTTCATTTTTAATGTTCCTATTTTTTTCCTTTTGTGAAAGAGCCCGAGCTGGGGATGGGGGAGAGAGTGGGAGATACTGAATCTGAGGCAGGCGCCAGACTCTGAGCTGTCAGGACACAGCGTGACGTGGGGCTCAAACTGATGGACTGCAAGATCATGACCTGAGTGGAAGTCGGACGCTTAACCAAGTAAGCCACCCAAGCGCCCCAGGAATGATAGTTTATTGGCAAAGAAAGAGAAATTAAAGATAGCGTAAAGGATGTCGACTTTTAATTGAAATATTCTTCACACATTTGTTGTATTAGTTTTAGACATACATTGTAGTCCTTCCATATGTCTATAAATTATGTTGTACTTAAGCACAAGTGTAGCTATCCTGTGAAAGTATGCAACAGTATTATTACAGGATTGACTCTCTTCCATTGGCTGTCCCTTGTATCCCTAGGACTCATTCATTCCGTAGCTGGGAGCCAGTATCTCTCTCTCAAAGGTGTCCATTCTTTATCTAACCTAAACACTTAGGTGGTAAACACAATAACCTCTTGTTCATCATGTGTAATTTGGTGGTCTATTTTTCTGGGAACATTGCTTAAAGCATTACAAATGATGCCATTACCTTAATAAATTTGGTTTCATTCTTCACTCACAAGAACGGAGAAGGAAAAGATTTCTTTGTGCCCTAGGTCCTGTCACTAAGACCCTTCCCAGTGTAGAGAACAGGCTTAGTGGCCCAGAGCACCTTCGGTCCCTCAGCTGAGCCACCAGGGTCTTCAACATTGCAGGAATTCCCATGGTGGCCAGCAGAGAGAGCTCGAGCACCACAGACCCCCGAGGGGCGGGTTCCTCTGCCTGGGCAGTGATGGCCAGTAGAGGGCGCAGCATCGGCTTTTCTGACCCAGGGCACCTCAGAGCAGGAAGGGCTTAGACTGCTCTCAGAGGACTCAGGCCTCTGCTGGTGCCTCAGTACAGAGAGCAGAGCTGCATTTCCAGCAGGTTCTGCCACCCGCCCCAGGGGAGACCTTGGGAGCTTAGCAGAAACTTGGCATCTCCTGAGTCGCCAGAGAGAAGCTGCCTTGTTGTACTGAGTGCTGAGGAGGGGGCGCCGGGTGGCTTCCCTGGTCAAGCTGGTCGCTGAGCTGCACAGGCCTTTGCATTTTCTGGGCTGTTCCCATGTTTCATTCCACCCCTTCCCAGACAGTTTTTGAACAAGACGTATTTTACCAAAGGACTTGTGGATTGAGGGGTCCCACGACATCACCTCATAGATGCAGTCGATGGTTTGTTCCAGATCCAGGCTTGTTTCCGACAAGGAACCCTAACAGAAATTCAGAAGCACGGGAGCTGCATTCAATTAGGACGTGGATACATGAAATGCTCGTCTCACGACCTTCTAGAAGAAGGAGCTGGGACCCATGTTCCGAGTCCTGCTGGAACCAGAGACCAAGGTAAGGGCACAAACTGTCCCACACATCATACATGCTTTTTAAAAATGTTCATGGTTATTTTCCCAACTTAGTGAAGTGATTGAAAACTACAGAAAACCTGGTAGGTAGGTGTCATTAACCTTATGTTATCTTTTAATTTAAATTCCAGTGAGTGAAGACACAGTGTAATGTTAGTTTCAGGTGTCCAATATAGAGCAACACTTCCACACGTCACCCGGTGCTCATCCAAGGTGAGCACCAGCAACAGCTTCTTAATCCCCAGCAGCTGTTTCACCCATTCCGTCACCTCACTGTGGAAGCCCTCAGTTTGTTTCCTAGTTAAGAGTCTGTTTGTTTGTCATTGTGTCCTTCACCGCCCCCCCCCCCTTAAATTTGTCTTATTTCCATGTGTTAGTGAAATCATCTGGTGTTTGTCTTTCTCTGACAGGCTTTTTTCACCCAGCATAACATTCTGTCGCTCCTCCAGCTCGTGGCAAATGACAAGATTTCATGTTTTTATGGCTAAATAATATTACATTCCATATACTACATCTCAATTTATTCATCAGTTGATGGATGCTTGGGAAGTTGCTGTAATTTGGTTGTTGTAGAAAATGCTGCTGTAAACATCATGGTGCATGTATCCCTTTGAAGAATTATTTTTGTATTCTTTGAGTAAATACCTCTTAGTGAAATTGCTGGATCTTAAGGTAGTTCCATTTCCATTTTTTTTTTATGAATCTCCATGATGTTTTCCAGTGTGGCTGCACCAGTTTGCATTCCTACCCACAGTGCAAGAGGGTTTCTCTTTCCTCACATCCTTGGCAACACCTGCTATTTCATCATTCATTGATTTTAGTCATTCTGAAAGATATGATGTGTTATCTCATTGTACTTTTGAGTTGTGTTTTCCTGAAGATCAGTATTGTTGAGCATCTTTTCATATGTCTCTTGGCCATGTGTATGTCTGCCTTGGGAAAATGTCCATTCGTGTCTTCTGCCCAGTTTTAATCGGAATTTCTCCTTTTTTTGGGTGCTGTATGACTTTATTTGTTTTGGACACTAAGCCTTAATCAGATGTCGTGTGCAAATAGTATTCTGTAGGTGTTTTAGTTTTGTTGATTATTTCCTTGGTGACAGAGCTTTTTATTTTTACGAAGTCCCATTATTTTTGCTTGTGTTTCCCTTAACTCAGGAGATATATCTGCAAAGATGTTTGTACAGCCAATGTCAAATAAGATACTGTCTGTGTTCATTATCCTCTGGGATTTTTATGGTTTCAGGTTTCACACATAGGTCTTTATCCATGTTGGATTTATTTTTGTGTATCTTGTAAGAAGGTGGTCCATTGTTGGTCTTGTTTGGTTTTGCAGGTTGCTGTCTAGTTTTTTCCAAAACCATATGTTGAGGAGATTCTTTTTAAGTGTATGTATTTATTTTTTAGAGACAGAGATAATGCAGAAGGGGGCAGAGAGAAATGGGGATTGAGAATCCCACACATGCTCTGCACTGCCCTGAGATCATGACCTGAGCTGAATCCCCAATCACACGCTTTGCAGCCTCCCATGTGTCCCAAGACTATCTTTTTTTTCCATTGGATATACTTTCCTGCTTTATTGAGAATTAATTGACCATATAGGTTTGAGTTCATTTCTGGGTTTCCGTTCTATTGATCTCTGCGTCTGTGTTGTTGTTGTTGTTGTTGTTGTTGTTGTTGATGTTGTTGTTTTTTGCCAGTACCATACTGTTCTGTTCAGTACAGCTTTTTAATATAACCTGATGTCTGTAATTGTGATGCCTCCAGCTTTAGTTTTCTTCTTCAATTTTGTTTTTGCTGTTTGGAGTCTTTGTCGTTCCATACAAATCTTGGAATTATATGTTGTAGTTCTGTAACAAATGTTTTTGTTAATGTGATAGGGATTTCATTACATGTGTAGATTGTTTTGAGGAGTGTAGACATTTTAACAGTATTTTTGCTTCCCATCCATGAGGGTGAAATATATTTCCTTTTCTTTTCGTCCTCTTCCATTTCTTTCATCAGTGTTTCATAGCCTTTAGAGTACAGGTCTTTCACCTCTTTGGTTAGGTTCATTCTAGGTATCTTGGGGTATTTGGTGCACCTGTCAATAGGATTGATCCCTTACTTTCTCTTTCTGTTAATTCATTACTCGTCTATAGAAATGCAATAGATTTCTGTACATTGATTTCTGTATATTGTGATTTGTGGAATTCATATATAAATCCTAGAAATTTTCATTGGAGTATTTCATGGTTTTTATAGAGAGCATCATGTCAGTTCCAAACAGCGAAAGTTCTACTTCTTCCTTGCCAATTTGGATGCCTCATTTCTTTTTTTGTCTGATTGCTGTAGCTAGGACTTCTTGTACTATGTGGAATAATAGTGGTGACGGGTCATCCCTGTCTTGTCCCTGACCTTGGAGGAAACACTTTCAATTTTTCCCCATTGAGGATGAGCTGAGCTGTGGCTTTTTCCTAGGTGACCTTTATATGTGTAGGTAGGTTTAGTCCAAGTCTACTTTGCTGAGGGTTTTTATCATGAATGGATGTGACATTTTGTCAAATGGTTTTACCGCATCTGAGGAAAGCATCCTATTGTTCTTATCATTTCTTCTAATACTGTGGTGCATCATGTTGATTGATCGGCGAATGTGGAGCCACCCTTGCAGCCCAAGAATATATCCCACTTGATTATGGTAAATGATTCTATTAATGTATTGTTGACTTTAATTTGAAGGTATTTTAATGAGAATTTCTGCATACATACTCTCAGGCTATTGGTCTGCAGTTTTATTTTAAATTTTTAAACATTTTTTTAAAATGTTTATTTCTTTCCTTAGATAGAGTACATAAAAGTGAGGGAGGGGCAGAGAGACAGAGAGAGAGAATCCTGGCCATGCTCCACACTGTCAATGCACTGTCCAATGTGGGACTGGAACCCACGCCCCGCAAGATAATGTCCTAATCCAAAATTAAGACCTGGACAATAAACCAACTGAGCCACACAGGCGCCCCGGCAGTTTTCGGTTTTAGTGGAGGCTTTATCTGGGTTTGGTATCAGGGCAATGATGGCCTCATAAGATGAATTTGTAAGTTTTTCTTCTTTTTTATTTTTTGTAATCATTCGAGGAGAATACATATTACCTCTTCCTTAAATGGATGGTAGAATTAATCAGTGAAGCCCTCTGCCCTGAACTCTTGTATTGGGGGGAGTTTTTTTTTCTTATTGATTTGATTTCTTTCTGTTTTCAGATTTTATGTATCTTCCTGTTTCAGTTTTGGTAGTTTTTGTGTTTCTAGGAATTTGTCCATTTTTCTCAGAGTGTCCAATTTGTTGCATATAGTTTTTCATAATATTATCTTCTAACTGTATTTTTGTAGTGTTGACTGTTGTTTCTCCTTTCTTATTTGTGATTTTATGTATTTGAGTCCTTTCTCTCTTCTTTGTGAAAACTCTGCCTAGGAGGTTTTCATGTTGATTACTGTTTTCAAGGAACCAGCCCCTTGTTTCATTGATTTGGTTTAGTGTCTTTTTGGTTTGTATATCCCTCATTTCTGCCTTAATCTCTATTATTTCCTTCCTTCTGCTGTTCTTCTCATTCCTTTAGTTGTAAGTTAGGAGGGTTTGAGATTTTTCTTGCTCTTTAAGGTAGGCTTGTATTGCTATATACTTCCATCTTAGATTGCTTTTGCTGCATTCCAAAAGTTTTTACCAGTGTATTTTCATTTTCATTACTTTCAGTGTATTTTCTTATTGATTTCCTGTTTGACCCATTCATTTCGTAACATGTTATTTAACCTCCCTTTATTTGTGGCCTTTCCCCCTGTGTGTGTGTGTGTGTGTGTGTGTGTGTGTGTGTGTGTATGATTGTGGTTAACTTCAAGTTTCCTAGCGTGTGGTCAGAAAAGATGCTTGGTCTGATCTCTGTCTTTAGGTACCTGTTGAGGCCTGATTTGTTACCTAGAATGTGATCATTTCTGGAGAATGCCCCATGTGCGCTTGAAAAGAATGTGTACTCTGCCATTTTAGTATGGAGTGTTCTGAATATATCTGTTAAACGCATCTGGTCCAGTGTGTCATTCAAAGCCATTGTTTCCTTGTTGATTTTCTGTTTAGAGGTTCTGTCCATTGATGTGACAGATGTGTTAAAGTCCTCTATTATCATTATATTATTATAAATTCTTTTATGGTTTTGTTGAATGTTTTTGATATTGGTGATTGCATATTGGGTGCATCAAAATTTACAATCATTGGGTCTTTTTGTTTGGTTGTCCCCTTTAGTATGAGATAGTGTCTATCTTCGTCTCTTGTTACAGCTTTATTTATTTTTTTAATGTAAGTCTTAGTTGACATATAGTGCATTCTCTGTTTCAGGAATAGAATCCAGTGATTCATCCCTTACATACAACACCCAGTACTCATGACAACAATTGCTCTCCTTAATACTCGTCCGCCATCTAGCCCAGCGCCGACACATCTCCCTCTATCAACCCTCACTTTTTTTCCGCTATGGCTAAGAGACTCATGTGGTTTGTTACCACTCTTCTCTTTTCCTGCCCCCTTCCCATATTTTCATATGTTTTGTTTCTTAAATTCCACATGAGTGAAATCATATATGTGTCTTTCACTGATTGATATATTTCACTTAGCATAATACATTCTAGGTCCATCCATATCGTTGCAAGTGGCAGGGTTTCGTTCTTTATGAAGCTGAGTTTCATTTCATTGTATATATGTATGTATATTTGTATGTATATATGAACATACACGTGAGTACATATGCAAATACATGCACACACACACACACACAAGTTTATACCTTCATCAGTTGATGGATACTTGGGCTTTCTCCATAGTATGGCTACTGTTGATAATGCTGCTATAAATATTGGGTGTATGCATTTTACTACTAGGTATTGACCCAAAGGGTACCAAACTACACTCTCGGTTTTGAAGTTTATTTTGCCTAATATAAGTATTGCTACTGGCTTTCTTTTACATTATTGTCATGATAAACGTTTTTCATTCCCTCCTTTTAAATCTGCAGGTGACATATGTCCAAATAACGCTTTGTAAGCAGCATCTAGATAGGCCTTGTTTTGTTTTTGTTTTTGTTTCTTTCTTTTTTTTCTGTCCATTCTGACACCCTATCCTTGTCTTTTGATTGGAGCATGTAGTCGATTTACATTCAGAGTAATTATTGACAGGTATATATTTAGTGACATTCTACTAGTTGTTTTCCATTGTTTCTTGATGTTTTCTCTGATCCTTTCTTGTCTGTAACACTTTTGGTCTTTCATTTCCACTCCAAGAGTCTGATTTAAATATTCTTTTCTTTTGACTGGTAGTACATTTCTTTACTTATTTTTATATTTCTTCTTCGTTAAAATTTAAGCCCCAGTTAGTTACCTTATAGTGGAATACAGTTTCAGGATTAGAATTTAGTGATCCATCAGTTACAAAATATATCCAGTACTCATTCCAAGTGCCCCCCGGGTTCCCATCACCTATTTAGCCCACACCCCTATTCAGAAACCTTCCTGGAGTCCTGAGCTTCTTCCCTCTATTTAACAGTTTCTTATCGTTTGATTCCTTCTCTGTATCTTATTTTTGCTTTCCTTTCACTATGTTCATCAGTGTATTAAATGCCACAGATGAGAAAAATCATATGATGTGTGTCTTTCTCTGACATATTATGGTTAGCATAATAAAGTCTGGTTCCATCCACCTTGTTGCAAATAGCAAGATTCCACTCTTTTTGATTGCCGAGTAATATTCCACTGTGTGAATATACCACATCTTCGTTATCCATTCATCTCTCAATGGTCATTTGGGCTCTTTGCATAATTTAGCTATTGTTGATAATCCTGCTATAAACATTGGAGTGCATGTGCCTCTTCGAGTCAGCGTTAGTGTGTCCTTTGGATAAATGCCTATTAGTGCAATTGCTGGGTTGTAGTGTAGTTCTCTTATTGTTTCTTGTAACGAATCTCCATACTATTTTCCAGAACGGCTACACCACTTTGCATTCCCACCAGCATTGCAAAAGCATTCCCTTTCTCTGCATTCTTGCCAACATCTGTCGTTTCCTGAGATGTTAATTTTAGCCATTCTGATAGGTGTGAGGGGATATCTCATTGTGGTTTTGATTTGTATTTCACTTATGATGAATGAGGTTGAGCATCTTTTCATGGTATGACCAATCTGGATGTGATCTTGTTAAAGTGTCTCTTCATGTCTTTTGCCCATTTCTTCACTGGGTTATTTGGTTTCTGGGTGTTGAGTGTGATATATTCTAGATATGGAAGAATGCTGATGTTATTTTGATAGGAATTACATTGAATTTGTCCATTGTTTTGGGTAGTATTGATATTTTAACAATATTTGTTCTTCCAATCCATGAGATGGGATGTTTTTCCATTTCTTTGTGTCTTCTTCAACTTCTTTCATAGATGTTGTATGGTTTGTTCTTTTATTTTTTTAATTTTTATTTATTTTTAAGAGAGTGAGCGAGTGAGCAAGAGCCCATGAGCAGGGGAAAGGCAGAGATAGGGAGACACAGAATCTGAAGCAGGCTCCAAGCTCCAAGCTGTCAGCACAGAGCCTGTCACAGGACTCAAACCCACAAACGTGGGATCATGTCCTGAACTGAGGTCGGCACTTAACCGACTGAGCCACCCAGGCACCCCTCTATTGTTTGAATGTACTGATCTTTTACCTCTTTGGTTAGATTTACCCCTGGGTATTTTATGCATTTCTGTGCAGTTGTAAATTAGATCAATTCCTTAACTTTCTTTCTGTTGATTCATTATTGGGGTATAGAAATGCAATCAACTTCTGTATATTGATTTTATATTCTGAGACTTTCCTGAATTCCTGTATCAGTCCTAGAAGTTTTTTGGTGGAGTCGTTTGGATTTTCCACGGAGAGTATCATATCTGTGAGGAGGGAAATTTTGACCCCTCCTTGCCAACTTGGACACCTTGTAATTCTTTTTGTCGTCTGATTGCTGAGGCTAGGACTTTCAAAAGAATGGTGGGGGCGCCTGGGTGGCACAGTCGGTTAAGCGTCCGACTTCAGCCAGGTCACGATCTCGCGGCCCGTGAGTTCGAGCCCCGTGTCGGGCTCTGGGCTGATGGCTCAGAGCCTGGAGCCTGTTTCCGATTCTGTGTCTCCCTCTCTCTCTGCCCCTCCCCCGTTCATGCTCTGTCTCTCTCTGTCCCAAAAATAAAAAAAAAAAATAAACGTTGAGAATGGTGAATAACAGTGTTGAGAATGGACATCCCTGTCGTGTTCCTGACCTTAGGGGGAAAGCTCTCAGTTTTCCCCATTGAAGATATTATTAGCTGTGGGACTTTCATATCTGGACATTCTCACATTGAGCCACGACCCTTCCATCCCTCCTTTCATGAGGTGTTTTTTTTCCATCAAGAAAGGATGCTGCTGCGTTTTGTCAAATGTTTATTCTGCAACTATTGAGAGGATCATGTGGTTGTTATCCTTTCTTTTATCAACGAGATATATCACATCAGTTGATTTGCAGATATTGAGTCGGTTGTGCATCCCAGGAATAAAATCCACTTCATTGTGCTGAATAATTCTTTTAATGTATTTTTGAATCCAGTTTGCCACTTTTTGTTGAGATTTTTTGCATCCATGGTCATCAGGGAAATTTGTCTCTAGTTTTCCTTTAAAGTGGGGTCTTTGTTCAGTTCGGACTCAAGGCCATGCTGGCCTCATAGAATGAGTTTGGAAGTGTTCCCTCCATTTTTCTGCCCATGACCTTATCTTGTTCTTTCATTTGGGATGCCTCCCTCTTGTGTTGGAATTTTGGTTGAGTATTTGCCATCTCTGTGTTACCAAAGCTCATTGTGTTACCTGCCTATGAGTTGAATGGTTTTATGAAGAGGAGGTCATCCAATGTCCAGGGCCTGGCACATCACGGAGTGTCTGTGGTGTGTGTCGCATGCACTATTTTTTGTGTTCTGGCTGCACTATCCTTCAGGTCAGTTGTATGGGAAAGGTAGGGTCCTTGGCTAGAATGTGGTGAGTCTTACCGAGGTCGCAACTGGGATCCCTGGAAACTGCAGTACAGTCAGAACTGGGTTCACTGCATGGTGCAGTGCGCGGGCACTGGGTTCACTGGAGGGGGCAGTAAGTAATCTGAGGATTCCAGAAGGTAGGTGAACACTGTAAAACACTCTAGTCTTCTCTTACATCAAATTCAAAGACATTTTCTTGCCCCAGCTTTCTTTTAATGCTGAAGAGATTGCAATTAGTAATTGAAGGCATAATGGTCCTACAGGATATTTACCTATATGACTGGTGGACATTATTTCATCCATCCGTGTCCCTAAAGCACGTTTCATTGGAAATATTAGCCAAGGATACATACTGTAAATTCACAACTGATTCACAGCTCCCTGTAAGTTTCATTCTGACCTTGTCACATATGTATCATCAAAGATATTATTAGTGACTTTTCAGATACGCTCCCCACATCAAGATGGTGATGTTAGAGAATCTGGTATAAATGGAAATTCACAGGTTCCAAATTAGGAATTATTTTTCATTTTTAATGTTTCTTTTTTCTTTTTTTGAGATAGCCCGAGCTGGGGAGGGGGGAGAGAGTGGGAGATACCGAATCTGAGGCAGGCTCGAGGCTCTGAGCTCTCAGGACAGAGCCTGACGCGGGGCTCAAACTCATGGACTGCAAGATCACGACTTGCGTCAAAGTCGGACGCTTAACCGACGAAGCCACCCAAGCGCCCCAGGAATGATAGTTTATTGGCAAACAAGGAGAAATTAAAAATAGTGTAAAGGATGTCTATTTTTAATTGAAATATTGTTCACACATTTGTTGTATGAGTTTTCAGCATACATTGTAGTCATTCCATATGTCTATGAATTATATTGTACTTAAGCACAAGTGTAGCTATCCTGTGAAAGCATGCAACAGTATTACAAAATTGACTCCATTACATTGGCTGTCCCTTGTATTCCTAGGACTCATTCATTCCATAGCTGACGCCAGTATCTCTCTCAAAGGTGTTCATTCTTTATCTAACCTAAGTATTTTGGTGGTAAACACAATTACCACTTGCTCAGCAAGTGTAAATTGGTGGTCTATTTTTCTGTGAACATTGCTTAAACCATTACAAATGATGTCATTACGTTAATAAAGTCGGTTTCATTCTTCACTCACAAGAAAGGAGAAGGAAAAGATTTCTCTGTGTCCCAGGCCCTGTCATTAAAACCTTTCCCACTGTGGAGAACAGGTTTAGTTGCCCAGGGAACTTCAGTGTCTCAGCTGAGCAACCAGGGCCTTCCACATTGCAAAAGTACCCATGATGGCCAACAGAGAGAGCTCAAGCACCACAGACCCGGAGAGGCGGAGTCCTCTGCCCAGGCAGTGATGGCCACCAGAGGGCGTACCATCGGCTTTTCTGACCCAGGGCACCTGAGAGCAGGAAGGGCTTTGATTGCTCCCAGAGTACTCAGGGCCTTTTCAGCTGCCTGAGTACAGAGAGCAGAGCTGCATTTCCAGCAGGTTGTGCTGCCCGCCCCAGGGGAGATCTTGGGAGCTTTGTAGCAACTTGGCATCTCCTGAGTCGCCAGAGAGAATTTGTCTTATTGTACTGAGTGCTGAGGAGTGGGCTCTGGGTGGCTTCCCTGGGCAAGCTGGTTGCTGAGCTGCACAGGCCCTTGCGCTTTCTGGGCTGTTCCCGTGTTTCATTCCTCCCCTTCCCGGACAGTATTTGAACAAGACATATTTTACTAAAGGTCTCGTGGATTGTGGAGTCCCACGACATCACCTCATCGATGCAGTCGATGGTTTGTTGTTCCAGATTCAGGCTTGTTTCCGGGAAGAAACCCTGACAGAAATTCAGAAGAACGGGAGGTGCATTCCATTAGGACATGAATACATGAAATGTTCGTCTTAGGAACTCCTAGAAGAATGAGCTGGGACCCACTTTCCAAGTCCTGCTGGAACCAGTGACCGAGGTAAGGGCACAAACTGTCCCCCACATCATACATGCCTTTTAAAAAGTTTCATGGTGATTTTTCCAACTTAATTAAGTGATTGCAAACTACAGAAAACCTGGTAGGTACCTGTCATTAACGTACGTTATCTTGAATTTAAATTGCAGTGAGTAAAGATACAGTGTAGTATTAGTTTCAGGTGTAAAATATAGAGCAACCCTTCCACACGTCATCCGGTGCTCATCCCAGGTGCACTTCTTAATCCCCAGCAGCTGTTTCACCCATTCCCCACCTTGCTCTGGAAGCCCTCAGTTTGTTTCCTAGTTAAAAGTCTGTTTGTCACTGTCTCCTCCCCGCCCCCCCCCCACTTTGTTTTGTTTTATATCCATGTGTTAGTGAAATCATCTGCTATTTGTCTTTGTCTGAAAGGCTTATTTCACCCAGGATAACATTCTCTTGCTCCATCCAGCTCATGGCAAATTACAAGATTTCATGTTTTTATGGCCTAATAATATTACATTCCATAGACCACATCTCAATTTATTCATCAGTTGATGGATGCTTGGATAGTTTCTGTAATTTGGCTGTTGTAGAAAATGCTGCTGGAAACATCATGGTGCATGTATCCCTTTGAAGATTTTGTATTCTTTGTGGAAATACCTTGTAGTGAAATTGCTGGAACATAAGTTACTTCCATTTCCAGTTGTTGTTTTTTTTTTTTAGAAATCTCCATAATGTTTTCCAGACTGGCTGCACCGGTTTGCCTTCTTACCCACAGTGCAAGAGGGTTATTCTTTCCCCACATTCTTGGCAAAACCTGCTGTGTCATCCTTCATTGATTTTAGTCATTGTGACAGAAGTGATGTGTTATCTCATTGTACTTTTGAATTGTATTTGCCTGAAGATCAGTATTGTTGAGTATTTTTTCATGTGTCTCTTGGCCAGGTATATGTCTTCCTTCAGGAAATGTCCATTTTTGTCTTCTGCCCATTTTTAATCAGATTTTTCATTTTTTGGGTGCTGTATAACTGTATATATTTTGGGCACTAACCCTTTATCTGATGTCGTTTGCAAATATCATTCTGTAGGTGTTTTAGTTTTGTTGATTATTTCCTTGGTGATTGAAGGTTTTAATTTTTATGAAGTCTCATTGTTTTTGCTTGTGTTTCCCTTACCGGTAGAGATATATCTGCAAAGACGTTTGTACAGGCAATGTTAAATAAGATACTACCCGTGTTATCCTCTGGGATTTTTATGGTTTCAGGTTTCACATATAGTTCTTTATCCGTGTTGGATTTATTTTTGTGTATGTTGTAAGAAAGTGGTCCATTGTTGTTTTTGTTTTGTTTTGCAGGATGCTGTCCATTTTTTCCAAAACCATTTGTTGAGGAGCCTTTTTTTTTTAAGTTTATTTACTTATTTTCGAGAGAGAGAGAGCATGCAGAAGAGGGGCAGAGAGAAATGGAGACAGAGAATCCCACGCATGCTCTGCACTGCCCTGAGATCATAACCTGAGCTGAATTCACAATCACACGCTTTGTTGACTGAGCCACCCCTGTGTCCCAAGACTATCTTTTTTTCCATTGGATGTTCTTTCCTGCTTTGTTGAGAATTAATTGACCATATAGGTGTGAGTTCATTTCTGCATTTATTTTCTATTGATCTATGCCTCTGTGTGTTGTTGTTGTGGTGGTGGTGGTGGTGGTGGTGGTGGTTGTTCTTTTGCCAGTTCCACTGTTTTGATCAGTATAGCTTTGTAATATAACCTAAAGTCTGGAATTGTGATGTCTCCAACTTTGCTTTTCTTCTTCAAGTTTGTTTTGGCTGTTTGGGGACTTTTGTTATTCCATACAAATTTTGAGATTATTTGTTCTTGTTCTGTCACAAATGTTTTTGTTAGTGTGATAGGGATTTCATTATATGTGTAGATTGTTTTGAGGAGTGTAGACATTTTAACAGTATTTTGTGCCTCCCATCCATGAACATGAAATGTATTCCATTTCTTTGTGTCCTCTTCCATTTCTTTCATCAGTGTTTCATAGACTTTAGAGTACAGGTCTTTCAATTCTTTGGTTAGGTTTATTCCTGGTTTCTTGTGGTATTTGTGAGCCTGTCAATGGGATTGATCCCTTACTTTCTCTCTGTGTTAATTCATGATTTGTGTTAGAAATTCAATACATCTATGTTCCTTGATTTCTGTATATTGTGACTTGTGGAATTCATATATCAATTCTAGCCGTTTTTAAGGGAATATTTCATGCTTTTTAGAGAACACATCACGTCAGTTCCAAATAGCGAAAGTGCTACTTCTTCCTTGCCGATTTGGATGCCTCTTATTTCTTTTTGTTGTCTGAGTGCTGTGGTTAGGGTTCCTGTACTATGCGCAATAACAGTGGTGAGAGGGGTCATCCCTGTTTTGTCCCTGACCTTGGAGGAAATTTTTTCAATTTTTCCCCATTGAGGATGAGATGAGCTGTGGGTTTTTCCTAGATGACCTTTATTATGTGCAGGTAGGTTGACTCTCAATGTACTTTGCTGAGGGGTTTTATCATGAATGGATGTGACATTTTTTCAAATAGTTTTCCTGCATCTGTTGAAAGCATCGTATTGTTCTTATCCTTTCTTCTATTACTGTGGTGCATCATGTTGATTGATCTGTGAATGTGGAACCACCCTTGCAGCCCAAGAATATATCCCACTTGATTATGGTAAATGATTCTATTAATGTATTGTTGACTTTAATTTGAAGGTATTTTAATAAGAATTTCTGCATACATAGTCATCAGGCTATTGGGCTGCAGTTTTATTTTAAAAAATTTTAAACATTTTTTAAATGTCTATTTCTTTCCTTTGAGTACATAAAAGTGAGGGAGGGGCTCAGAGATAGGGAGAGAGAGAATCCTGGCCATGCTCCACACTGTCATGGCAGGGTCCAACATGGGACTCGAACCCACGCACTGCAAGATAATGTCCTAGTCCAAAATTAAGAGTTGGACAGTAAACAGCCCGAGCCACACAGGCGCCCCACCAGTTTTCGGTTTTAGTGGAGGCTTTATCTGGTCTTGGTATCAGGGTAATGATGGCCTCATAAGATGAATTTGTAAGTTTTCCTTCTTTTTTATTTTTCATAATAATTCAAGGAGAATACATATTAACTCTTTCTTAAATGGATGGTAGAATTCATCAGTTAAACCATCTGGCCCAGAACTTTTGTGTTGGGGGGAGATTTTTGTTATTACTGATTTGATTTCTTTCTCTTTTCAGAATATATGTATCTTCCTGTTTCAGTTTTGGTAGTTTGTGTGTTTCTAGGAATTTGTCCATTTTTCTCAGTGTGCAATTTGTTGCATATAGTTGTTCATAATATTAACTTCTAACTGTATTTTTGTGGTGTGGACTGTTATTTCTCCTTTCTTATTTGTGATTTTATTTATTGGAGTCCTTTCTCTCTTCTTACTCAAAAGTCTGCCTAGAAGTTTTCATGTTGATTTCTGTTTTCAAAGAACCAGCCCCTGGTTTCATTGATTTGGTCTAGTGTCTTTTTGGTTTGAGTATCCCTTATTTCTGTCTGAATCTCTATTCCTTCCTTCCTTCTGCTCTTGTTCTTCTGATATGTGACCTAGAATATGATCAACTCTGGAGAATGTCCCATGTGCGCTTGAAAAGAATATGTACTCTGCCATTTTAGTATGGAGTGTTCTGAATATATCTGTTAAACCCATCTGGTCCACTGTGTCAATCAAAGCCATTGTTTCCTTGTTGATTTTCTGTTTACAGCTTCTGTCCATTGAAGTGAGCAATGGGTTAAAGTCCTCTACTATCGTTATATTATAAAAAATGAGTTCCTTTATGGTTGTTGTTAAATATTTTATATACTTGGTGATCGCATGTTGCGTGCATCAAAATTTATAATCATTGGATCTTCTTGTTTCATTGTCCCCTTTAGTATGAGATAGCGTCTGTCTTCATCTCTTGTTATACCTTTATTTATTTATTTATTTACTTACTTACTTATTTATTTATATTAATTTAAGTCATAGTTGACATAGTGCACTCTCGGATTCGGGAGTAGAATTTGGTGATTCATCCCTTACATACAATACCCAGTGCTCATCCCAACAAGTGCTCTCCTTAATACTCATCCCACATCTAGCCCAGCCCTGACCCATTTCCCTCCATCAACCTTCGGTTTTTTTCTCTAACATTAAGAGACTCATGTGGTTTGTTACCACTCTTCTCGTTTCCTGCCCCCTTCCCATGTTTTCATCTGTTTTGTTTCTTCAATTCCACATGAGTGAAATCATATATTTGTCTTTCACTGATTGACATATCTCACTTAGCATAATACATTATAGCTCCATCCACATCATTGGAAATGGCAAGATTTCATTCTTCTTGAAGTTGAGTTATATTTCTTTGTGTATACATATGTTTGTATATATGAACGTACACATATGTACATCTGTATATATGCGTATACATACATACACACGCACACACACCACAACTTCTTTATACCTTCATCAGTTGATGGATACTTGGGCTTTCTCTATAGTTTTGCTACTCTTGATAATGCTGCTATAAATACTGGGTTCATGAAATGTCACTATTAGGTATTTACCCAAAGTGTACCAAAAAAGAGTCTCGGTTTTAAAGGTTATTTTGCCTGATATAAGTATTGCTACTGGCTTTCTTTTAACATTATTGGCATAATAAATATTTCTTCATTCCCTCACTTCAAATCTGCAGGAGACTTAAGTCCAAATAAGGCTTTGTAGGCAGCTTCTAGATAGACATTGTTTTTTGTTTGTTTGCTTGTTTGTTTGTTTGTTTTGTCCATTCTGACGCCCTATCCAATGTCTTTTGATTGGAGCATTTAGTCCATTTATATTCCGGGTGATTATTGATAGGTATATATTTAGTGCCATTCTACTAGTTGTTATGCCTTTGTTTTTTGATGTTTTCTCTGATCCTTTCTTGTCTGTAACACTTTTAGTCCTAGATTTCCACTCAAAGAGCCCGATTTAAATATTCTTTTCTTTTGACTGGTAGTACATTTCTTTACTTCTTTTTCATATTTCTTTTTTTTTAATTTAAGCCCAAGTTAGTTACTTTATAGTGGAATACAGTTTCAGCAGTAGAATTTAGTGATCCATCAAGTACAAAATATACCCGATACTCATCCCAAGTGTACCCGTAATGCCCATACCCATTTAGCCCATACCCCTATTCAGTAACCCTCCTGGAACCCTGAGTTTCTTCTCTGTATTTCAGAGTCTCTTATCGTTTGACTCCCTCTCTGTTTGTATCTTATTTTTGCTTTCCTTTCACTACGTTCATCAGTTGTATTAAATTCCACAGATGAGAGATATCATATGATGTTTGTCTTTCTCTGACATATTTTGCTTAGCATAATCAAGTCCGGTTCCATCCATGTTGTTTCAAATAGCAAGATTTCATTCTTTTTGACCGCCGAGTAAAATTCCATTGTATGAATATACCACATCTTCTTTATCCATTCATCTGTCAATGGTCATTTGCGCTCTTTGCATAATTTAGTTATTGTTGATAATGTTGCTATAAACATTGCAGTGCATGTTCCACTTGGACTCAACGTTAGTGTATCCTTTGGATAAATACGTAGTAGTGCAATTGCTGGGGTCTAGTGTAGTTCTATTTTTAGTTTTTCTGACAAATCTCCATACTATTTCCAGAGTGGCTACACCACTTTGCATGCCCACCAGCATTTCAAAAGCGTTCCCTTTCTCTGCATCCTTGCTAACATCTGTCTTTTTCGGAGATGTTAATTTTAGCCATTCTGATAGGTGTGTGGGGATACCTCATTGTGGTTTTGATTTGTATTTCAGTGATGACAAGTGAGATTGAGCATCTTTTCATGTGTGACCAATCTGGATGTCATCTTTCTTAAAGTGTCTGTTCATGTCTTTTGCCCATTTCTTCACCAGATTATTTGGTTTTTGGGTGTTGAGTGTGATAAATGTTTATAGATTTTGGATACTAACCCTTTATCTGATATGTCACCTGCAAATATCTTCTCCCACTTCATTCAGTGCCCTTTCAGTTTCGCTGATTATGTCCTCTTCTGTGCAGATGCTTTTTATCTCCAAGTCCCAATTGTTCACTTTGGTTTTCATTGCCCTTGCTTTGGAGACATGACAAGCAAGAGGTTGTTGTGGCCAGGATCAAGGAGGTAGATTGCGTGTTTTCTCCTCTAGGATTTTGATGGTCCCTTTCTTACATTTATATCTTTCATCCATTTTGAGGTGTGTGTGTGTGTGTGTGTGTGTGTGTGTGTGTGTGTGTGTGTGTGGTTTAAGAACATAGTCCAGGTCCAATCTTCTCATTGTTCAGTTTTCCCAGTACAATTTGCTGAAGAGACTTTTGTTTTTCCATTGGATATTCTTTCCAGTGTTATCAAAGATTACTCGGCCATATGTTTGAGCATCCATTTATGGGTTCCCTATTCCGTTCTATTGATGTCTGTGTCTTTTTATGTGCCCGTACCATACTGTCTTGATGATTGCGGTTTTCTAATGCACCATAAATTCCAGATTTTAATGTCTCCAGCTTTGTTTTCTTTTTCAACATGACTTTGGCGATTTGGGGTCTTTTCTGGCTCCCTACAAATTTTAGGGTTGTTCTAGTTCTGTGAGGAATGCTGGTGTTGTTTTGATAGGAATTGCATTGAATGTGTCGATTGCTTAGGGTAGTATTGACATTTTAATAATATTTGTTCTTCTCATCCATGAGCATGGAATGTTTTTCCGTTTCTTTGTGTTTCTTCCATTTCTTTCATAGATGTTGTATGGTTTGTTCCTTTATGTTTTTGATCTTTGTTCATTTTTGAGAGAGAGAGAGAGAAAGAGAGAGCACATGAGCAGGGGAAGGGCAGAAAGAGGGAGAGAGGGAGACACAGACTCTGAAGCAGGCTCCAGGCTCCGAGCTGTCAGGACAGTGCCCATCACGGGACTCAGACCCACAAATGCGGGATCATGTCCTGAATTGAAGTCGGCACTTAACCGACGGAGCCACCCAGGCGCCCCTCTATTGTTTTAAGTGTACTGATCTTTTACCTCTTTGGTTATGTTTACCCCTGGGTGTTTGATGGTTTTCAGTGCAGTTGTAAAGTACATCAATCCTTGATTTCTCTCTGCTGACTCATTATTGGTGTATAGAAATGCAATCAACTTCTGTATATTGATTTTATATCCTGAGACTTTCCTGAATTCCAGTATCAGTCCTAACAGTTTTTCCATGGAGTCTTTGGGATTTCCTTGAAAAGTATCATGTCTGCAAAGAGGGAAAGTTTGACCCTCCTTGCCAATTTGAACGCCTTGTATTTCTTTTTGTTGTCTTCTTGCTGAGGTTAGGACTTCCAACAGTTTGTGGAATAACAGTGGTGAGAGTGGACATCCCAGTCGTGTTCCTGACCTTAGGGGGAAAGCTCTCAGTTTTTCCTCATTGAAGATGATATTAGTTGTGGGACTTTCATATCTGGACATACTGATATTCAGACAAGATCTTTCTATCCTTCCTTTCATGTGTGCTTTTTTTCCATCAAGAAAGGATGCTGCATTGTGTCAAATGCTCTTTCTGCATCTATTGAGAGGATCATATGGTTGTTATCCTTTCTTTTCTCAATGTGATGTATCACATCAGTTGATTTGCAGATATTGAATTGGTGGTGCATCCCAGGAATAAATCTAATTCATTGTGGTGAATAATTATTTGTATGTATTGTTGGATCCGGCTTGCTACTTTTGTTGAGAATTTTTGCATCCAGGTTCATCAGGGAAATTGGTCTGTAGTTTTCCTTTCTGGTGGGGTCTTTGTCCAGTTTGGTATCAAGGCCAAGCTGGCCTCATAGAATGACTTTGGAAGTGTTCCTTCCATTTCTCTGTCCATGACCTTATCTTGTTCTTTCATTTGGGATGCATTCCTCTTGTCTTGGCATTTTGGCTGAGTTTTTGCCTTCTCTGTGTTACAAACGCTCATTATGTTAGCTGCCTGTGAGATGAATGGCTTTAATAAAAGGAGGTCATCTAGTGTCCAGGGGCTGACACATCAGGGAGTGTCTGTGGTGTGTGTTGCATACATTGTTTTGTGTTCTGGCTGCACTGTCCTTCAGGCCAGTTGTATGGACAATGTATGGTCCTTGGCCAGAATGTGCTGAGTTTTGTCTAGGTCAGCTCCGATCTGCCTCTTAAATGAGACTTGAAATGACTGCCACTCGAAGCGAAGTTCTGCAGAACTGTCTGGTCAAGAGAGGTGGTGTGGTCATGGGCTTCCGCTGGTCACCTGCGGAAGGGGACACCTCCATTGGGACTGAGGCAAGCCTGATTGACCTAGAAGGCCAGTCTCACCAGAGCACAGGAATGTGGGGTTGGTGTTAGCATCTTAGGCAGCCAGTGTGGGGATGACATTGTTTCCAGCAGATGGCTCTGTGTCTATGCTGTGGGGAAGAGGAGGAAAATGGTCCCACACACTTCCTCTGTCCTGGCTCCTTTGTCCCCTTGTGAACACTGCCTCTCAGGGGTGCTCTATGAGAGTGTATAATCGCTCCACTGTGTACACCAGGCGATGTACAGGTCACTGTTTCCATACCGTCTGCCTGTATGTAGATTGCTGCCTTCTCTGAAGGATTAGGCCAGTGCCCTCAGGGATGTATCCCAGCCAAGCCTTCTGACCTTTGAAACTCCACATTCTCGGGGTCTGGATCGCTTGGTTAAGTGTCCGAGTCTTGATCCTGGCTCAGATCATGACCTCGTGGTCATGGGCTTCTCTCTCTCCCTCTATTCCTGCCCCTGCCTTGCTTGTGCTCTCTTTCTCTGTCTCTCTCTCAAAATAAACTTAAAACAAATTTAGTGGCATGGAATACCTTATTTAGGCGAGATTTCCTCCCTGAGGGAATGGCAGCCGTCTATCAGTCAAATTTCTGGCAATGAATAGGAATTTCACTGTTGACCTGTTAAAGGTTACATTCCTACAGGAGTAAATTTAGGGTTAGTGACATGAGGCCTTAACGTAAGTAACTCCATGATGGCAGGCACTGGGTTCATGGAGGCTGCATTGCCTCGGACAGTGGGTTCACTGTAGGCAGCAGTGCTTCGGACAGTGTGTTCACAGGTGTCAGCAGTGCTTCGGGTGGAAAATTTACTGGAGGCTGCAGTGACACTGGCAGCGGGTTCACTGGAGGCTTCACTGTGTCGGGCAGTGCGTTCACTGGAGGCTGCATTGCCCCAGGACTGGGTTCACTGGACAATGCAGTAGAGCGGGCACTGGGTTCACAGGAGGCTGCAGTGTCTTGTGTACTGAGTTCACTGCAGGCTGCAGTGCTGCGAGAACTGGTTTCACTGGTTCCTGCAGTGCCGCGGGCACTGGGTTCACTGGAGGCTGCAGTGCAGCGGTTACTGGATTCACTGGAGGCTCCAGTGCTGCAGGAACTGGCTTCACTGGAAGCTGCAGTGCCGCGGACACTGGCTTTACTAGAGTGTGCAGTGCCATGGGCACTGGTTCACTTGAGGCTGCAGTGGCGTGGACACTTGGTTCACTGGAGGGTGTAGTGCCACGGGCACTGGCTTCACTGGAGGGTGAAGTGCCAGGGACACAGCCTCACTGGAGGTAGAGACCCGCAGGCCCTGGGTTCACTGCATGCTGCAGTGCCGTGGTCACTGGGTTCACTGGAGGGTGCATTGCCGCAGGCAGTTTGTTCACTGAGGGATGCAGTGCCATGGGCACTGGGATCCCAGGAACCTGCAGTGGAGTCGGAAATGGGTTCACTGCAGGGTGCATTGCTATGGTCACTGGGTTCACTGCAGACTGCAGTGCATGGAACACTGGAATAACTGGAGGCTGCAGTGCAGTGGGCACGTGTTTCACTGGAGTCTGCAATGCCCTGGGCACTGGCTTTACTGGCAACTGCAGTGCGACGGACTCAAGGTTCAATGGAGAGTGCAGTACGGCGGACCCTGGCTTCAATGGAGGCTGCAGAGCCGCGGGCACTGGGTTCATAGGAGGCTGCAGTGCCGGGGCACATTGTTCCCTGGATGGTGTAGTGCCTTGGGCACTGGGTTCACTGGAGGGTGCATAGCCGCGGGCACTGGGTTGACTGGAGGGTGCAGTGTCACGGACAGTGTGTTCACTGGAGGGGGCAGTGTCGCAGGCAGTGGGTCACTGGAGGATGCAGTGTGTGGGCAGTGGGTTCACAGCATGCTCCAGTGCCACGGGTATTGAGTTCACTGGATGGTGCAGTGCCACGGGAACTGGGTTCACCGGAGGCTGCAGTACCCTGCGCAGTGGGTTCCATGCAGGATGCAGTGATGCGTGCACTGGGTTCAATGGAGGGTTCCGTGCCTCCCGCACTGGGTTCACTGGAGGCTGCAGTGCCGCGGGCAGTGGGTTCACAGCAGGCTCCAGTACCATGGGTCCTGGGTTCACGGCATGGTGCAGTGCTGCGGGAACTGGGTTCACCGCAGGCTGCAATACCCTGGGCACTAGGTTCCATGCAGGATGCAGTGATGCGAGCAATGGGTTTACTGCAGGCTGCAGTACCCTGGGCAGTGTGTTCAATGCAGGATGTAGTGACACGCGCACTGGGTTCAATGGAGGGTGCAGTGCCGCGGGCACTGGGTTCACTGGAGGCTGATGTGCCACAGGCAGTGGGTTCACAGTAGGCTCCAGTACAACGGGTACTGGGTTCACTGGATGGTGCAGTGCCGTGGAACTGGGTTCAGTGGAAGGGCAGTGTCTCGGGCAGTTGGTCCCTGGAGGTTGCAATGCCACAGGCAGTGGGTTCACTGGATGGGGCAGTGCCGCCAGATCTGGGTTCACTGGAGGCTGCAGTGCTGCGGGCAGTGTGTTCATTGGAGGCTGCATAAAAACTGGAACTGGTTCCACTGCATGCTGCAGTGCCCGGGCACTGGGTTCACAGGAGGCTACAGTGCAGTAGACACTGCCTTCACTGGCGGGTGCAGTGCTGCGGGACGTGGGTTCACTGGAGTCTCCAGTGCTGCGGGATCTGGCTTCACTGGAGGCTGCAGTGCTGCAGGCACTGTGTTCACTGCATGCTGCAGAGAAGCGGGAACTATGTTCACTGCATGGTGCAGTTACGAGGGCACTGGGTTTATTGGAGGGTGCTGTGTGGCAGGCACTGCCTCCAATGGAGGGTGCAGTGTTGCGGTCAGTGGGTTCACTGGAGGCTGCAGTGCGGCGGGCAATTGGTTTACTTGAGGCTGCATAGAAGCGGGAATTGGGTTCACTGCATGGTGCAGTGCTGCGGGCACCCTGTTCACTGGATGGTGTAGTGCCGTGGGCACTGGGTTCACTGGAGGGTAGAGACCCGCAGGCCCTGGATTCACAGCACACTGCAGTGCCACGGGCACTGGGTTCACTGGAGGGTGCATTGCCGGAGGCACTTTATTCACTGGAGGTTGAAGTGCCATGGGAACTGTGATCCCAGGAACCTGCAGTGCAGTCAGAACGAGGTTCACTGCAGGGTGCAGTGCTGTGGGCACTGGGTTCACTGCAACTGCAGTGCACGGATCACTGGGAAACTGGAGGCTGCATTGCTCTGGCACGTGTTTCACGTGAGGCTGCAATGCCGCAGGTACTGGCTTTAGTGGCGGCTGCAGTGCCGGGGACCCAAGGTTCAATGGAGAGTGCAGTACGGCGGGCACTGACTTCAATGGAGGCTGCAGAGCAGCGGGCACTGTGTTCATAGCAGGCTGCAGCGTGGCAGGAACTTTGTTCATGGGATGGTGTAGTGCTGTGTGCACTGGCTTCACTGCAGGGTGCAGTGCCAAGGGCACTGGCTTCACTGGAGGGTGCAGTGCCGCGGGCACTGGCTTCACTGGAGGGTTGAGACCCACAGGCCCAGGTTTCACTGCAGGCTGCAGTGCCGCATTCACTCGGTTCACTGGAGGGTGCATTCCCGCGGGCACTTTGTTCACTGGAGGCTGCTGTGTCATGGGGACAGGGATCCCTGGAACCTGCAGTACAGTCGGAACTGGGTTCACTGCAGGGAGCAGTGCTTTGGGCACTGGGTTCACTGCAGACTGCAGTGAACGGATCACTGGGATAACTGGAGGCTCCAGTTCAGTGGGCAGGGGTTTCCCTGGACGCTGCAATGCCATGGGCACTGGCTTTACTGGCCGCCACAGTGCTGCGGACCGAAGGTTCAATGGAGAATGCAGTATGGCAGGCACTGGCTTCACTGGAAGCTTCGGTGTCGTGGGCACTGGGTTCATAGCAGGCTGCAGTGCTGCTGGCACTTTGTTCACTGGATGCTGTAGTGCCCTGAGCACTGGGTTCCCTCAAGGGTGCAGGGCTGTGGACATTGTGTTCACTGGAGGGGGCAGTGTCGCAGGCATTGGGTTCCCTGGAGGGGGCAGTGCCGCCGGATCTGGGTTCACTGGAGTCTGCAGTGCTAAGGGCAGTGTGTTCACTGGAGGCTGCATAGAAGCTGGGACTGGGTTCACTGCATGGTGCAGTGCCGCGGGCACTGGGTATACAGGAGGCTACAGTGCGGCATGCACTGCATTCACTGGCGGGTGCAGTGCTGCGGGAAGTGGGTTCACTGGAGGCTCCAGTGCCGTGGTATCTGGGTTCACTGGAGGCTGCAGTGCTGCAGGCACTGTGTTCACTGCAGGCTGCATAGAAGTGGGAACTGGGTTCACTGCATGGTGCAGTTCCACGGGCAATGGTTTCACTGGAGTGTGCAGGGCGGAGCCACTGTTTTTTTTTTTTTAACTTTTTTCTCAACGTTTATTTATTTTTGGGACAGAGACAGAGCATGAACAGGGGAGGGGCAGAAAGAGAGGGAGACACAGAATCAGAAACAGGCTCCAGGCTCTGAGCCATCAGCCCAGAGCCTGACGCGGGACTCGAACTCACAGACCGCGAGATCGTGACCTGGTTGAAGTGGACGCTTAACCGACTGCACCACCCAGGCGCCCCAAGGAGGCACTGTTTCAATGTAGGGTTTAGTGCCACGTTCAGTGTGTTCACTGGAGGCTGCAGTGCTGCAGGCAATTGGTTTACTTGAGGCTGCATAGAAGCGGGAACTGGGTTCATTGCATGGTGTAGTGCTGCTGGCACTTTGTTCACTGGATGGTGTAGTGCCGTGGGCACCGGGTTCACTGGAAGGTGCAGTGGCACGGACACTTGGTTCACAGGAGGGTGCAGTGCTGCGGGCACAGGCTTCACTTGAGCCTGCATTGGCGCGGACACTTGGTTCACTGGAAGGTGCAGTTCTGTGGGCATTGGCTTCACTGGAGCGTGCAGTGCCAGGGACATTGGCTTCACTGGAGGGTAGAGATCCGTAGGCACTGGGTTCACTGCAGGCTGCAGTGCTGTGCCACTGGGTTCACTGCAGGGTGCAGTGCCGCGGGCACTGTGTTCACTGGAGGGTGCAGTGCCGTGGCACTGGCTTCATTGGACGGGGCAGTGCCAGGGACACTGGCTTACTGGATGGTAGAGACACGCAGGCCCAGGGTTCACTGCAGGCTTCCCTGCCACGGGAACTGGGTTCACTGGAGGGTGCATTGCCGTGGGCACTTTGTTCACTGGAGGCTGCAGTGACATATGCGCTGGGATCCCTGGAACCTTCACTGCAGTCAGAACTGGGTTCACTGCAGGGTGCAGGGCTGTGGGCACTGCGTTCACTGCAGACTGCAGTGCACCGATCACTGGGATAACTGGAGTGCTGTGCAGTTGGAATGTGTTCCACTACAGGCTGCAATTCTGCGGGCACTGGCTTTACTGGCGGCTGCGTGCCTCGGACACAACGTTCACTACAGAGTGCAGTATGGCAGGCACTGGCATTAATGGAGGCTGCAGATCCTTGGGCACTGAGTTCATAGCAAGCTGCAGTGTTGCAGGCACTTTGTTCCTGGGATGGTGTAGTGCCTTGGGCACTGGATTCACTGGATGGTGCAGTGCCGGGGACACTGGCTTTACTGGAGGGTAGAGACCCGCAGGCCCTGGGTTCACTACATGCTGCACTGCTGCCGGCACTGGGTTCACTGGAGGGTGCATTGCCCCAGGCACTTTGTTCACTGGAGGATGAAGTGCCATGGGCCCTGGGATCCTTGGAATCTGCAGTGCAGTGGGAACTGGGTTCACTGCAGGGTGCAGTGCTGTGGGCACTGGGTTCATTGCAGACTGCAGTGCATGGATCACTGGGATAAATGGAGGCTGCAATGCTGTGGGCACGGGTTTCACTTGAGGCCGCAATGCCACGGGCACTGGCTTTACTGGTGGCTGCAGTGCCACGGACCCAAGGTTCAATGGAGAATGCATTATGGCAGTCACTGGCTTCACTGGAGGCTGCAGAGCCGTGGGCACTGTGTTCATTGCAGGCTGCAGTGTCGCAGGCACTGTGTTCACGGATGGTGTAGTGCCGTGGGCACTGGGTTCACTGGAGGGTGCAGTGCCGCCGACACTGGCTTCACTGGAGGGTGCAGTGCCAGTCTCACTGGCTTCACTGGAGGGTAGAGACCCGCAGGCCCTGGGTTCACTGCAGGCTGCAATGCCTGGGTCAAAGGGTTTCCTGGAGGGTGCATTGCTGCGGGCACTTTGTTCACCGGAGGCTGAAGTGCCCTGCGCACTGGGATCCCTGGAACCTGTAGTGCACTCGGAACTGGGTTCACTGCAGGGTACAGTGTTGTGGGCACTGCGTTCACTGCAGACTGCAGTGCACGGATCACTGGGATAACTTGAGGCTCCAGTGCAGTGAGCACGGGTTTCACTGGACGCTGCAATGCCGCGGACACTGGCTTTACTGGGGGCCGCAGTGTTGCCGACCCTAGGTTCACTCGAGAGTGTGGTACGGTGGGCACTGGCTTTAGTGGAGGCTGCAGATCCGCGGGCACAGGGTCCATAGCAGGCTGCAGTGCCACGGGCACTTTGTTCACTGGATGGTGTAGTGCCCTGGGAACTGGATTCGCTGGAGGCTGCAGTGCCGTGGGCACTGGGTTCACTGCAGGCTGCTTGCCGCCTGAACTCTTTTCAGTGTTGCCTGCAGTGCCGCGGTCACTGGGTCCATTGGGGGCTCCACTGCAGCGATCACTGGGTTCACTGGAGGCTCCAGTGCAGCGGGAACTGGCTTCACTGGAAGTTGCAGTGCCGCGGACACTGGCATTACTAGAGTGTGCTGTGCCGCGGGCACTGGCTTCACTTGACCTGCAGTGGCACGGACACTTGGTTCACTGGAAGGTGCAGTGCTGCGGGCACATGCTTCACTTGAGTTTGCATTGGCATGGACACTTGGTTCACTGGAAGGTGCAGTTCTGCGAAAACTGGCTTCACTGGAGCATGCACTGCCTGGGATACTGGCTTCACTGGAGGGTAGAGATCCGTAGGCACTGGGTTCACTGCAGGGTGCAGTGTTGTGCCACTGGATTCACTGCAGGGGGCAGTGCTGTGGGAACTGGGTTCACTGGAAGGTGCACGATCGCGGGCACTGGCTTCACTGGACGGTGGAGTGCCAGGGATATTGGCTTCACTGGAGGGTAGAGACACGCAGGCCCTGGGTTCACTGCAGGCTTCACTGCCGCGGGAACTGGGTTCCCTGGAGGGTGCATTACCGCAGGCACGTTGTTCACTGGAGGCTGCAGTGCCATATGCATTGGGATCCCTGGAACCTGCAGTGCAGTCAGAACTGGGTTTACTGCAGGGTGCAGGGCTGTGAGCACTGGGTTCACTCCAGACTGCAGTGCAAGGATCACTGGGATAACTGGAGGCTGCAGTGCAGTTGGCACGTGTTTCACTGGAGGCTGCAATGCTGCGGGCACTGGTTTTACTGGTGGCTGCCGTGCCGCGGACCCAAGGTTCAATGGAGAGTGCATTACGGCGGGCACTGGCTTCAATGGAGCCTGCAGAGCCGCCGGCCCTTTGTTCACTGGATGGTGTAGTGCCCTGGGCACTGGGTTAACTGGAGGGTGCCGTGCCAGGGACACTGGCTTTACTGGAGTGTAGAGACCCGCAGGCCCTGGGTTCACTGCAGGTTGCAGTGCCTCGGGCATTGGGTTCACTGGAGGGTGCATTGCCCCAGGCACTTTGTTCACTGGAGGCTGAAGTGCCATGGGCACTGGGATCCTTGGAACCTGCAGTGCAGTGGGAACGGGGCTCACTGCAGGGTGCAGGGCTGTGGACACTGGGTTCACTGCAGACTGAAGTGCACGGATCACTGGGATAACTGGAGGCTGCTGTGCTGTGGGCACGGGTTTCCCTTGAGGCCTCAATTCCGTGGGCACTGGCTTTACTGGGGGCTGCAGTGCCGCCGACCCATGGTTCAGTGGAGATTCCTATACGGCAGGCCCTGGCTTCACTGGAGGCTGTAGAGCCTTGGGCACTGGGTTCATAGCAGGCTGCAGTGCCGCATGCACTTAGTTCACTGGATGCTGTAGTGCCCTGGGCGCTGGGTTCCCGGGAGGGTGCAGTGTCGCGGACACTGGTTTCACTGGAGGGTGCAGTGCCACGGACACTGTGGTCACTGGAGGGGCTGTGTCGCAGGCATTGGTTTCATTGGAGGGGGCAGTGCCGCCGGAACTGGGTTCACTGGAGGTTGCAGTGCTATGGGCATGTGTTCACTGGAGGCTGCATACAAGCTGGAACTGGTTTCACTGCATGGTGCAGTGCCGTGGTCAGAGGGTATACAGGAGGCTACAGTGCGCCATGCACTGCATTCACTGGCGGGTGCAGTGCTGCGGGAAGTGGGTTCACTGGAGGCTCCAGGGCCGTGGGATCTGGGTTCACTGGAGGCTGCAGTGCTGCAGGCACTGTGTTCACTGCAGGCTGCATAGAAGCGGGAACTGGGTTCACTGCACGGTGCAGTGCTGCAGGCACTTTGTTCACTGGATGGTGTAGTGCCGTGGGCACTGTGTTCACTGGAGGGTGCAGTGGCAGGGACACTGGCTTCGCTGGAGGGTAGAATCCCGCAGGCCCTGGGTTCACTGGAGGCTGCAGTGCAGCGGGCACTAGGTTCACTGGAGGGTGCATTGCCGCAGGCACTTTGTTCACTGGAGGCCAAAGTGCCATGGGCCCTGGGATAGTTGGAACCTGGGTGCATTCAAAACTAGGTTCACTGCAGGGTGCAGTGCTGTGGGCACTGGGTTTACTGCAGACTTCATTGCACAGATCACTGAGAAAACTGGAGGCTGCAGTGCTGTGGGCACGAGTTTCACTTGAGGCTGCAATGCCGTGGGCACTGGCTTTACTGGCGGCTGCAGTGCCGTGGACCCTAGGATCACTTGAGAGTGCAGTACGGCGGGTGCTGGCTTCAATGGAGGCTGCAGAGCCACGGGCACTGGTTTCATTGCAGCCTGCAGTGTTGCAGGCACTTTGTTCACGGGCTGGTGCAGTGCCGTGGGCACTGGGTTCACTGGAGTGTGCAGTGCCAGGCTCACTGGCTTCACTGGAGGGTAGAGACCCGCAGGCCCTGGGTTCACTGCAGGTTGCAGTGCCGCGGTCAATGTGTTCCCTGGAGTTCATTGCCGCGGGCACTTTGTTCACCGGAGGCTGCAGTGTCATGCACACTGGGATCCCTGGAACCTGTAGTGCACTCAGAACTGGGTTCACTGCAGGGTGCAGTGTTGTGGGCACTGTGTTCAATGCCTACTGCAGTACACGGATCACTGGTCTAACAGGAGGTTCCAATGCAGTGGGCACGTGTTTCACTGGAGGCTGCAATGCCGCGGGCACTGGCTTTACTGGTGGCTGCAGTGCTGTGGACCCAAGGTTCACTACAGAGTGCAGTACGGTGGGCCCTGGAATCAATGGAGGCTGCAGAGCCACGGGCACTGGGTTTATCGCAGGCTGCAGTGTCGCAGGCACTTTGTTCCCGGGATGGTGTAGTGCCGTGGGCTATGGCTGCACTGGATGGTGCCGTGTCGCCAGCACTGGCTTCACTGGAGGTTGCAGTGCCAGGCTCACTGACCTCACTGGAGGGTAGAGACCCGCAGGCCCTGGGTTCACTGCAGGCTGCAGTGCCGCGGTCAATGGGTTCCTTGCAGGGTGCATTGCCACGGACACTTTGTTCCCCAGAGGCTGCAGTGCCATGTGCACTGGGATCCCTGGAACCTGTAATGCACTCGGAACTGGGTTCACTGCAGGGTGCAGTGTTGTGGGCACTGGGTTCACTGAAGATTGTAGTGCATGGATCACTGGGATCACTGGAGGCTCCAGTTCAGTGTGCACGGGTTTCACTGGACGCTGGAATGCCACGGGCACTGGCTTTACTGGGGGCTGCAGTGCCGCCGAACCTAGGTTCACTCAAGAGTGGAGTACGACGGGCACTGGCTTCAATGAAGGCTGCAGAGCCACGGGCACTGGGTTCATAGAAGGCTGCAGTGTCACAGGCACTTTGTTCAGTGGATGGTGTAGTGCCCTGGGCACTGGGTTCACTGGAGGTTGCAGTGCCGCGGGCAATGGGTTCACTGCAGGTTACAGTGCCACGGGAAATGGTTTCCCTGGTGCCTGCAGTGCTGCGGGCACCTGGTTCACTGGAGGCTCCACTGCAGTGATCACTGGGTTCACTGGAGGCTCCAGTGCCACGGGAACTGGCTTCACTGGAAGGTGTTGCACCACGGACACTGGCTTTACTAGAGTGTGCAATGCCGCGGGCACTGGCTTCACTTGAGGCTGCAGTGGCATGGACACTTGGTTCACTGGAGGGTGCAGTGCCGCGGGCACAGGCCTCACTTGAGCCTGCATTGTCACAGACACGGTTCACTGGAAGGTGCAGTTCCGAGGGCACTGGCTTCGTTGGAGCGTGCAGTGCCGGGGACACTGGCTTCACTGGAGGGTAGAGACCCTCAGGCACTGGGTTCACTGCAGGCTGCAGTGCTCTGCCACTGGGTTCACTGCAGGGTGCAGTGCCGCGGACACTGTGTTCAATGGAGGGTTCAGTGCCGCGGCACTGGCTTCACTGGACGGTGGAGTGCCAGGGACACTGGCTTCACTGGAGGGTAGAGACACGCAGGTCCTGGGTTCACTGCAGGCTTCACTGCCGCGGGAACTGGGTTCACTGGAGGGTGCATTTCTGCGGGCACTTTGTTCACTGGAGGCTGCAGTGCCATATGCACTGGGATCCCTGGAACCTGCAGTGCAGTCAGAACAGGGTTCACTGCAGGGTGCGGGGCTGTGGGCACTGGGTTCACTGCAGACTGCAGTACACGGATCACTGGGATCACAGGAGGCTGAAGTGCATTTGGCACGTGTTTGACTGGAGGCTGCAATGCCGCGGGCACGGGCTTTACTCACGGCTCCAGTGCCGCGTACCCAAGGTTCACTACAGAGTGCAGTATGGGCGCACTGGCATCAATGGAGGCTGCAGAGCCACGGGAACTGGGTTCATAGCAGGCTGCAGTGTTGCAGGCACTTTGTTCCCGGGATGGTGTAGTGCCGTGGGCACTGGGTTAACTGGAGGGTGCAGTGCCAGGGACACTGACTTTACTGGAGTGTAGAGACCTACAGGCCCTGGGTTCACTGCAGGCTGCAGTGCCGCGGGCACTGGGTTCACTGCAGGCTGCTTGCCGCCTGAACTCGTTTCAGTGTTGCCTGCAGTGCCGCGGTCACTGGGTTCATTGGGGGCTCCACTGCAGCGGTCACTGGGTTCACTGGAGGCTCCAGTGCAGCGGGAACTGGCTTCACTGGAAGTTGCAGTGCCGCGGACACTGGCATTACTAGAGTGTGCTGTGCCGCGGGCACTGGCTTCACTTGACCTGCAGTGGCACGGACACTTGGTTCACTGGAAGGTGCAGTTCCGCGAAAACTGGCTTCACTGGAGCATGCACTGCCTGGGATACTGGCTTCACTGGAGGGTAGAGATCCGTAGGCACTGGGTTCACTGCAGGGTGCAGTGTTGTGCCACTGGATTCACTGCAGGGGGCAGTGCTGTGGGAACTGGGTTCACTGGAAGGTGCACGATCGCGGGCACTGGCTTCACTGGACGGTGGAGTGCCAGGGATATTGGCTTCACTGGAGGGTAGAGACACGCAGGCCCTGGGTTCACTGCAGGCTTCACTGCCGCGGGAACTGGGTTCCCTGGAGGGTGCATTACCGCAGGCACGTTGTTCACTGGAGGCTGCAGTGCCATATGCATTGGGATCCCTGGAACCTGCAGTGCAGTCAGAACTGGGTTTACTGCAGGGTGCAGGGCTGTGAGCACTGGGTTCACTCCAGACTGCAGTGCAAGGATCACTGGGATAACTGGAGGCTGCAGTGCAGTTGGCACGTGTTTCACTGGAGGCTGCAATGCTGCGGGCACTGGTTTTACTGGTGGCTGCCGTGCCGCGGACCCAAGGTTCAATGGAGAGTGCATTACGGCGGGCACTGGCTTCAATGGAGCCTGCAGAGCCGCCGGCCCTTTGTTCACTGGATGGTGTAGTGCCCTGGGCACTGGGTTAACTGGAGGGTGCCGTGCCAGGGACACTGGCTTCACTGGAGGGTAGAATCCCGCAGGCCCTGGGTTCACTGGAGGCTGCAGTGCAGCGGGCACTAGGTTCACTGGAGGGTGCATTGCCGCAGGCACTTTGTTCACTGGAGGCCAAAGTGCCATGGGCCCTGGGATAGTTGGAACCTGGGTGCATTCAAAACTAGGTTCACTGCAGGGTGCAGTGCTGTGGGCACTGGGTTTACTGCAGACTTCATTGCACAGATCACTGAGAAAACTGGAGGCTGCAGTGCTGTGGGCACGATTTTCACTTGAGGCTGCAATGCCGTGGGCACTGGCTTTACTGGCGGCTGCAGTGCCGTGGACCCTAGGATCACTTGAGAGTGCAGTACGGCAGGTGCTGGCTTCAATGGAGGCTGCAGAGCCACGGGCACTGGTTTCATTGCAGCCTGCAGTGTTGCAGGCACTTTGTTCACGGGCTGGTGTAGTGCCGTGGGCACTGGGTTCACTGGAGTGTGCAGTGCCAGGCTCACCGGCTTCACTGGAGGGTAGAGACCCGCAGGCCCTGGGTTCACTGCAGGTTGCAGTGCCGCGGTCAATGTGTTCCCTGGAGTTCATTGCCGCGGGCACTTTGTTCACCGGAGGCTGCAGTGTCATGCACACTGGGATCCCTGGAACCTGTAGTGCACTCAGAACTGGGTTCACTGCAGGGTGCAGTGTTGTGGGCACTGTGTTCAATGCCTACTGCAGTACACGGATCACTGGTCTAACAGGAGGTTCCAATGCAGTGGGCACGTGTTTCACTGGAGGCTGCAATGCCGCCGGCACTGGCTTTACTGGTGGCTGCAGTGCTGTGGACCCAAGGTTCACTACAGAGTGCAGTACGGTGGGCCCTGGAATCAATGGAGGCTGCAGAGCCACGGGCACTGGGTTTATCGCAGGCTGCAGTGTCGCAGGCACTTTGTTCCCGGGATGGTGTAGTGCCGTGGGCTATGGCTGCACTGGATGGTGCCGTGTCGCCAGCACTGGCTTCACTGGAGGTTGCAGTGCCAGGCTCACTGACCTCACTGGAGGGTAGAGACCCGCAGGCCCTGGGTTCACTGCAGGCTGCAGTGCCGCGGTCAATGGGTTCCTTGCAGGGTGCATTGCCACGGACACTTTGTTCCCCAGAGGCTGCAGTGCCATGTGCACTGGGATCCCTGGAACCTGTAATGCACTCGGAACTGGGTTCACTGCAGGGTGCAGTGTTGTGGGCACTGGGTTCACTGAAGACTGTAGTGCATGGATCACTGGGATCACTGGAGGCTCCAGTGCAGTGTGCACGGGTTTCACTGGACGCTGGAATGTCGCGGGCACTGGCTTTACTGGGGGCTGCAGTGCCGCCGAACCTAGGTTCACTCGAGAGTGGAGTACGACGGGCACTGGCTTCAATGAAGGCTGCAGAGCCACGGGCACTGGGTTCATAGAAGGCTGCAGTGTCACAGGCACTTTGTTCAGTGGATGGTGTAGTGCCCTGGGCACTGGGTTCACTGGAGGTTGCAGTGCCGCGGGCAATGGGTTCACTGCAGGCTACAGTGCCACGGGAAATGGTTTCCCTGGTGCCTGCAGTGCTGCGGGCACCTGGTTCACTGGAGGCTCCACTGCAGCGATCACTGGGTTCACTGGAGGCTCCAGTGCCGCGGGAACTGGCTTCACTGGAAGGTGTTGCACCACGGACACTGGCTTTACTAGAGTGTGCAATGCCGCGGGCACTGGCTTCACTTGAGGCTGCAGTGGCATGGACACTTGGTTCACTGGAGGGTGCAGTGCCGCGGGCACAGGCCTCACTTGAGCCTGCATTGTCACAGACACGGTTCACTGGAAGGTGCAGTTCCGAGGGCACTGGCTTCGTTGGAGCGTGCAGTGCCGGGGACACTGGCTCCATTGGAGGGTAGAGACCCTCAGGCACTGGGTTCACTGCAGGCTGCAGTGCTCTGCCACTGGGTTCACTGCAGGGTGCAGTGCCGCGGACACTGTGTTCAATGGAGGGTTCAGTGCCGCGGCACTGGCTTCACTGGACGGTGGAGTGCCAGGGACACTGGCTTCACTGGAGGGTAGAGACACGCAGGCCCAGGGTTCACTGCAGGCTTCACTGCCGCGGGAACTGGGTTCACTGGAGGGTGCATTTCTGCGGGCACTTTGTTCACTGGAGGCTGCAGTGCCATATGCACTGGGATCCCTGGAACCTGCAGTGCAGTCAGAACAGGGTTCACTGCAGGGTGCGGGGCTGTGGGCACTGGGTTCACTGCAGACTGCAGTACACGGATCACTGGGATCACAGGAGGCTGAAGTGCATTTGGCACGTGTTTGACTGGAGGCTGCAATGCCGCGGGCACGGGCTTTACTCACGGCTCCAGTGCCGCGTACCCAAGGTTCACTACAGAGTGCAGTATGGGCGCACTGGCATCAATGGAGGCTGCAGAGCCACGGGAACTGGGTTCATAGCAGGCTGCAGTGTTGCAGGCACTTTGTTCCCGGGATGGTGTAGTGCCGTGGGCACTGGGTTAACTGGAGGGTGCAGTGCCAGGGACACTGACTTTACTGGAGTGTAGAGACCTACAGGCCCTGGGTTCACTGCAGGCTGCAGTGCCGCGGGCACTGGGTTTACTGGAGGGTGCATTGCCCCGGGCACGTTGTTCACTGGAGGCTGAAGTGCCATGGGCACTGGGATCCTTGGAACCTGCAGTGTAGTCGGAACTGGGTTCACTCCAGGGTGCAGTGCTATGGGCACTGGGTTCACTGGAGGGGGCAGTGTCACAGGCATTGGGGGCCCTGGAGGGAGCAGTACCACCGCATCTGGGTTCACTGGAGGCTGCCGTGCTATGGGCAATGTGTTCACTGGAGGCTGCATACAAGCTGGAACTGGTTTCACTGCATGGTGCAGTGCCACGGGCACTGGGTACACAGGAGGCTACAGTGCAGCATGCACTGCATTCAATGGCGGGTGCAGTGCTGTGGGAAGTGGGTTCACTGGAGGCTCCAGTGCCATGGGATCTGGGTTCATTGGAGGCTGCAGTGCTGCGGGCACTGTGTTCACTGCAGGCTGCCTAGAAGCGGGAACTGGGTTCACTGCATGGTGCAGTGCTGCGGGCACTTTGTTCACTGGATGGTGTATTGCCGTGGGAACTGGGTTCACTGGAGGGTGCAGTGGCATGGACACTGGCTTCACTGGAGGGTAGAGTCCTGCAGGCCCTGGGTACACTGCAGGCTGCAGTGCCACGGGCACTGGGTTCACTGGAGGGTGTATTGCTGCAGGCACTTTGTTCACTGGATGCTGTAGTGCCCTGGGCACTGGGTTCCCAGGAGGGTACAGTGCCGCGGACACTGGCTTCACTGGAGAGTGCAGTGCTATGAACACTGTGTTCACTGGAGGGGCAGTGTCGCAGTCATTGGGTTCCCTGGAGGGGGCAGTGCCGCCGGAACTGGTTTCACTGGAGGCTGCCGTGCTGCGGGCAATGCGTTCACTGGAGGCTGCATACAAGCTGGAACTGGTTTCACTGCATGGTGCAGTGCCGTGGTCAGAGGGTATACAGGAGGCTACAGTGCACCATGCACTGCATTCACTGGCGGGTGCAGTGCTGCGGGAAGTGGGTTCACTGGAGGTTCCAGTCCCATGGGATCTGGGTTCACTGGAGGCTGCAGTGCTGCAGGCACTGTGTTCACTGCATGCTGCATCGAAGCGGGAACTGGGTTCACTGCATGGTGCAGTGCTACGGGCACTTTGTTCACTGGATGGTGTAGTGCCGTGAGCACTGGGTTCACTGCAGGCTGCCGTGCTGCAAGCACTGGGATCACTGCAGGCTGAAGGTCTGCGGGCACTGGTTTCACTGGAGGCTGCAGGCCGCCAGCACTGAGTTCACTACAGGCTACAGTGCCGTGGGCACTGGGTTCACTTGTGGGTTCACTGGAGGGTGCAGTGCTGTGGCAGTGAGTTCACTGGAGGCTGCAGTGCGGTTGAACTGGGTTCACTGCAGGCTGCAGTCCCCCGGGCACTGGGTTCACTGCAGGATGCAGTTCCGCGGACACTTTTTTCACTGGAGGGTGCGGGTCCGAGGGCACTGGGCTCACTGGAGGCTCCAGTGCCGCGAGGACTGGGCTCACAGGAGGCTGCAGTGGGGCGGGCATTGGGCTCACTGATGGCGGCTGTTCTGCATGAACTGGGATCACTGGATGTTGCAGTGCCGAAGGCTCTGGGTATACTGGAGGCTCCAGTGCCACCGACACTGGGCTCACTGGAGGCTCCAGTTTCGCAGGCACAAGGCCCACAGGAGGCTTCAGTAATGCGGGCACTGTGGTCACTTGAGGCTGCAGTGCCGTGGAAACTGGCCTCAATGGAGGCTGCATTACCGCAGGCACTGGGCAAACTGGTTGCTCCAGTCGCTTGCACTTGGCTCACTGGAGGGTCCAGTGCCATGGGCAATGGGCTCACTGGAGTCTGCAGTGTTGCGGGCACTGGGTTCCCTGGAGGCCGCAGTGATGCGGTCACTGGGCTCTCATGAGGCTGCAGTGCTGTGGAGACTGGGCTCACTGGCGGCTACAGTGATGTGAGCACTGGGCCGACTGTAGGCTGCAGTGGCGCGGGCACTGGGTTCACTGGAGGCTCCAGTGCCGCATGCACTGGGCTCATTGGAGGATGCAGTGCCGTGGGCAGTGGCCTCACTGGAGGCTACAGTGTCGCGGGCACTGGGCTCCCTGGCAGCTGCAATGCTGAGGGCACTGGTTTCACTGGAGGGTGCAGTGCCGCGGTCACTGAGTTCACTGGGGGCTCCAGTGTCGCAGGTACCACGTTCACTGGATGCTGCAGTGCCTGGGTCACTGGGTTCACAGTAGGCTCCTGTGCTGTGGGCTCCTGTGCATGTGGGCATGCAGTGCCGGGATCACTGGGTTCACTGCAGGCTGCAGTGCCGGGATCACTGGGTTCACTGAGGCTGCAGTGCCACGGGCACTGGGTTCACCGGAGGATGCTGTTCTGCGGGCACTGGGTTCACCAGAGACTCCAGTGCTTTGGGCATGTGTTCATGGGAGGCTGCAGTGCCACGGGTACTGGGTTCACTGGAGGCTGCAGTGCTGCGGGCACTGTGTTCACTGGAAGCTGCAGTGCCTCGGGCACTGAGTTCACTGGGGGCTGCAGTGCCGCTGGCAGTTCACTGGAGCTGGAGTGCAGTGGGCATTTGAGCACTGGTCGTTCCAGTGCCATGGTCCCTGAGTGCCCGAACACTCGGACACTGGAGCCTGGGGGTTGCTGCTTGGGATTTTGTGTCTCCATCTCTCACTGTCTTTCCCCGGGAGGCTCTCTGGTTTGAGCACAGACCTGGAGGCTGCATGGGATTCTGTGTCTCCCTCTTCCTCTGTCCTTCCCAGGAGTTTCTGTGCTGAGACCAAAGAGCCTGGAGGGTGCTTGGAATTCTGTGTCTCCTCTCTCTGTCCTTCTCCTCCAGTTCCTTCACGCACTGGGAAATAGGACTTCAGTCACTGGGAGTGACGACTGCAGTCATTAGAAGTAACTGCAGACATTGAGTGTGTCTTTGACTTCAGTCACTGGGAGTGACTATGACATCAGTCACTGGGAGTGACGTCAGGAGTGACTTCAGTTAGTGGGAGTGACTTCGGGAGTCTTCCGTCAGTGGGATGACTTCGAGAGGGCCTTCCATCACTGTGTGTGACTTCACGAGGGACTTCCGTCACTGGGAGTGACTTCAGTCATTGGGGGTGACTGACTTCAGTCACTGGGCATGCCCTCAGGCCTTGGGCATGCCTGTGCCCTTCAGGCAGTCTTCTAGCCTTCAGGCACAGGGTGAGAATTCAGGCATGGGGCAAGCCCTCAGGCATGGGGCCTGCCTTCAGGCAATGGGCGTGCCTTCAGGCACTGGGCGGGGCTTCATGCATGGGGCAAGGCTTCAGGCACGGGGCTTTCCTTCAGGCATGGGCCTTGCCTGCAGGCAAGGGGCTTGAGTACAGGCACCTGGAGCTGTTTCAGGCAAGAGGCATGCCTTCAGGCACAGGGAGCGGCTTCAGGCACAGGGAGTGGCTTCAGGCACAGGGAGTGGCTTCAGGCACAGGGAGCGGCTTCAGGCACAGGGAGAGGCTTCAGGCACGGGGCGCACCTTCAACCATGGAGCTTGTCTTCAGGCCCTGGGAGCACCTTCAGGTACAGTGAGCGGCTTCATGCACAGGGCGCAACTTCGGAAACGGGGAGACTCTGTGTTCTTCAGGCACAAGGCACGCCATTAGGCACTGTGCTCACCATCAGGCAAAGGGTGCACTCAGGCAAGCAGTGCGTTGTCGCCCATGGGGTGCTCTCTCAGAGAGTGCCTGTGCCTTTCAGGCAAAGGGAGTGCTTTCAGGAACGGCGAGTGCCAACAGGCATGGTGAGTGGTTTCAGCAACTGGAGGATCTGTGCTGGGAGCACTGGGGCCTGGAGGCTCTGTGCTTCGAATATGGAGCCTGAAGGCTGCTTGGAATTCTGCGTCTCCCTCTCTCTCTGTCCTTTCCCTGCAGTTCCTTCAGGCACTGGGAGTGCTGCCTTCAGGGACTGGCAATGATGACTTCAGGCACTGGGATTGACAACTTCAGTCACTGGGAGTGACGACTGCAGTCACTAGGAGTAACTGCAGACACTGAGTGTGACTTTGACTTCAGTCACTGAGAGTGACTGTGACATGAGTCACTGGGAATGACTTTGACTTCAGTCCCTGGGAGTGACGTCAGGAGTGACTTCAGTCACTGGGAGTGACTTCTGGAGTGACTTCCGTCAGTGGGAATGACTTCTACAGGGACTTCCTTCACTGTGTGTGACTTCACGAGGGGCTTCCGTCACCGGGTGGGAATTCGCGAGGGACTACCATCACTGGGAGAGACTTCAGTCATTGGGGGTGACTGACTTCAGTCACTGGGCTTGCACTCAGGCACTGTGCATGCCTGTGCCCTTCAGGCAGGGGGCTAGCCTTCAGGCACAGGGTGAGAATTCAGGCATGGGGCAAGCCCTCAGGCATGGGGCCTGCCTTCAGGCAATGGGCGTGCCTTCAGGCACTGGGCGGGGCTTCATGCATGGGGCAAGGCTTCAGGCACGGGGCTTTCCTTCAGGCATGGGCCTTGCCTGCGGGCAAGGGGCTTGAGTACAGGCACCTGGAGCTGTTTCAGGCAAGAGGCATGCCTTCATGAACACGGGTGACTTCAGGCACATGGAGCGTTTTCAAGCACGGGGCGCATCTTCAACCATGGAGTTTGTCTTCAGGCACTGGGAGCATCTTCAGGTACAGTGAGAGGCTTCATGCACAGGGTGAGACTTCAGGCATGGGGAGCCTCTGTGCTCTTCAGGCACAGGTCGCTCCCTTAGCCACTGGGCTCGCCCTCAGGCACAGGGTGCACTCAGGCAAGGGGTGCGCGGTCACCCATGGGTGCGCCCTCAGAGAGTGCTTGTGCCTTTCAGGCAAAGGGAGTGCCTTCAGGAACGGTGAATGCCTTCAGGCATGGTGAGTGGCTTCAGGAACTGGAGGCTCTGTGCTGGGAGCACCGGGGCCTGGAGCCTCGGTGCTGGGAGCACAGAGCCTGGAGGGGCTGGAAGGGATTCTGTGTCTCCCTCTGTCTCTGTCCTTCCCTGGGAGTTTCCGTGCTGAGACCACAGAGCCTGGAGGCTGCTTGGAATTCTGTGTCTCGCTCTCTCTGTCCTTCCCCTGTGATTTCTTCAGGCACTGGGAGTGCCAACTTCAGGCACTGGCAGTGAAGACTTCAGGCACTGGTAGTAACCACTGCAGTCACTAGGAGTAACTTCAGACACTGTGTGTGACTTTGACTTCAGTCGCTGTGAGTGACTATGACATCAGCCACTGTGAGTGGCTTTGACTTCAGTCCCTGGGAGTGACTTCAGTCCCTGGGAATGACTTCGGGAGTGACTTCTGTCACTGGGAGAGGGACTTCCAGAGGGACTTCCGTCACTGGGAGTGAATTCGCGAATGACTTCTGTCACTGGGAGTGACATCGGGAGTGACTTCTGTCACAGGGAGTGACTTCAGGAGAGACTTCCCTCACTGGGAGTGACATAGTGAGTGATTTCCATCACTGGGCATGACTTCGGGAGAGGCTTCCATCACTTGGAATGACTTTGGGAGTAACTTCCTTCACTGGGAGTGACTTTGACTTCAGTCACTGGGAGTGACTTTGGGAGTGACTTCATGCACTGGGCATGACTCAGTCATTGGGGGTGACAGACTTCAGTCACTGGGCATGCCCTCAGGCACTGGGCATGCCTTGCCATTCAGGCATAGAGCAAGCCTTCAGGCATGGTGCGTGCCTTCAGACAAGGGGTGTGCCTTCAGGCACTAGGCGGGGCTTCATGCATGGGTCTTGTCTTCAGGCACTTGGAGCCCCTTCAGGTACAGTGAGCAGCTTCATGCACAGGGCGCGACTTCAGGCAAGGGGAGTTCTGTGCTCTTCAGGCACAGGGCGTGCCATCAGGCACTGGGCTCGCCATCAGGCACAGGGCGCCCTCAGCCCGGTGTGCGCCGTCAGGCATGGGGCACGCCTTCAGGGAATGCCTGTGCCCTTGAGTCAAGTGGAGTGTTTTCTGGCATGGGGCTTGCCTTCAGGCATGTGGAGCATCTTCAGGCATGGGGTGCGGCTTCAGGCACAGAGAGCTCCTGTGCCATTCAGGTAAGGGGAGCACATGTGCCTTTCAACAAGGGATGCCCCATCATGCACAGGATGCTCATTGAGACTCACAGCATGCCCTCAGGCATGGGGTGCGCCCTCAGTACCTCTGCCTTTCAGGCAAAGGGAGTGCCTTCAGGCATGGTGAGTGGCTTCAGGAAGTGGAGCTGTGCAGGGAGCACAGGGCCTGGAGGCTTCATGAGATTCTGTCTCCCTCTCTCTCTGTCCTTCCCCGGGAGGCTCTGTGCTGAGACCACAGAGCCTGGAGGCTGTTTGGAATTCTGTGTCTCCTTTTCTCTGTGTCCTTCCCCTGCAGTTCCTTCAGGCACTGGGAGTGACGACTGCAGTCACTAGGAGTAACTGCAGACACTGAGTGTGACTTTGACTTCAGTCACTGTGAGTGACTATGACATCAGTCACAGGGAGTGACTTTGACTTCAGTCACTTGTCGTGACGTCAGGAGTGACTTCAGTCACTAGGAGTGACTTCCGGAGTGACTTCTGTCACAGGGAGTGACTTCAAGAGGGACTACCTTCACTGGGTGTGACTTGGCAAGGGACTTCGGTTTCTGGGAGTGACTTTGCCAGTGACTTCCATCACAGGGAGTGACTTTGTGAGAGACTTCCCTCTCTGGGAGTGACTTTGGGAGTCACTTTATTTACTGGGAGTGACTTTGACTTTAGTCACTGGGAGTGACTTTGGGAGTGTCTTCACTCACTGGGCAAGACCTCAGTCATTGGGAGTGACTGACTTCAATCCTTGGACATGTCCACAGTGCCCTCCAGGCAGGGGGCTAGCCTTCAGGCACAGGGTGAGAATTCAGGCATGGGGCAAGCCTTCAGGCATGGGGCAAGCCTTCAGGCATGGAGCGTGCCTTCAGGCAAGGGTGTGCCTTCAGGCACTGGGCGGGGCTTCATGCATGGGGCAAGGCTTCAGGCACAGGGCTTGCCTTCAGGCAAGGGGCTTGAGTACAGGCACCTGGAGCTGTTTCAGGCAAGAGGCATGCCTTCAGGAACAGGGAGCAGCTTCAGGCACAGGGAGCTTCTTTAGGCACGTGGCACACCTTCAACCATGGGGCTTGTCATCAGGCACTGGGAGCACCTTTAGGTACAGGGAGCAGCTTCATGCACAGGGCGCAACTTAAGGCACAGGGGGAGTCTGTGCTACAGGCACGGGGCGCCCTCTGGCGAGGGGTGCTCTGTCAGGCATGGTATGCGCCTTCAGGGAGTGCCTGTGCCTTTCATTCAAGGGGAGTGCCTTCAGGCATGGAACATGCCTTCAGGCACAGGGTGTGCCTTCAGGCACTGGGAGAGGCATGATGCATGGGCGCTGCTTCAGTCAATGGGCTTGCTGTCAGGCAGTGGGCTTGCCTACAGGCATACAGAGCTCTATCAGGCATGGGTCGTGTCTTCTGGAACAGGGAGTGGCTTCAGGCACAGGGAGCATCTTCAGGCAAGGGGTGCACCTTCAGCCATGGGGCTTGTCTTCAGGTACTGGGAGCGCCTTCAGGCACAGGGAGCAGCTTCATGCAAGGGGCGCGCCTTCAGGCAAGGGGAGCATCTGTGCTCTTCAGGCATGGGGCACGCAGTCAGGCATGGGGCGAACCATTAGGCATAGGGAGTGGCTTCAGGCATGGTGCATGGCTTCAGGCATGGGGCGCAGCTTCAGGCAAGAGGAGGTCCTGTGCCATTCAGGCAAGGGGAGCGCCTGTGACACTCAGGCATGGAATGCCCCATCCTGCGCAGGGAGCTCAGTCAGACTCAGGGCATGCCTTCAGGCATGGGGTATGCCTTTAGAGAGTGCTGGTGCCTTTCAGGCAAGGGGAGTGCCTTCAGACAAGGGGAGTGCCTTCAGGCATTGGAGGCTCTGTTCTGTGAGCACAGAGCCTGGGGGTTCTGTGCTGGGAGTACAGAGCATGGAGGGGCTTCTTGGGATTCTATGTCTCCCTCTCTGTCCTTCCCCAGGAGGCTCTGTGGTGAGAGCACAGAGCCTGGCGCCTGCTTGGGGTTCTGTGTCTCCCTCTCACTCTGTCCTTCCCCTGGAGTGTCTTCACGCACTGGGAGTGCCAATTTCAGGCACTGGGAGTGATGACTGCAGTCCCTGTGAGTGGAGACTCCATTCACTGGGAGTAACTGCAGACACTTAGAGTGACTTTGACTTCAGTCTCTGGGAGTGACTATGACATCAGTCACTGGGAATGACTTTGACTTCAGTCACTTGGAATGACTTCAGGAGCAACTTCAGTCACTGGGAGTGACTTCGGGCGTGACTTCAGTCACTGGGAATGACTTCGAGAGGGACTTCCCTCATTGGGAGTGACTTCGGGCATGACATTTGTCACTGGGAGTGATATCTGGAGTGACATCGGTCACTGGCAGTCACTTATTGAGTGACTTTCATCACTGGGAGTGACTTCGGGAGAGACTTCCATCACTGGGAGTGATTTTGGGATGACTTCCTTCACTGGGAGTGACTTTGTCTTCAGTCACTGGGAGTGACTTTGACTTCATTCCCTGGGATTGACTTTGGGAGTGACTTCATTCACTGGGCATGACTTCAGACATTGGGAGTGACTGACTTCAGGCACTGGGTATGCCCTCAGGCACTGGGCATGGCTAACCCTTCAGGCAAGGGGCGAGCCTTCTGGCATGGGTGGAGACTTCAGGCAAGGGGCGAGCCTTCAGGCAAGGGCGAGCCTGAAGGCATTGGACCTGCCTTCAGGCATGGGACATGGCTTCATGCTCCGGGCATGGCTTTAGGCAAGGGGCTTGCCTTCAGGTAAGGGGCTTGTCTTTAGGCATGGGGCATGCCTTCAGGCACAGGGAGTGGCTTCAGGCAAGGGGCTTGCCTTCAGGTACTGGGAGCATCTGTGCCCTTCAGGACACTTTCCATGGAAAGTAATACTGCACCACTTCTGTCCCCACATGTGTGTGGTCATATCAGATTTAGGAATTTTGTCCTCATTGAGAGAGAGAGAGAGAGAGAGAGAGAGAGAGAGAGAGGGAGAGGGAGAGAGAGAGAGAGAGAGTCTTAGCTAGTGTTTGGGTTTGGGCCAGGGACTTAGATAGGGCTGAATGGACAGGAGACCCGTGATCACCCTGGAAGGCTGAAGTGAGGGCCCATGCACTAATGCGTGTAAGGTTTAGGATTATGGTAAGAGTTGGTGTGAACTTTAGGTTGAGGGGTATGGTGCGGGTCAAGGTTACTGTTAGGTTTAGGTCCCAGGAGGTTCTAGGCATTGAACCCCTAGCAGTGCAGTGGTCTCCACATAGGGTTGAATGGAGACTGCATGAAAGCCTCTAGTTCAGGCTTCGTCTTTCCATGCCAGAGCCAGCCTCCCGTGTGTGCCACTCTTCAGTTGGGCCTCAGCACCCTCCCTGTGCAACTCCATGCCGGCAGTGGAATTGACATGATGATGTTCCAATTCCATACCGAATAATACTTCAGGGGTCTGGGCCCTATGGGCGTGGTGTTCTCAGAATTAGGAACTCTATCCCCATTGGGAGAGAGCCATCGCTAAGGTTAGGGTATGTTCCAGCGCCATAAGCACGGCTGAAGCGACACCAGTCCGTTGAGCTACATAGGGGGCTGAATAGGGCACATGCACAGTTGCAGGTCAGATGTAGGGTTACGGTTAGAGTTGGTGAGGTGGGTGTGTATAGTTATGTTCATTGTTATAGTTCTGTTCATAGTTATGTTCATGGTGAGGTTGGTGTGTATAGTTATGTTCATTATTGGGTTTGGGGTTAAGTCCTAGGTGGCTCCTAGCGATAAGCCAACAGCAATGCAGTGAGCTTCCCGGAGGGCTCAGTGGAGGGCATATTGCAGGTTGTCCGTCATGCTTAGTCTTTGTTTGCCAGGGCAAGCCTCCATCGTGGGCCATTCTTTGAGCCTCAGTAAAACCACTTCTGCAGCAACATCTGGGCTTTGGATATTACATGGTGATATTCCACATTCCACGCCGAGTAATACTCCTCCTCCTCTGGACTCCATGTGTGTGGTATCCTCAGACTAAAGAATTGGGTCACCATCAGGAGAGAGCCTTAGTTTGAGTTAGGGTTTGCTTCAAGGCCATAAGCATGCTGAAGCAACACTACTCATGTTATCTACATGGGGTGTTGGCTGAGGGACCATGCGCATGTGAGGGCTGGTGTAGGATTAGCGTTAGAGTTGGAGTGAGGTTTAGGTTGAGGAGTACTGTGAGGGTCACGGTCAGGGTTAGGGTCCAGGAGGCCCTAGGTGCTGAAACCCAAGCAGTGCAGTGATCTCCCTGGAGGGCTGAGGGAGGTCGCATTGGAGGGTGCCGGCCAGGCTTAGTCTTTAGGGGCTAGGGCCAGCCTTGGATATGGACCACACTTTGGTTGGGCCTCAGCCACCCCCTTGTGCAGCTCCCTCTGGGCTTTGGCAATTACCTGGTCATGTTCCACGTTCCATGCCGAGGAATCCGGCTCCTTTTCTGAACCCCACATGTGTGGTTTGCACAGAAGTAAGTATTGGGTCACCATCGGGAGACAGCCTAAAATGGAGTTCGGGTTTGGTCCAGGGACGTAAGCAGGGCTGAAGCGACAGCAGTCCCGTGATCTCCCTGGAGGGCTGAAGTGAGGGTCCCTGCGAGGGTGCGGGTCAGTTGTAGGTTATGTTTAGGGGTGATGTTTAGGTTGAGGTGTACTTTGAAGGTCATGGTTATTGTTAGGTCTCATGAGGCTCTAGGTGCAACAACCCCAGGAAGGATATGGTCTCCAAGAGGGGCTGAGTGGATCCCACATGGGATTGTGCTGATCAGGCTTTGTCTTTGAGTGCCCGATCAAGCCTCCTGTGTGAGTCACTCTTCAGTTGGGCCTCAGGAACCCCCTTGTGCAGCTACTTGTGGGTAATGGAAATGACACGATTATGCTCCAAGATGCATGCCGAGGAATCCTGCAAAGCTTTGGGCCCCATGTGTGTGGTCTCTCAGAGTTAGGCATTGGATCCCCATCGGGATTCAGCCACAACTAGGGTTAGGGTTCGGTCCAGGGAGGTAAGCAAGGCCGAAGCAACAGCAATCCCGTTACCTTCATGGAGGTTTCAATGAGGGCCCATGCACGGGTGAGGGTCTGGTGTAGGGTGTCAGGTGAAGCCTTAGAGCTGGGGTGAGGTTGAGGTTGAGGAGTATGTTGATGGTCACGTTTACGGTTTGGGTTAGATTCCAGGAGGTACGAGGTGCTGTACCCCAAGGAGTCCAGTGGTCTCACTGGAGGAATCAGTGGAGGGCAAATGGTAGGTTGCCCTCAGGCTTAGTCTTTGGGTGCCGAAGCCAGCATCAGTTGTGGGGCAATCTTCGGATGGGCCTCAGCAAACCCTTTGTGCAGCTTCCTCTGGGCTTTGGAAATTACCTGTCGATGTTCCACGTTCCATGCGAGTAACGCTGCAGTGCTTCTGGGCCCCATATGCGTGGTGACTGAGACTTAGGAATTTGTTCCTCAATGAGAGAGAGTCATTGCTAGGGTTAGGTATCGGCCCAGGGATGTCGATAGGGCCAAATCCACATGAGTCCGTGATCGTTCTGGAGGACTCCATAGGGCCCATGCTTGGGTGCGGGTCATGTGTAGGGTTAGCGTTAGAGTTGGTGTGAAGTTTAGGTTGAGGTGTATGGTGAGGGTCAAGTTTAGTGTTAGGGTTAGGTCCCAGGAGGTTCCAGGCAATGAATACCTAGCAGTGCAGTGGTCTCCACAGAGGGCTGAGTGGAAGCTGCATGCAAGTCTACAGTTCAGACTAATTCTTTGCATGCCAGGGCAGCATCCTATGTGTGACACTCTTCAGTTGGGTCTCAGCAACCTCTTTGTTCAGCTCCATCCCAGCAGTGCAAATGAAATGATGATGTTCCAATTCCATCCTGAAGTATACTGCAGGGGTTTGGACCCTATGTGCATGGTGTTCTCAGAGTTAGGAACTGTATCCCCATTGGGGGGAGCCATAGCTAGGGTCAGGATTCGGTCCAGGGACATAAGCAGGGCGAGGTGACACCAGTCCCATTATCTACATGGAGGGCTGTATGAGAGCCCATGCAGGGGAGCAGGTCAGGTGTAGCATTACCTTTAGAGTTGGGGTGAGGTTGAGGATGATGTGTATGGTTCTGGTCAATATAATGGTTAGGTTTTGTCCCAGGTCCCCCAGACGCTGAAGCACCAGCAGTGCTGGTCTTCCTGCAGGGTTCAGTGGTGAGCACATGGGAGGGTGTAGGTCATGCTTAGTCTTTGAAAGCCAGTGTGAGCCTCCTTTGCGGGCCACACTTTGGTTGAGCCTCAGGAACTGCTTCTGAAGCAACATCTGGGCTTTGGATATTACATGGTGATATTCCATGTTCCATGCCGAGGAATCCGCCTCTTCTTCTGGAAGGGAGGTATCCTCAGACTTAAGAATCGGGTCACCATCTGGAGAGAGCTTTAGATAGAGTTCGATTTCAGACCAGGGCCATAAGGGGGGCCACAGCTACCCCATTCCACTTACCTCCATGGGGTGATGAATGATAGCCAGTGTGCAGGTGAGGGTCAGTTGTAGGGTTAGCGTTAGTGTAGGAATGAGTTTGAGGTTCAGAGTATGGTGAGGGTCACGGTTAGTGTTAGGGTTAGTGCCCAAGTAATTCCAGGCGGTGAATCCCTAGCATCGCAGTGGTCTCCACAGAAGGCTGAGTGGTGGCTGCATGGGAGCCTTCAGTTCAGACTTATTCTTTGTGCTTCAAGGCCAGCCTCTTGTGTGTGCCACTATTCATTGGGTCTCAGTAGCCTCCTGGGGCAGCTCCACCCCAGCAGTGGAAACGAAATGATGATGTTCCACTTCCATACCGAATAATACTGTAGGGGTTTTGACCTATATGCATGGTGTTTCAGAATTAGGACCTGGATATCCATTGGGAGAGAACCACGGATAGGGTGAGGTTCTGTCCAGGGACATAAGCAGGGCTGAAGAGACACCGGTCCCGCTATCTCCATAAGGGCCTGTATGAGGGCCAATGCACGGGTGAGGGTCAGGTGTAGGGTTAGCATTAGGGTTGGGCTGAGGTATAGGTTGAGTAGTATGGGGAGGGTCACGGTTGGGGTTAGGGCTAGGTTCCAGGAGGCCCAAGTTGCCGAATCCATGGCAGTGCAGTTGTTTCCCTTGGGGACCCAGAGGAGGGTGCATGGGAGGGTGCCGGTCATGCTTATTCTTTGGGTGCCAAGGCCAGCCTCTTGTGTGGGCCACTCTTCAGTTGGTTCTCAGCAACCCCCTTGTGCAGGTCCCTCTGGGCTTTGGAAATGGCATGGTGTTGTTCCCCGTTCCATGCCAAGTAAGCCTGCACCGCATCTGGGGTACATGTGCGTGGTTTTCTCCGAGTTAGGAATTGGGTCCCCATCGGGAATGAGCCATAGCTAGGGCAAGGGTTTGATCCAGGGAAGGGATGTAAGCAAGGCCGAAGGAACAACAATTCTTTACCTCCATGAGGGCTGAATGAGGGCTCATGCACGGATGCGGGTCACGTGTAGGGTTAGCGTTAGACTTAGGGTGAGGTTCCGATTGAGGAGTATGGAGTGGGTCATGATTAGGGTGAGGGATAGCTCCAAGGAGTCCCCAGGTGATGAACCCCATGCAGTGCAGTGGTCTCCTGGGATGGCTCAGTGGAGGGCACACGGGAGGGTTCTGGTCAGGCTTAGTCTTTGGTTACCAGTGCCAGCCTTGCATGTGGGCCACTTTTGGGCCTCAGCAAGCACTTTGGCACCTCCCTCTGGTATTTGGACATGACATGGTGGTGGTCCATGCTCCATGTGGAGTAATCCTGCACCGCTTCTGGGCCACAGGTGCGTGATATTCTCTGCATTAGGAATTGGATCCCCATCGGGATAGAGAAATAGCTAGGGTTAGAGTTAGATCCAGGGACAAAAGCAAGGCCAAAGCAACAACAATCTATTTATCTCCAGTGAGTATGAATGAGGGCCATGTGCGGTAGCTGGTCAGGTGTAGGGTTAGTGTTAGAATTGGGGTGAGGTTTAGGTTGAGGAATACAGCGAGGATCATGGTTAGGGTTAGGGGTAGGTTCCAGGAGGCGCTTAAGTGCAGAAACCTAAGTAGTGCAGTGGTCTCCTAGAGGGTTGAGTGGAGGGCGCAAAGGATGGTGCCATTCCTTCTTAGTCTTAGGGTGTCAAGGCCACCCTTTGGTGTAGGACACTCCTTAGTTGGGCCTCAGCAGAGCCCTTGTTCAGCTCCCTCTGAGCTTTGGAAATGACATGGTGATGTTCCAGGTTCCAAGCCGAGTGATTTACACCATGAGCGTGCTGTTGTCAGTCATTGGAATTGGGTTCCCACGAGGAGGAGACTTAGCTAGGGTTAGGGTTCAGTGCAGGGACATCACCAGGCCAGACTGACTCCAGTCTCGTGAATTTCATGGAGGGCTTAAGTGAGAAACCTTGCGAAGGTACGGGTCTGGTATAGAGTTAGTGTGAGAGATGGGTTTCAGTTTAGGTTGAGGGCTAGGTTCAGGGTTCTGGTTACGGTTGGGGTTAGGTCCCAGGAGGCTCCAGATGCTGAACCCACAGCAGTGCAGTGGTCTCCCTGAAGTGCTGACTGGAGTACACAATGGATGCTGCGGGTCAGGGTTAGTCTTTCGGTTGCCAGGCCAGACAAGTGTTTCTGGCACTCTTCGGGTAAGCCTCAGGAATGCTCTCGGGCACAACGGAGGCTGCCGGTCAGGATTAGTCTTTGGGTTCCAAGGCTATACAAGTGTATTGGACACTCTTTGGGGGAGACCTCAGGAATCCTCTTATGCAGCAGCAGCTGGGCTTTGGAAATGACATGGTGATGTTCCACATTCCACGCCGAGTGATCCTGCACTGCTTCTCAACCCCATGTGCATTCTGTTGTCAGACATTGTAATTGGATACCCATGGGGAGTGAGTTATAGCTAGGGTTAGGGTTCAGTGCAGGGATGTGGCCAGAGCCAAAGGACTCCAGTCTCGTGATCTCCCTCGAGGGCTGAAGTGAGGGCACATGCGCTGGTGTGGGTCTGGTGTAGAGGTATTGTGAGATATATGGTCAGGTGAGATTGAGGGTTATCATCAGGGTTATGGTTAGGGTTAGGGTAGGTCAAAGAAGGATCCAGGCGCTGTACCCACAGCAGTGCAGTTGTCTCCCCGAAGGGCTGAGTCAGTGCACAATGGAGGCTGCTCATCAGAATTAGTCTCTGGGTTCCAAGGACGGACCACTCTGTAAGGTCTGGTGTAGATAGGTGGGTCTAGTGTGATAGAAACTGTTAGATTTAGGTTGAGGGTTATGGTTAGGGTTACGGTTAGGTTTACAGTTAGGTCCCAGGAGTCTCCAGGCATTGAACCCACAGCAGTGCAGTCGTCTCCTGGAAGGGTTGAGCGGAGTGCACAATAGAGGCTGCCAGTCAGGAATAGTCTTCGGTTTCCAAGGCCAGACAACGGTATTGGGCACGCTTCAGTTAGGCCTGTTGAATCCTCGAGTGCAGTGGCAGCCGGGCTTTTGAAATGACATGATGATGTTCCACATTCCACACCAAGTATTCCTGCACTGCTTCTCAATTTCATGTGCGTGCTGATGTCAGACTGTGAATTGGGTCCCCATGGGGAAGGAGCCTTAGCCAGGGTTAGGGTTCGGTGCAGGGAAGTCACCAGGGCCAAAGCAACTCCAGTCTAGTGATATCCCCCAAGGGCTGACCTGAGATCCCATGCGAGGGTGTGGCTCAAGTGTAGGGTTAGGGTTAGAAACAGGGTTACGATTAGGTTGAGGGTTATGGTTAGGGGTACAGTTAGGGTTTTCTTCGTTCCCAAGGCTCCATGCGCTGAACCCACAGCAGTGCAGTTGCCTCCACAAATGACTGAGTGGTGTGCACAACGAGGCTGCGGGTCAGGATTAATCTTTGGGTTCTAAGGACAGACAACTGTATCTGGTCTGGTGTAGATAGGTTTGTCTAGTGTGAGTGTTAGGGTTAGGTTTAGGTTGAGGGTTAGCATTGGGTCCTGGTTAGCATTAGGGTTAGGTCCCAGGATGTTCCAGGCACTGAAACCATAGCAGAGCAGGTGTCTCCCCAAAGGGCGGAAGGGCGTACACAAGGGAGGGTGCTGGTCAGGCTTAGTATTTTGGTTCCAAGGCCAGACAACTGTATGGGCCACCCATCGTTTAGGCCTCAGGAATCCTCTTGTGCAGCTGCAGCCGTGCTTTGGAAATACATGGAGATGTCCACATTCAATGCTGAGTGTTCCTGAACCGTTTCTGGTCCTGGTGTGTGTGCTGTTATTAGTCTTTCGATATGGATCCCCATGGGGAGAGGGCCTTAGGTTATAGTTTTAGATTTAGCGGGTAGAGTTAGAGCGTTAGGATGAGGGTTTTAGGGTTAGAGTTAGAGGCTGATGGTTAGAGGGTTAGGGTAAGGTTAGGGTTAGTTAGGGTTATGTTTATGTTTACGGTTAGTTAGAGGTAGGACTAGGGTTAGGGGAAGGGTAGGGGCAGGATTTAGCATTAGGGTTATGGTTAGGGTTAGGTGTTAGGTTTAGGTGGTGGGATTTTGTTTAGTGATAGGGTTAGGAATTGGGCAAAGTGTAGGTCATGCTTGCATCCCCACTTTGAGCGGGAAGGTGTTCATGCGTGGACACCACCCTCCATGTTCAAGGGATTGTGTTCTTGCTATCGCCCCAGTCTCTCTGCACTGTAGGTTGTTCTTGCCTTGCCCATTCCAGCTTTGCTCTGGTGTTTTTCACACTGTCACCCCACCCCCTCTCGGTATGGTAAGAATTCACGTTCCACCCAATCGCTTTTGGTGCAAGGGGTGTGTTCACACATGCGACCCTCCACACCCTCTCCGTGCGATGGTGCAACCCATGAGCCTCACCGCTCCTTAGATTGGGATTACTGATGCCAGTATTAAATCTGATACTGATGCCAGTATTAAATCATGAATATCTCTTTTCTCTTTCACAACTGAAGAAGTAGGCGTTTCTTAAGGTAAGGTTTATGGTTAGGATTAATGTTAGGTGTCAGTTAAGGTTTAGGGCATGGTGCAATCCCTCTTGGTGTGGGATGGCTTCACGAATGTGTCCCATCTGCTTCCCTTTATCCGTGATGTAGCAGTGATATTCCTTGTAATTCAGATGTTTTCCTTGGCACCTGGATGTCTCTGAGTTAAGCGTCCCACTTCATCTTGGTTCATGATCTCTCGGTTTCTGGTCTTGAGCCCTGGGTAGCTTCTGTGCTGATTGCTGGGAATCTGGAGCCTGCTTCAGATACTATCTGTCTCTCTGTCTCTCTCTCTCTCTCTCTCTCTCTCTCTCTCTCTCTCTGCCCATGCCCCACTTGTGTGCTTTGTGTCTTTCAAAAATTAATGTACCTAAAATCATTTGCAATCCGACATTTCCTGGATGGCTCTTTTCACTTTCATTGCTGAAGTAGCAGGCGTCTGTCTCGTTCATTGTTCTTTTGTTATCTTTGGCATAGCTGACAACATATACGACATTTCCCCAGCCAGCATCGGGGATGCACAGCATTTCTTCTACTAGCCGGACACCTCTCATCCACTGTAACACTGCATTCCTCTAGAGCATCCCACATGCTCTCGGAAACTGGACTGTAACTGTGGATGGTAGCAGTGTCCCATAGTCTTCTGATGGTATTTCAGGAGGTTTTTCATTCGTATCTTTGGTTACCTGAGTGTCTTCTGACATCTCTCATGTTTCCACTAGGCCGCCGCTATGATGCTCCACAGGGAACCTGAAGCACACAGGGATTCAGGAGCAGACCAACTACCGCTTGGCTCCCACAAATGGTCGCCTTGGAACTCTTTATGGAAGAGGAGAAAACACCCACCACCACCGTTTCATAACCCTGCACCGAATGTGGAGACAACAATCACCTACCCCCAAAGGAACTCTACCAGGGTACATGTATCAAACCTAAGGTGTTGGTTATGTATTTTGGGTCAATAAGTGAGGTTGTACTTTTGACTGGTAAGTGTACATCTAAATCCCTCAGAGGGGATATTCTCTGAGGTCACCCCAACCTAAATTGTTGGCCCATGGGGAGATGTGTTGTCCCTATTGACTGTATTGATGTTGTCTCTGTAGGCCAGTGAATTAAAGCTCCATAGGGTCTTGTCCTGTTCTTGCCTCTTCACGGGAATGTCCATTTCACCTATTGAAAAAGAGCAAGTGAGTAGTGTTGCCACTATTAAATCTGACGTTTCATGAATGAGTCTTTTCACTTTCATGGCTGAAGAAGCAGCATCTCTTATAATGAGGGTTAGGGTTTGGGTTACCCTGAGGATTAGGGTAAGGGTTAAGTCATGCTTGCATCCCCGTTTTGGCAAGGGAGGAACGTCACACCTGACCCCCGCCACCGTCCTTGCGGAACGGTGTTCAGGCATGCAGCCTGCCTCCCCTCCACAAGGGAGTAGTGATGCCACTACTTAATGTGTTGTTTCATGAATGGCTCTTTTCCCTTTCACAGCTGAGGAAGCAGGCATTTCTTAAGGTAGATGTTACGGTTAGGATTGCCGTTCATGGTTAGGGTAAGGGATAGGCCATGCCTGCACCCTCCCTTGGAGTGGGAGGGCGTTCACACATGAGCCACACCCCCCTCATCTCGGGAGGGTGTTCACCAATAGGAACCAGTCCCCTTCAGCGGGGATGTTGATGTATGCGCCTGCACCCATCTCGTGTGCGAGGGTGTTCATGCATGGACACCACAACCCTTGGCGAGGGAGGGCATTTGTCCATGCACCATGCCCTCCTTGGCTCAGGAGGTGTTCACGCATGAGCACAGTGACCCCTTGGCTTGAGAAGGTGTTCAGGTAGGTGCATGAACCTGCCCCCCAGCGTGGGAGGGGGTTCACGCATGTGCCCTCCCCCCTCAGGCGCTGGAGGGGGTCACCTGTGCATAGCACCACTAGTCAGCAAGGGAGTAGTGATGCCACTATTAAATCTGACATTTCATGGACGGCTGCTTTCACTTTCACAGCTGAAGAAGCATGCTTCTCTTAAGGTCAGGGGTAGGGTTAGCATTACAGTTAGGGGTTAAGATAAGGGCTAGGTCATACTTGCTCTCCCCCCTCAGCACGGGAAGACTTCACGCATCACCCCACTAACCTGAGCAAGGGAGAGTGTTCACCCTTTCACCCCAATCCCTGAGAGTGGTAAAATATTGAAGCACGTGCTCCACTCCGCTTCCGCTGGGGAGGGCTTTCACACATGCGTGGATCCCCCTTTCGGGACACATTGTTCACGTATGTGCATGACCACCTGTCGGGTCGGGAGGGTGTTCACTCATGGGCACACCCCACCTCTGCATGAGAGATGGTTCATGCATGTGTCTTGCTCACCTCAGCAGGGAGGGTTTTTACGCATGTGCACAGCCCCACCTTGGTGTGGGAGGAGGTCACCCATGCAGAGTGCCACCCTTCAATCAGGGAATAGTGATGCCATTATTAAATGTGACGTTTCATGAATGGTTCTTTTCAATTTCACAGCTGAAGTAGCAGACAACTCTTAAGGTAAGGGTCTGGGTTAGCATTACCATTAACAGTTAGGGTAAGGGTTAGGTCATGCTTCCACACCCACCCCCTCGTCTCCAGAGTGTATTCACGCAATAGCACCGCCCCTCAATGTGGGAGAATATTCATGCATGTGTCCTGCCCCCTTCAGGGTGGGAGGGTGTTCACACACGTGCCCCATCCTCTTCAGCTTGTAAGTGCGTTCACGCATTCTCACATTTGCACCACCCGTCCCAAGGTGAGGGAGGGTGTTGACACCTGTGCCCTGTCTCCCTCGGCATGGGAGGTGGTTCACACATGCTCCTCATCCCCTCGGTGATGGAGGGTGTCACCCATGAACAGTGCCACCCCTCGGAGAGGGAGTACTGTTGCCGCTATCAAATGTGACCTTTCATCAATGATTCTTTTCACTTTCACAGCTGAAGAAGCATGCATCACTTAAGGTAAGGGTTAGGGTTAGCATTACATTTAGGCTTTAGGGTAAGGGTTAGGTCATGCTTGCTCCCCCTCTCTGCACGACAGGTGTTTCACTAATACTCCATGCCCCCCCTGGCACAGATGGATACAGCCCTCCGTCCGTGTAGAAGGGTGTTCTCACGCACAACCCTCCTTGTTGACGGAGGGCGTTTGTGCACGCACCCTGCCCCATTAGTGCGGGAGTTTGTTCTCGTGTGTGTAAGGCCCCCTCCTGGCGGAAGGGCGTTCACCCATGTGCACCATCCCCCCACTTTGGCATGGGAAGGTGTTGACCTATGTGACGTGACACGTCAGCATGGGGGAATATTCACGCATCTGCCCCGCCCCCCTCTGCCTAGGAGGGTGTTCATGCATGAGCACAGCCACCAGTCAGTGAGGGACGGTATTCATGCATGCACACAACAACCCCTCCATGAAGGAGGGCAGTCACATACACGTCATGCATCCCTCCACAAGGGAATGGTTCAAGCGTGTGCCGCATACGCATTTTGGCACAGGAGGGTGTTGACCTATGCACCTTACCCCCTCAGCGCTGGAGGGTGTTCATAGATGTGCACAGCCTCCGTTGTGGCGAAAGTGTGAACCCCGGCTAGGGGAGGGATGCCATTCGCACGTAGGCCCCGCCCCATACCCCTGGGTGCTGTTCACACATGTGCACAGCTCTCCCTACTGGCGGAAGAGTGTTCACACATGCGCAAAACTCCTGCTCCAAGAGGTAGGGCGTTTCCACATGAGCACAATCCCCATCAGTGAGGGAGGGCATGCATGCATGCTCCTTGCCCACTACCACAGGAGGCTGTACAGGCATGCGCACAGCCCCCCCTACTGGTGTATGTTCACGCATGCACACAGCTCCCCTCAATGAGGGAAGGCATTTGCACATGTGCCCCCTTCCGCTGGGCAAGGAAGGGTGTTCAGGCATGCACAGAACCACTACCTCAGCCAGGGAGGTCGTTGGTGCATGCGCCCTGCCCCACTTAGCACAGGAGGTGGTTCAGGCTTCCGCCTGGCCCCCTGTCAGCATGTGAGTCGGTCACCCATGCACAGCGCCACCCCTCAGGGAGGAAGTACTGATGTCACTATTGAATGGGATGTTTCATGAATGGTTCTTTTCACTTTCACAGCTGAAGAAACACAGCTGAAGAAATGCGGCCAGGGAGGGCGTTGACGTATGCTCCCTGCTCCCCTCGCCAGGATGCTGTTCACGCAGGTGCAAAGTCCCCCTTCCCTGCCAAAGGGGGTTCAGGCATGCCCACAACCCCCGCTCTGTGAGGCAGACCATTTGTATAGGCACACAACCCTCCCTCGGCAAGGGACAGTGTTCATGCTTGGCCCCACTTACCTCGGTGGGAAGGGTGTTCACACATGCACATAACCCCCCTCAACATTGGAGGGCGTTCAAACATGTGCCCCACCCCACTTGACGCCAGAGGTGGTTCAGGATTCTGCCTTGCCCCTGGTTGGTGTGTGAGATGGTCACCCATGCACAGTGCCACCTTTTAGGGAGAGAGTAGTGGTGTCACTATTAAATGTGATATTTCACGAATGGTTCTTTCACTTTCACAGCTGAAGAAACACACATCTCTTAAGGTAAGTGTTAGGGTTGGCACTGACATAAGGGGTAGGGTAAGGCTTAGGTAGTACTTCCTCCACCCTGGGTATGAAAGGTTTTCAAGCATTATCTTTCCCCCCCTTTGGACAGGAGGGGGTTAACACTTGCGCCCTCCCACATCAAGGGAGGGGGTCACCATTGCACCACTGTCTCTGTGATGGAGGGGTGTCACTCATGTTCTTTCCCACACCTTGGCATGGGAGGGGATCATGCATGTGCCCCTTCTGCACCCCTTCATAGGCGATGTAGCCTTGATGTTCCTTTTAGGCCAGACGTATTTTGCACTGCCTTGGCCGCTCAGTGGATTAAGTGTCCCACTTCAGGTCATAGTCTCACGGTTTGTGGTTTTGAACCCTTGCTTCACCTCTGTGCTGATGACTCTGAACACGGAGCGTGCTTCAAATACTGTGTCTCACTTTCTGTCTGCCCCTTCCCCACGTGTGTTCTGTCTGTCTGTCTCTCTGTCTCTCTCTCAAAAAAACAGTGAAGCTAAAAACATTTTAAAGCAGCTCCATCAGTCTACTTGTCTTCTTGCCCTATATCCGCCTCTTCACGGGAAGGTCCATTTCACCGATTGGAAGAGACTAAAACCCTCGTGTGGCCATTCAAATGAGTCACTATTTAGGAAACAAGTGATTATGCTACTTTTCCACGGTCAGGATACCATGGCCATTTCATGAATGTCCCTAGGCAGGCGGGGCCTCTTAAAACTAGAAATGCTAGAGGTGATTTTACTGGTAAACAGGTGGGGTTTGTGTTCGCTGAGTTCCTTTTACTTCGTTTCATCTTTCCTTGATTGCCTATCTGTGTTGGGTCAACAATTGGTTTGATATTGACTTTACAGTTAGGTTATTTTTATCTCATGGTTAACTGTCCATGGTTATCTGCTCTGATAGAGCTTAAGCAAGTACAAATATTTCGCGTGGCACATACTAGCATTAGTGTTTCCTGTGCACCTGCAGCTGTTTCTCCCGGCCCACGGGGAGCAATCACTTCCCATCCAGCACCACCTGCTTTGTCTTCCTATGCCTAGCAGTGCACGTGCCGGTGCCTGCAGAACTTCCCTTGTTTCTCTGTCAGCTGAGTCTGAATGGGCTTCCTCTCCCACTCGTCCCTACTTCTCATCTCTTTAATGGATGACACACATAGCTGAAGGTCACAGTGAAGTCTCAAACTTCAGTATGTGGATTACGTGGCACCATTTTACGGTCTCACTTGATTACCCCCTTTCTTTAAAAATTACTTCCTTCCTCCTCCCACCGTCTGGGCCGCTGCTCACCAGTGTCTGTGTTGGTAGGTCCTCGTCTTCTTCCTGTCCCCCATCTGCTTTCCATCTGCCCTTACTCTGGGGTGATCTCAGCTAGCCTCAGGCTTCTATATGCCAGCATCTGGGGCCTCTAAGTCTTTATGTGCTGCCCACAGCTGTTCATGTCTCCAGACACCTGACTCCAGCTCTGCACCACACAGGTGCTACCCTCCCCAGACTCTGCTACCTCCCTGTAGGCTTCTCCTATTCCCCTCCCCTTTTTTACTGGGCTGCTGCCACACTGGCCCCTCCCTGTTCCCTGAGCTTGTCAGGCACATACTCCTGCTTCAGGTCTTTGCACTCACTTTGCCTCTCTCTGTCGGGGATATACTTCCACGTGCCAACAAGACATACTCCCTCATTTCTGTCATAACCTTGCTCTGACATCAACTGCTCAGTGGAGTCTCTGCTAGCTCTCTATGTAAAACTGAAAACTGTTCCTTCTCCGACCTGAACACCCCATATCCCTTTCCTGCATTCTTTTTCTTCCTGGCCCTTGGCACCATCTGTTTTTCTTTCTTGCTTGCTGGATGTCGCCTACTGTAGTCCCTGCCAGATTATCGGCTCCATGGGATCCAAAGACCAAACTAGCTTTGTTTA